>NW_028274817.1:119970340-120270340 GCF_037043125.1 Eumetopias jubatus
TTTATATCTGGATTAAGCTGTTGGTTATGTTGGTTATCAAAATCCATTGACTTGTCCCTTAAGAATTATGCATTTTCCTGTCGGTAAATTTACCTCAATTAAAAAAAAAATGTGTACAGGAATTTAATCAACAAATTTATGTATGGCATTGACTAATGGAGTTATGTCTGCTCAAGTTGAGTTAAACATTGATTCGGGACCCCCCTGAAAGTGATTATTCTTGGTTTTATAAAATTTCTTAGATATATGAATAGAATAATGAGATTCATAACTTGACTCTAAAAGCTTAAGGAAAACTACATAGTGGTTTGTTGATACAGATACAGTCCTTGGGCGAATATCCTCATGGTCTTTAAGTGCACATCTAATTGCCTCTCCTAGTCGGTTAGACTCCTCAGGAAGCAAGGCAGTATCTTTCTTTTCCTAGTATCTCCTGCTGTTAGCACACAGCACGTGGCTCTTGATGAGGAAACAGGACCCTCCCAGAGAGACCAGCTGCCTCCTTCTGCCCTCCCTCTGTCACTAGTGAGTGCATTTGCACAGATCAGCGCGTCAGATAAATTCTCGTCCTGAAGGGCAGAGAAAGGACCCTTCTTGAGAAGACCATACGCAGGACAGCGTTCGTACGATGGCAGATCTCAGCAGCCATAATCCCCGGAGGCCGTAGCAGGGTGGGTGATGCACCCTGGGAGCTCTTCCCAGCACAAGGGCTCTGGCACCGAAGAGGGCTCAGAGGGTGCGGGTGGCGGAGGGAAGTCAAGGGTTAGAGAACTGTCCATTGGGTCATCGCTGAGCCCTTAAAGGAGGTCACGGTGGGTCTTCCCCATTCCCTTGTTGTAAATCTGTCTCTTTCCTTTTGATTTTCTGGGATAGCCTTTCTATCCGTTCTGGTTTGTAAAAGACAAAAATAACCAGGTAGCCACTCTGAATCAAGTCGGGGGAAACATTTTTGAACACTTTCACACATGGAGGATGGCTAGCCAGCTTAGGTCTGAAGATGGTTTGTGGGGTGACATTTTCAATATCAGACTCGCTCTCTCTTTTTTTCCCCCAATATCAGACTCTCTTGATCTCCAAACACACGCACACACACACACACACACACACACACACACACAGAGCCATACCTCAAAATCGGCAACTGACAGACATCTGAATTCTATGATCTTTCCTTTTCTCTTCCAGACCAGGTTAAATTCACTTTTCACTGTCCTTTCGGCAAAGCCCAGCTTGTACACTGATAGTGCTCTGCAGTTTCCCTCCCACCACCCTCATCACTTTCACCACCACCACCACCACCACCACCATTGCAGAAGAAAACCATAGGGGAGAGCAAGTAAGCATGGATAGCTTCATTCTTCTTCTTCTTCTTCTTTTTTTAAGAAAGAGAAAGAGGGCGCAAGGGTGGAGGTGGGGGGAGCAGTAGGCAGAGGAGAGGGTAGAGAGAGAATCTTTAAGCAGGCTTCATGCCCAGCATGGAGCCCGACGCGGGGCTCGATCTCACGACCCTGAGATCATGACTTGAGCCGAAATCCAAGAGTCAGACTCTTTTTTTTTTTAGGATTTTATTTATTTGACAGAGAGATAGAGAGCACAAGTAGGCAGAGAGGCAGGCGGAGGGAGAGGGAGAAGCAGGCTCCCTGCCGAGCAGGGAGCCCGATGCGGGACTCAATCCCAGGACCCTGGGATCGTGACCTGAGCTGAAGGCAGCCGCTTAACTGACTGAGCCACCCAGGTGCCCCCAAGAGTCAGACTCTTCACCGACTGAGCCATCCTGGCACGCCAAGCGTGGACAGCTTCAAAGAGAGATGGTGCAGACCAATGAGGTCAAGGATACAAAGGGAGTCAGAAGAAGGTCAAGAAAAGATCCCCTCCCCAAAGTTGAGTCTTCAAATTCACCTTTTTGCCTTAGGCCTTAGGTAGGCTCTTTGTGAGATGGGCCATTGCCAGCTCTCCACAGTTGACCTCAATTTTCATGAGGGACAGTAAGTTATACCTGGCTTTGGTGTTTCTCTGTCCACTCCCAGATAACCAATTCAAGATACATGCCCACTGCACCCTACATATCATTGAAATATACATCCTTACCTCCCTACAGAGATGCTCTGTTTTTCCTCTGCTCTGGTGCCTTTCTCATCTTCCTCATCTCTGGGTTTCTCGGCTCCCTTCTTGTTCACTCTGATCTTCAAAGACCAGTCTCACTTCCATATTCTGAAGCAAACCTTCCCCAGCTACTCACACACACCAACTGCCCCATTTCTGAAGCCCTCTGGAATCACGCCATCTGATTGAAATATAATGGGAACCATGTATATAGTTTGAGATCTCCAAGTAACCACGTTTTTTTTTTTTAAAGTAGAGACAAAGATGTAAAATTAATTTTACTAGTACATTTTACTTGACCTGATAGATTCAAAACATTATCATTTCAACATGTAATCAACACAAAAAGGATTCATAAACGTGTTTCTTATTCATGGCACACCTCAATTCAGACTAGTCACATTTCAAGTAGCCCCAAAACCACAGGGGGCTAGTAGCTGCCATGTTGGACCACACAGCTCTAGAACGTCTCAGCCCATGGTTTAGCAGTTAATTGTGTATGCCCTTGTCATGTTTGCTAGTTGTTCTCCGATGCAGTCACTGTCTTTGGAGGGCAGAGTTTGTCCCGGGTCCTAGTGCGGTGGCTTGGCACACCGTGGGCGCTCAGCAAGTCCATAGATTGCTTCCGTGTTACCACCGTGCACCGCTAACCCCCTCCTCGCTCACGGAGAGACAGGCGTGTCCTCACTCCCTCTCACGTACATTCCTCAGCTGCTAAGGCCGTTGCAGAGATCTCTGGAAAGCAGTAGCTCTAGCCGCCTATGCTTGAGGTAGAGAGGGAAGGAAAACTTGCAGCAGAAGCGGGGACTGCATGGAAAGTTTAGTTCACTGGCAGAATCACAATAAGCACCGCATCGAGACTCGTGCGGTTCCTCGTTTTGGACATGCAGATTGCAAGGGGAGTGTTGGCCTGTGTGGTTCTGGTGCACAGTGTCTCTTCCTTTAGCGCGGTATCTGGAACTAATGGCGCCGGAGAGATGCTATCCCAAAGGAAGGTGGTTTCTTGCGTATCTGTGACATAGCCTCGACCTCCGCTTCACGAAAGGATGCGCGCCTGGGCTAATGCTGGCAGCAGACGCCCGCATAAAGAGAACACATGCAAGGCTAACCTGAGTCAGGCTCTGGCTCCTTAAACAAAGGATTGCTTTAATTTTTGCAGAATAAAGTATTTTTTCCTTCTGTTGTTCATGAAATGGCCTTAAAGAATTCCTCTTGTTTGTGGTCTCGAAAAAATTAGAACTATGCCCATGAGGCCCGCCTTTAAGGGTTCTAGTAAACAATAAGAAGGCTTTGTTCTTGGTAATAAAATTAAAGTGAGCAGTGTTTCCATTACCTGGCAGGATGCCGCCTCCCCACCACCCCCTGATCCTGACAAATGTAAACAGAGCATTCTGTTTCCCACTGAGGAGGTGAGAAGGCAACATCTGTCAGGTTGGTATATAGAAATATATTTGACCTTTCAGATAATGGAGAGAGAGAGAGAGAGAGAGAGAGAGAGAGATTGGGAGAGAGGGGCACTTCTTCGCGTCATCCCTGACTTAAATATTTTAAGATTCGATTTGACTCTAGAAAACTGTACCTATTGGGGCTTAAAACTGGAAAGCCATTGTTTTAGAAAGACAATAATAATTTCCCAATGAGTTGGAATGCTGGAAAATCTAGGGGTCTCTAGATAAAAGAAATATATGTATTTTTAGTCCGACTCACTGACTTTCATGTGTTTCCCCCCAGGCAGCTCTGCCTGCTGTTGCTCAGATGTAGACCCAGTTATGGTCAGTTGTAAATGAACCTTTGTGGGTAGACTGTGGCCCGAAGTAAAAAAACGACCAAGGTCAGGATAGAAAGCACTGTCAGATGCAAACTCTGTTCAGCCCTGCGACTAGTCAGAAGTCATTGGAGCTACACAATAAGCCGGACGAGTGTGACACGGGTGCCCCCTGATGTCCTATGGAGCTCTTCTTAAGAATGGTCCTGATTGTAGTCCCCTCTAACGGAGGTGCTTCTGTCTGAAATGGTCAGGGCCACGCCCTTAGAGCACTCACCAGTCCTATGTCCCCTGGCCCGAGAGCTTCCTTCTGTCTGGAAGCCGCTAAGACTCCGCCTGGGGTCTCCCCCACCCAGGGTACCCACCTGTTAGTTTCAGAGGAGAATTACTACCCAGCCACCCCCAACAGCCTTCACCCGGCCACTGATGGGAGATATCAGGTACATACTGCACTTCCTTCCCATCAGCCGGACTGTTCTGTGCAGTTTCCCAAAGTCACCCACCGGGATTAATCTCCAGCTGCCCACCGTGGTCCAGGCGAGGCACACTCTCCTGCCTTCATGCCTTTCCCTGTCTCATCTCCCCACCCCCTACTGGTGTTTCCTGGCAATGACTTGTGCTCCCAGCCCAGTCTCCTGCCCTGCTTCCTGGAGAGAGAACCGCAGGCCTCATCTAAAATGGAATGAATGGTAGTGCACATCCCTTTTCCCCTCGTGGCCCCAGCTCACATGTTCAGTTTCCCTAAACTCTCCTCTCTTTCATGTTCTTTGAAAAAATGTGAATATTAAACACAGGGCATGTAGATATTTAAAAATCAGTCTACCAGCTTCTGCTGGCATTCTAGAGTGACGACAACAAGGCAAGGTGTCATAGATGTTATTTGTGGATGCATCAGGAAGACAGACCAAAGCTTACCATTTTCCAGTTGCGCTTGGAAGCGCAAGTCTGACCGGTGATACAAGGGAGTATATTTCACTCACTGTAAGGCACACTGAAGAGCAGGGGCCCAGCCCTCCTTCTCCGTAACTTTGTGGGGGAGCAGATAGCACCTATCCTTGAGTCCCTCAAGCCTGAAGAGGAGTTCAACCTGGTATTTTTCCAGTACACCGCTATTCAGGAATCGTGGCACAACAACTAAAAAGAACGCCACTTAATGAGAAATGACACGTAAGATGAGTAATGTAAGGTCGTGGGATAGAAGCTTCCTCTTTCCATTAGAAATGACTTCCCTTCCCCGAGATGGATCACCTCTGTCCTCCCCAGCACTCAATTAACCGTCCCCTTCTGTAAATTACTTTTTTAGCTTCTGACCACAGTGTGATTTTTGCCAAATACATTCGTTGAAAGTTACTTAATAGAAAGTAGCACTTTTCAGAAACTTTATGAGAAAGACTTGATAGACACAAGGGTCCGGGGCAGGTTAATAGATTTTTTGTTTCATTCTGCCTGCCCAACCCAAACGGAAGGGTGTGGAGCATTTGTTTTATAAAAGTGTGTAATTAATAAGAGAAAGGAAGGGAGGGGTTTATTGTTTTTGAATGAATTATGAGCAACACCTTCCATTCTGCTGCTTCTTTTTGGACCTGCTTCGAGCGGAGTTACCATTTAACACAGAAAGAAAATTCTGTAGCGTTAATGCCAAGAATGTGAGGTTGAAGTCAGTCGAGTGGGCTCTGACCAAGACAGCACGGGAAGAGCAATGTTATTCTGTGACAGAAGCCTGCAGGACGTCGGGGAGAGTGAAAACCATACCGCAAGTATATTTTCATTTTCAAATTGAAATCCTGTGAATCCTCAGTAATCGCAACTATTCATGCCCTGACAGGAGAAAACTGATATTTATCAAGCACCTACTACGCCAGAGAGTTTACAGATATTTTCGTTGAAAGTATGCAAACGAGGAGACATTCTTACCCAGATTCCACGTTTTTCATACGCGCGCAGCTCTCGAATTACAATGTCCATGATCTTTTCCTCTGTGCTAGAGGCTGGCAAACTATGACCCTTGGGCCAAATCTGACTTGTCACCTGTTTTCCTAAATAAAGTTTTATTAGAACACAGCCACACCCATTTAATTCCCTTTTGTCCGAGACCGTTCTCCTACTACGACAGCGGTGTTGAGTAGCTACAACAGAGACCGTGTGGTCCTCAAAGCCATGTTATTTACTGGTCTAGTCCTTCACAGCAAGTCTCCCAACTCCTGCTTTACATCTGGGAAGATTCTCCCCTGTCCCCACCCTCCCCCACCCCATTGCATCAGGAAGGAGCCTTTAGAGAATACGTTTGGGATCTAAAAATAACTCCAAAAATTCTGGAGTTAGTTCTCATGTTATAGCTTCCAAAGCCATTGTTTTGGTGAAAGATGTAGATGGAAAAAAATTTCGATTCATGCTATTAAGTCCTGCAGGTAATCAGCTCAGGCTGACCGGTCCTAGAACTTGTAGCATTGATTCTATGTGGACATTCCGGATAAACAAGAGTTTCTCTTTCTTTCTTTCTTTCTTTCTTTCTTTCTTTCTTTCTTTTTTTTTCTTTCTTTCTTTTTCTTTCTCTCTTTCTTTCTCTCTCTTTCTTTCTTTCTTTCTTTCTTTCAAGATTTTATTTATTTGACAGAGAGACAGACACACAGCGAGAGAGGGAACACAAGCAGGGGGGAGTGGGAGAGGGAGAAGCAGGCTTCCCGGGGAGCAGGGAGCCCGATGCGCGGCTCGATCCCAGGACCCCGGGATCACGACCTGAGCCGAAGGCAGACGCTTAACGACTGAGCCACCCAGGCGCCCCTAAACAGAGTTTCTTAACAATAGTAATAGTTATCATTTATTGAGTAATTACTATGTGCCAAACATTTTTCAGTGGTTTCTCGTGTACTAATTCATGTAGCTCTCACCACAAGCTACCCCAGGGTTTCTCTGCCTCGGCACTAGTGACATTGGGGGCTGGATCATTCTCTGTTGTAGTGGGGGCTGTTCTGAGCATTGCTAGACGTTTGTTGGGTCGCATCTCTGGCTTCCACCCATTAGACACAAGGCATGGCCCCTGCCCCACTTGTGACGATGGAGAATGTCTCCACACATTGCCAATGCTCCCTGGGAGAGCACCTGGTCTACCAGGTAAGAGGAGCTTGGGAAATGGAGAGTTTCAGCAAATGCCCAAGAACATATGACTAGGAGGCAAGGAGGACCTGGCATTCAGCCCCAGGCAGACTTCTTCAGGACCTCGAGTTCTGAACTACTGCCTCCTTTAGCCCTTGTTCACTCTAAATCATTTCACCTTGTCTGACGATTTCGCTTTACTGAAAAATTAACAATAACATCAACAGTGTCTTGGATGGGCATGTTGTGTGTGCTCCTCTTGGGGGGAAATTCCTTTGTGTGAAGCCTCAGAGTTTTGGGCCTTAGCGGTGGTGCTCTCGCTGGACAGTTTTATTGTATCGCCACAGTTGTGTTTCGTTTGTAGGAAGACTTTTATTGCCAGCTTACCACAGCGGGCTGCCATTTTTAATGGCATCGCACTTCCTTATCCAACATTCAAGCTTCATAATCTTAGAAACCTCAAGAAAAGAGGACTTATCGTGAGGTTCCTGGGAGCTATTTTTTGCTCCCCTAGCAAACATACGGCAGAATCCCGTATGGAGAGTTCATCAGCATGCCGAATTGACCTCCTCTGGGCCAAAGCATTTTCCGCCACGTCCCCGCCGTAGAGGCCGCGTTCTGTGTAGCTTCTGTCCGCACCGTCACTACTCTCAGCAAAAGCACTTTATGAAGGGATTCCATTTTTTCCTTTTCTGAAAAGCCTGTCTCTTTGGCTTTCAAAAGTTTCAGTCAAAAGTGTTCAACTTTAAATGAACATATAGAAACATTTTTTTAAAGATTTTATTTATTTGACAGAGAGAGACACACACAGCGAGAGAGGGAACACAAGCAGGGGGGAGTGGGAGAGGGAGAAGCGGGCTTCCCGCGGAGCAGGGAGCCCGACGCGGGGCTCGATCCCGGGACCCCGGGACCGTGACCCGAGCCGAAGGCAGACGCTTAACGACTGAGCCACCCAGGCGCCCCGAACATACAAAATATTAAAAAAATATTGTCCTGTACTCCGGTTTCTCCCTCAAAGACAGGGACCCTGGGAACTTGGCCCCTCTTCCCTCTCTCGTCTACTTGAGCTAGGTCCACAAATATTTGACTTCGGTGTGAGAGAGTTTTAGGGTGAAGATTACATATAAACATATTAGATGAATTACAGTAATACAGTCTGCTCTTACTCAATTCTCTTTGGCTCAGTTTTATATACAAACTCAAGTGTTAGAGTTGCTTTCATTGTTCCTTCTGGCAGCTCTGTCTAACTTCTGCCCCAGGGTCTGGAATGTTCATCACAGCTGCCTTTGGCAATAAAACCCTGAAGCACCCTCAGATCCTCATACTTCCCTTCGCACCTGGTCAGCAGTCCACAGCGGGGCACGGAGCCCACCTGCACACAGGCTTTCCCTTACCCTCATCTTCCTGGCCAGATTATCAGCTTATCTGCAGCCCCGTTGTGTTTCCGTTGCTCCAGCCCCGGGCAGATTGGAATGAGCTCCTCCTCCAATGTTTTTCTTTTGGAGCGAGATGGGATTGTTATAGATGTTATAGCATATAACAGTATGAAATAATGGTGCTACTAAGACATAATAATAACACTAACCCCTTTAAATTTGGATGCAGACTCAAAATTGCATATTCTGAGCAACAGAGAAAAGCGCTGTTGAGTTTAACCAATAACAACATCAACATAACATAAAATAAAAAAAGAGTTTTAACTTTTCTCAAGGTCACCTTAATTTGAATCACGGTACCGCTTTGCTTTCGCCAGGAGGACCAGTTCTAGGCAAATTCGTAAAGTAGACATTTGTCTTTTAAACCCCCAATCTCATCGGTAGTGATTTCAAAGATAGCAAGGTTTAGAATCTTCGACCCAAGGGGTCGCAGTTTGATAGAACAATTTCAAGAGTGCACTGATGGTGGGCCCGTGTGGTAGGGGCGGTCTCCTGGGCTGCGCGGGCTGGGGGGCAGGGGGCACCATTCTCGTGGATTCCACGTGAATGGTGGCCTCTGGGGTTGTGTAACGCCAGCACCCCTCCTTCCTCCACACCCTGAAATAAAATTTCCTTTTTCCGACACACCAGCCGTATCCTCTCTGAAACTTGCTCGGCTGTTTGCGTCTGTGTATGAATAGAAGGTGATCTATCAAGTCAGCATGTCCTTCTCAGGAGAGGACTTAAAAGGTTCTATTCTCAAAATCTAGAGATGGCTAGCCCATTTCAACAAAGCATTTCAAAATGAGAAAAATGAGGACTTCTAAAATGCGTGTTAGTCCAATGTCACCCGTGAGAAGTGGCCAGATACTTTTTCCCCATTGGTGTCGCCTCCTAAGAGTTTCATAAAATATTTCTAAAGATGTTAAGGCCACATGTGTCTGAAATCTAATGATGTTTATACTCTGCACTGAACATCTCATTTTGCAGTTGAATACAAGTCCAATTAAAAGAGCAAGTTTTTAGAAATACTTAGAAACTGTTTACGGACTGCTAAAGAACATTTTGCAGACACGTAGTCCAATTTTTAGTGTGTATGTAATTAAATCCTTTTAATGTTTATACGTATATGACAAGAACAAAATAAGAAATTGTCCGCCTCACCCCACCCCTTCTGTGAAATGCCACAACACTATCATACCATAAAGCTTAACAGGGGGGACTTTTTACTGGGCATTGCTAACTAAGTGCTCTGGAGAAAATAGCTAACCCGTTTGTGTTATCATTAACAGTGCCGGGGAATGAGTATGTGTAACTGCACTCTAGCAAAGGCAGATAAACCGTGCGCCCAGGGGCGACTCCCACGGGACCGCCGCTGACTCTTGGTATCTGACATGAGTGCCGAATGAGATCTCAGTCCTAGGAGGCCAGGACACGAGTGTTGGCCTTCTGCGCTCACTTCACTTTTTTGACTGTCTCATTTCTCTTTCATTAGGCTGTAAAGGATGAGATAGTCATAGTCTGTCAATGGGAAGAAGCAAAACTATGTAGGAATAGGAGAGAGCGGGGTACCAACTCTACAAACCAGGCTGTTCTTCTGTGTCTTACGTAATTTCCCTTCTCATTCTGCCTTTCCTGCTCCCTAAATACTTGGGACCATTATGGACACACTAGATAGTAGGTAAATCCATCGATTCTCGTCCTTTGGGGTAGTTAGGGTCTATAAAGTTGCCAGGAACACTGAATTGGCCAATACTGAACCATTGCTCTCTGGGGAAATAGCCACACATAGACACACACACATGCGACCCCTCACCTAGATGACATAATCCTAAATCTCGCAAGCGAGTCATCCTGGTAGATTCTGTTGTCTCTGTTTTATGAAAGAGAAAAGGAGGTTCCAGAGTGGTAAGTGACTTGCCTGAGGCTGACCCCGCGCACAGGTGCCAGAATTGGGGCTCCAAACCCATCCAGCTGGCCCCAGAACCAGAGCTTCGTGCACCACACTGTGCTGTTCCTGTTGTCTCCATCCTTGGATTATAGAAGAGCTGAAGCAAGAAGGCTAAGCGTGTCCTTGTTCAACCTCAGCTGGGTGCTAGTAGGGTGACTCATGTGTTCTCCGTGCTCTGAGCGTGTCTGAAACGAACACAAAGACGCCACAAGTATTGATTTGGGGTTACAAATTAATTTTTGAGTGGGAGCGAGTACGCAAATCACAAATACAGAATCTGTAAATAATGAAGCTACACTGTAGAATTTGTGTGGGGGTCCCTGTTAAAAGCCGAGCTGGGAGTGCCGGCAAATACCTTTTTTCATGTCTTTTGGCTGGTTCCTTTTCACCCCTTCAGAGACTTGTCAGAGAATTCTTGTCTGACCCGTAAAATGGACCCTACTCTCAGCCACGTTCAATCACATTACCCTGTTTAATTTCCTCTAGGCACTTGTCATGATCCAGAATTTTTATTTATTTCTTGACTTGTTCAGCCTGTTCCCCTATGCTCATATGTAAACTCTGTGATAATGGGAACTTTGTGTATCTTGGACGTCCTGCATGCCCAGCACTTGGAATGCTGTCTGAGGCGCCCTGGGAGCCCAGTTGCTATTATTCGAATGAATAGATGAATAGATTGATGAACGAATCAATAGTTGTATGTAGGTCTTTCACAGTGAAGGCCGCAAGTGTTTTATAAGAGGAGACTTGAGCTTGCAGGACATTGGCTGTGTCGCTTGCAGCCTCAGATAAGGCATCAGGGCCTAAAAAGTAAGATAATTACACCTGAAAGAAGCAAGAAATTCTGCCAGAATTGGGATTGGGGCTAACTTGAGTATTTTGCAAAGAGATAAAGTTAGTACTAAGGACTAGAAACGATGATTTGGTGGCAGGGGGGGGCGGGGATGATGATGCGTTTCAGGGTGAGAAAGGAAGTTGTAACTCCAGACGGAGAGAGGTTGTGTGCAGAGCCCATGGGTGAGGCCAGAACAGAGATGCAGTCAAAGTAACTGAGTTTCTTCTCATGAGGAGCCGAGGTGACATTTACACGTGAGTATAATTGAGATGAGAAAAAAAGCTAGCCGCGAGAAGCCTGGAATGGGAGGAGGCCTAATTTTAAGCTCTATTTTGTCCTGCAATGTCAAGGGCGCTGAAGGACACGTGCCCTGTTTCGCAGTGCGGTACGGGGGTGGGATCCAGTAGTCACCTCCCACCGGGCCATCATTCCTGATCATCCCCATCCCACTGTTGTCTTTAGGGTAGGGATGAAGAAGGTGGAAGTAGCGGTCTGTGAAAGAAGGTGTGAGGGCTGTTTCTTTCATCCTTGGATTGGCTCTACTCCAAGCACTTGCATTAGCCTTAGTGGTTCTGAATCGAAAGATGTGAATCCGAAATTGAAAGCTGAAATCGTAACTAGGAGCTGCCAGCTTCCAAACCAAACCTGGGAACTAGAAACACCTGAACACACTGCTAGCAACCAATAAACCCTGCCATATTTGGATTAATAGCCCATAGAAGAAGTGAAGTCCAATCAAATCATTAACTCCTTTTAAGTGACTTATAAAACAGCGAAACTGTGGAAAACTTTGTAGTGGAAGAATTTTAGAAATATAGGATAGCACTCAACTTATTTTATTGTACCTTTTGGAATGTAAGAATGCTAGAGTTACAAAAATTTGGAAGCTTCATCAAAGTATAAAAAGAGATTCAACTTTCCTGGTTTCAAAGGAAAGTCAATTCTGTGTTTTTTTTAAAGATCTGAGGAAAATACTTGGCCAAAAATGAACAGATCATGTTTCCAAATTTCTGGGAATTTATATTTTGGGGCCATGGTGGTTGTGGTATCAGCTTTCTCAAAACATATTGGCTCAACAAAGTAGATTTCGGTCTACTTTTTTTTGTAAAACAAATCTATCCATCATAACTACCAAATGGCCAGAACTGGGATTAAATGGAGCCCCATGTTATGATGGCAACTGGGACACCTTTCCTACCATAGAGTAACCCAAGTCCCAGTGATCTTCAGAGTGAAATGGATCCCAAACTAAATCGTAGTCTATTAACAAAGCTACTTCTTTTTTTTTTTTTTTTTAAGATTTTATTTATTTCACAGAGAGAGACACAGCGAGAGAGGGAACACAAGCAGGGGGAGTGGGAGAGGGAGAAGCAGGCTTCCCGCGGAGCAGGGAGCCCGACACAGGGCTTGATCCCAGGACCCTGGGATCACGACCCGAGCCGAAGGCAGACGCTTAACCGACTGAGCCACCCGGGTGGCTCGAGGTGCCCCCAAAGCTACTTCTTAATACAGACGATACCATCTCAGATTTGTCTATGACTTCACAGTGTTACTTATTTCCTCATATAGTATTCCACGTATCTACCACAATAATCCCACATGGCTGAGACGGCAGATATTATTCACCTCATTTTACAAAATAGGAGAACTTAGAAATGGGCATTTTCCTTGATTTTCCCAACATCATCCTCCTGCAAGTGTGTAGAGCTAGTACTCCACACCACATTTCACGGCACCTGCTCTAGAGCTACTGGTGGGGTTGGGTCAGGTTTACTCAAAGCCAGAGTAGCATTCAGCACAGAATATGTTAGCAACAACATCAAAACCCGAGGACTTCGTGATACGGTCAATTGATTTTCGACAAAAGTGCTAAGACGCTTCAATTGTCTTCCAGTTGTCTCTTCCATCAGTGGTGCTTAGACAACTGGCTGTCCATTATAATAAAAAGACCCAGTTGGACCCTACTTTGCACCATACACAAAGCTTAACTCAAAATGGCTCACAGACCTAAAGGGAAGAGATAAAACTTCTAGAGGAACATGGAGGTGTAAATCTCCACGACCTTGGATTAGGTTGCTTAGCTATGACATCAAAAGCACAAATGACAATAGAAAAATAGGTAAATTGGACTCTGTCAAAATTAAAAACTTTCGTGCTTCAAAAGGCATCATCAAGGGGCTCCTGGCTGGCTCAGTCGTAAGAGCGTGCGACTCTCGATCTCGGGGTCGTGAGTTCGAGCCCCATGCGGGGTGTAGAGATTACTTAAACAAATAAAACTTAAAAAAAAAAAAAAAAAAGAACAACCAAAAGGCATCACCCAGAAAATGAAAAGACTTGGGAGAGATACCTCATTTAGCTCCCTGCCCTTACGGAGCTTGCATCCCATTAGATTTACCTTGATTGTATACTCAAGTACAGTTTCGCTCTTAGGGCTCATTCTGGAAGATACTTTTCAAATGTAAGGTGCCGCTTTCCAGAGATTTCACTTTCTCCATCCTAATGTGCCCTGGTTTCTATATGATTCCATCCTTTTCACAGCTTGGTTGTAGTCCGTTGTTAAATTCAGTTTGAGGTCAAAGGGAAAGACAATAAATTTCTTGAGAGTAGTGGCTTTTCGAGTAAGTATTTTCATGGATAGCTAAGTTTATTTGGGAATCCTCAAGGGGGACCTAGAAATGACAACATAAAAGTAATGGTAAGAGAAATTGAGCCCAGTGATGAACCTCCTTGAAATATTAGCCTGAGTTCCACATTCTGTACTTGTCCATCAAAATGCATCTTATAATTTTTTCTTTTGTTCATTAAACATTTAGCCAACATGTCTGTGTGCTAATCTGACATAGGACCTGATCTTGGTGTTTGCTGCCGATGGCCAGCGACTGTTATCTTCTCAATGAGAAGATGTCTTGAGTAGTCTCTCTGCTGTGTCTTATAATGATCAGGAATAAAACTCAAGGAATTGTGGCCTCTGGAAACAGGACATGATTTCTCTGAAAAGCCATCACTGGATTTTTATCCTGAACTTCTGACCCTACTTCCAGTCTGTCTCATTCAGAGAGAATGGAATTACTCCAGTTAAATGAAGTATCCCAAATCAAAAGGGCTTAATGACTGAGCCATGTCTCCTCCCTGAGATATGCTAGAGTAATCAGTGATGCTATTGTCATTCTCCGTAACACTGTAACTTCTGTGCTGTGTTAAAATCATAAAACTCCTGCATGCTCTCTCCATTTCCCACAGCTGTGATTTCTGGGTCTCTGTTTGCGCATAAGCATTTCAGAATTGTCATGAGGTGGAGGAAATAGCATGTGCAGAGGATTTCCCAAGCCCAGTTGCCAAGAATGAGCTAATTGTCACCCTCCCTTGCATATCATGAGTCTTAAAAACTTCAAATACAAGCCATTCTATAATGATCTACCTTTCCTGGAGAATGGCATGTGTTCACTGTAGAACCTCGGGAAGTATACCAGAAGTAAAATTATAAATTATGTCCTAAGATTAATAAAATAGTCAACCATCCTTTTTCTTTTTTGATGTTTTCATAGCGATGAAAGACAAAGTCGATGCCTGTATTTAAAAGAAATGTTAAGTAAATATGATATAATCTTGCTACCTTGCTTCTGGAAAATTTGTTCAATGGATATCGATAGTAATCTGTTCTCCATAAAAGAATAATATTGTTTTATTTTTAACTTACTTTTTTGTTTAATAGGCCAAAATTACACTTTCTTTCAAGATATAAAAGCAGGAATCACAAATATATTTCAGGCGTCGATTTCCCACTAACTGGTAATAGCTACGTATATGTTGGGTTAGGAAGATTCTGAGGCCGAGTATGACTTAGTAGAAAAGACTGCTACCATTGGCTAACAGTGTTCTCCAAGGATGCAAGATAGGGAGTGGACATGTAAGTCCTATATTTTCCATCTCTGTATAATTGGAAGAAGACTTAACATTTAAAGTATCTTTTAGATACTTAAAGTATCTAAAGTACTAACATCTAAAGTAACTATTTAAAGTAACATTTAAAATACCAACATGTAACTGAAAACAAAGGCCAAATAAACCCTTACTATTCTATCTATATCCTGTAGGTCAATGCATCACGTCAAGAAGCCAAATTGATGGAGGAGTGTGATCTTCTCATTGAGATCATTCAGCAGAGACGACAGATTATTGGAACCAAGATCAAAGAAGGGAAGGTACGATTTCTAGGGTAGAAGATTTCATATTCTCTACCTGGAGAAAACATCATACTCCCATGCGCTTCAATAGCTTAGGAAATATCGAATACCCCCCTTTTCTATATTTTCTGTAATTTCCTCTTAAGTCTTCAAGACAGAGCTCAAAGGCCCCTGGTTGGCCATTTTTTTCTCCACCCATTTCTTTGTATTATCACCATTTCCTATGCACCTCTGTAATAAAAGGATTACATTACCTCTCCTCCATTACTGAACTCCAGGGGGCAGCATGGAGCTCTGGTCTATTATAGCCCTTGTTTCCATCTTTCTTCTCTATGAGAAGGTGGGTTCCGCAGAGTTCATTTCATATTTATCGCTATATCCAGCAATTAACACAGTATTAAATAAATGTTTCAACGAATCAGACTTCATATAGAAGTTGCAAAGTATTTTCCCGTGCCCTTGAGCGAATTCAGACAGGTATAATTTCATAGTGGCAAAACTACTATAGTTTCACTGTATCATATATCCCTTTGTGGATATATTAATAGTAATTCTTTTCTAATAATTGTATCTTTAAAATTCCCATGGTTTTTATTGAAATACTTGGGATCCATTTCATTTTACTCATTTCTCTGCCACCCTCAAAAGGTAATTTTGTAAATATTTAAAAAATAGAAACATTCATTCAAGATCCAATAAATTCATGAAGTTCTATTATTACATATGCTCATAACCATGCTTTAATGAAATATGTATAATTAAATTAGCAACTATTAAGTGGTACACAGAGATTCCAATAACTGATAGACAGGGCTCTGCTCTGTTTTCTACCACATTTAAAAGGTACTTTCGATACTGTATAATATTTTAGATTACTTTGCCTGTGTAAGCTGAAAAATATTTATGCATGTAAATTGTGATGGTGATCAGAAAAGTTAAAGTCAAGTCCAATCAAATAGCTCTGTTATAGTGAATTAACAACTTAATATGAAATCATTCCCTGGCCAAGAACTCAAATGTATTGAGAGGCGACTTTTCCCCACGTACAAATTGTACGACTTTGAAGAGCACTGAATGTCAGCCTGGAATCCTCACAGGACATCTTTCCTGTTCCATTGTCATGCCCCACATGTGTACATCTCTTAATACCTGACATCTCGCAGGTCCTCAGATATACGATTGCCAGAAATACAGCTGCCATTCTTTAATATGCGTGCGGGAGGGAATTTGTTGCCTTTACATGGTACAGGGATCAGTTTTTGATACTCGTAGTAGTCCCTTATCACTGCTGTAACAAATTACCGCAGACTGGGTGCCTTAAAACAACACAGGTTTAGTTTCTGACCTTCCGGAGGTCAGGAGTCCAAAATCAGTCTCACTGGGCTGAAAGTCAAGGTCTCGGCAGTGCTGTTTCTTTCCGGAGGCTCTAGGGCAGAATCCATCTGTTGCCTTTTCTGGCTTTTAGAGGCCACCTGCACGCCTTGGCTCCTGGTTTCTTTATCACATCACTCCGACCTTTGCTTCCCTCCCTCCTTAGATCTCTTTCCCTGGCACAGTTCTCTTTGGTTCTCTCTTCTAAGGACCCTTCTAATTACACTGGGGTCACCCAGATCATCCAGGATAAGACCCCCCTCTCTCAAGATCCTTGCCTTAATCACATCTGCAACGTCCCTTTTATCATGTAAAGCGCCATCGTTTAAAAACTCTTGGGAGTAGGAGGGGAGCATCTTGGAGGGGGGTGGTTATTCAGCCTGGCCAGCATGCCTTTCCCTTGCTTAACTTCCCAGCATGAGGGTTTCTCCCATGAGCTCCATCAAAGTAGTGAAGGGGTGTCGTCATGCGTAGGGTTCGTGCTTTGGTGCACCCAGTCCAGCCCGAACACGTGTCAGTGACAAGAGAACATGGTGAAATAGGAAAGCAAAGACACCCAGCTGGACCCAAAACAAGATAAAGGTCTCCATGGGCCGGAAATGGGACAAACCTGCAAAGTTGCAGTTGCCACTGAAACACGGGACAGGGACTCGGTCTGGAAGAGACCAAAGCAGCGGCACCTTCCACTCCCATGGGTAAAGAGTTCTTGAAGCCCTGGGATAAAAGGGGCCGGAAGTGCTCCGGGTGGTATGAGGGACGACAGTCAGGCTTGATGGTCAATGCCACGGGCCGCATAAGGCTTCTCAGTTCGTTTAAAGGCACCGAAAAAGATTATTGCCAACCTCTATCCCGGGTCATAGTTTTTAGCGGTTTCGGGCCTGGGAGTCTGGAACGAGTCTGTTGTTGGGCTGGAGCCTGGATCTGCACTACTTCTGATACCTGCTCAAAAGACAAGCCTCAGAAATGCAGAGGATCCCTGAATGAGGGCCCCCAAGGGTGAGGGAGGTGAGGAAAACTGATGGTAATACCGGTAGGTGGAGGGGACGGGAGGGGGCTGAGCAAAGGGAAAATGATTATGAATGACTTCTTCCCTTTAAACCTGAAACTCACACCGCAGTGCTGAAGCATGTAAAGAAATGTTGCATTTCTGAAAATAGAGCCCGCAAAATCAACAAAGACATTATCTCACCCCAGGTGAAATTCATTTTATGGGAAAATAAAGAAAAGATGTTTAAAGCGATAAATGAAGGGATGACTTCTATTTTAAAAGAGCAAAACCTTGTGAAGCCACAAAAAGGGTATAAGATCAGAAAGAAAGAAATGTGAAAATAACACATCAGCAGTTTGGGAGGCAAAATGTAGACACTGAAACTACAAAGACAACTCAGCCGCAGGGGGGATTTGGAAACTGAGTTTTAGCCTCCACATAGGCGACGCCATTCTGCATGTAAGAATACGAAATTCGAGCTATATTTCATGCCAAAATTAAAATTTCATGCGAAAATTAAATCTAAATGGATATTCCTAATGTGAAAGACGAAATGATAAAACTTCTAGAAGAAAACGTGAGAGGAAATCTTGGTGAACCTTGAGTTGAGCAAAGAGTGTTCATATACAATGTTAAAAACATCAAAGAAATGCGTACATATTAAACAGATAATTGTATTACATCAAAAGTAAAAACTTCTGTCTAAAAGGCACTGTTAAGAGAATGTAAAGACAAGCCACAGGTTGGAGACAAATATGTGTAAGTTATTCATCTAAACAGAAAAGTATTCGTACGCAGGTATGTAACAAATTCTCAAAACTCATTAGCAAGGAAACAAACAATACCTTTACCAGAATGGATAAAAGATTTGAATAGGTACTTTACCACGGAAGGCGTGTGGATGGCAAATGAGCACATGAGAAGATGTTCAAAATCATTAGTTGTTAAGAAAAGTCAGAAAGGGAAATTTAGAACCTCAAGGAGATACCCTACTTACCTAGTAGAACGGTTAAAATGAAAAAGATGCACCATACCAAGAGTTGTTGAGAACATGGAGGAACTAGAACTCTCACACGCTGTTTGTAAGAATAAAACTGCATTTTGGAAAACTGACGGTTCCTGAAGTAGTTATACATACGCCATTCTAGGTGTTTGCCAGAGAAATGAAAGCACATGTCCCTGTAGGACACGTGCATGAATTTTCATGGGAATGGCAAGGGTAATAGCCCCAAACTGGAAATGACCCAAATGTCTATCAGCAAATGAGTGAATAAACAATATGTGGCACATCCATTATTTCATTTATTCAGCAACAAATAAGAACGAGCTACTGATGCATGCAACAACACGGATGAATCTCAATAAATTAGGGTGAGCGAAAGAAGCCAGACAGAAAATAGTATATACTGCATGAGCACATTCATATGGAAGTTTAGAAATAACACTTTCTAATAATCTACGGTGACAGAAGACAAATCAGTGGTTGCTTAGGGATGAGTGACAGGGAGTGGGGTAGGGGACGGGATGAATTACCAAGGGCAGGAGGACAATGGAGGCAAGATCTATGTGTCCATTATCTTACAGGTTTACACATATTTGCAAACTTACCAAATTTGCACTTTAAGTATATACAGTTTGTTGTATGTTAATTGTATCTCAGTAAAGCTGTTTACAAGACAATTGTATATTTATGTACTGGAACAGCCTTCAAAAGTTAAAATTTATGAACTCGGGTGACATGTATTCGTATGGACAAATCGCAAACATATAAACAAGCTTTACAATGCGTGGAGTGAGACTTGTTATATAAAATTCGATAAACTACAAAAAAAAATCCCATACGATGTTTAGGCACGCATACATACTTGGGAGTGATCCAGCCTGAATTCAAAGAGGTGTTTTCCTCTGGAGAAGGACTTGAATGAAATTAGGGAGGGACACACAGGGCTTCCACGCTATCAATAATATTTTACTTCCTTTTGAGAAATCTTTTACGCTAATATGATGGAAATATTGAGATTTGGTAAAGCTGGGACTGGGCACGGGGAAGTGGATCATATTACCTTAAAAATCGTCTGTGTGTTTGAAATTTATCACTTTTTAAAAAGTACACACTTGGCTCGGGGACATTATTTCGGAAGGCAGTCTTAGAAAGCAAACATTACTTGGGAAAGACGAGGCCCAGTTTGGCTTTCTCTTGAGTTACTGCTTTGGCAACATCGCCAAGGACTAGTGGAATCCCAAAGCTCGGAATTCACGGTGACTGAGTCCCTGGCCAGGGCACGTGGTGTCAGAGATACATTTTGAGGAAGAGAAGAGCGTGAGTACCAACGCGCTGGGAAACCGAGGTGCTGGGCAGGGAGGGCCAAGTATGGATTTGGTGCCCCATGAGGGTGCCCAGGGTGGTGTCTGGGCAGTCTTGAGGACGCTGAATCCAGAGAAGGGGCAGTGGGGCTCTCTCACCGGCACTTGGAAGTGGGGAGCTGGAGGAAGATCCGGCAGGACCGCGGGGACCACGGTGGTGACGTGACTTCGGCCGCCATGGGTCTCTGGTGTGGATCCCGAGGCCATTAGACCTGGTGGAAACAGACTCACCGCAAATCCTCCAGCTGGGGGCTTGCCAGGTCGGCAGGGTTGGGACCCACTGGTCCGTACTGGTAATGCTTGCTCTCAGACCATTGTGCAGCCTAGGAAATAAATAAATAAATAAATAGCTCGGCAGCCTTTCTCCTCGGAAGGACTGGCGAGTCTCAAGCCACGAGACTCCCTGGGAAAGAAGTGTCTTATCTCTTCAGTAGGAGGAGATAAATTTCATGTCAACACAGCAAGAGCCGGCAGCAAACTCCAGACTGAGGAAATTAGGTGTTTTATGTTCAGACACGGATGGGTGGTAGAACGCTGCGGCCACAGAGAAAAAGGGTCCCTTCTCTTCACGGCTTTTAAAGTGTACTCCAGATCTCCAAAATTTAAGATCAGTAACTGGACTATGTGGTCGGGCTTTTCTGGAGCCTTATAGAAACGCCAAGTCAGGCCTCATTGGCAATGCAGAGACCTGTGATAACTGAGGATCAGTTGTTAGGACGTAACAATTTTGGGGTGGGGATCCTGCAATACATGTAAAAGCCCATACGTTAAAAGCATTTAAAATGCATTTAAAGAAAAACGAAGGGCTGCTTTTTAGAGCACGTGTAAGGTATAATAAACAGCAAATAAATTGGTACGTATAGGCCTGTGTCCTCACCGAAAGGAGATTCAACCGGCAGGCTGTGTCCATGATGAGCATAGAGCGAATTCCTGAAATTACAACGTGCAAGCAACACTTCCCAAAGGAAAAGAAGAACAGGGCCCACTTGGAAAAATGTCCCCCGTGTCAATGACACTTAACGTATAAAGAGTCTTCTTACGTGTCAGTATCCAGTGTTTCTTTTCAAAACTCAAATTTTATTCGTCTTGTCAGATTTTTAAAATAGTACATAAAAGAGAGTTTTCTAAGGACGAAATTAGTATTTTGCTAAATGCTCGGTGTCTGATTCTGAAGTGTTGTAGCAAGTTAGGACAGTGTTTCCCGAAGGGTGGTTCAGATCAGGGCCGTTTGATCAGAATCACTTAAGTTGGCAAGCTTTTTCGGTAAAGGGCCAGATAATGAATATTTTAGGCTTTGCCATACAGTTGCTGTTGCAACAGTTCACCTCTGCCCAGTGTTGTAGGGTGAAAGCAGCCATAGATGAGTCATAAATGAATGAACGTGGCAGTGTGCCAATAAAACTTTATTTACACAGCTAGGTGTGTGCTGGATATGGCACACAGACCATAGTTTGTGAACACCTGATTCAGAGTAGTGTTTTTCTTTTCTCTCTCTCTCTCTTTTTTTAGCTGAAGCCCACAGTCAAAAATAGAGAGGACACGAAGCCCAGCACGCGCGTGTGCAGGCGCACACATGGCAGGGTTTTGCAAAACCGAATTTGCCCTCTGGATCAGGAATGCACTCTGCTACCTTCTTTTCTCCTCTCCTCTCCTCTCCTCTCCTCTCCTAGTTTGTTTGTAAGTGCTAGTTCTGGCCATACTACTGACCCATCACCTGCAGCTCATTGCCTGTTGGAATGCAGACTCGTACCACTCTGCCAATAACAACTGTTCAGGGAGGGTATTGGAGAGGGGGCCCAAACATTTACAGTTTCTCTTTTCAGAAGATTCCTGCTGATTCTTGTGCACACCATTTTGAAAATCTCCGATCCGGCATGTCAGATGGAATTGTACACTTGAACTAAAATTAAAATTATGCCAACAATTGTTTTCTGTAAAGCATTCCTATGTTTTCAAAGGAGGCTCTCATTTTGGCTTCCTTCAACTTAATGCATGATTTAGGGTTGTTGTTTGTTTGGTTTTGTGTTCTACCTTTTCTGCTCAATGCCACTTTTAATTTCCAGTATCATGATAGAAGAAAAGAAAGAAGAAAATAGAGTTCAAGCATTGTTGCATTTGTAGTGTGTGGGATGGATCACTGATAGGCAGACGAAAAGGCTAAGTGACTGACACAGACTTGTTCTAAAGGAGTATTTTGACTTATGTTTCTTTTGTTGGAATTGTAGTAAACATCTTTAATTCCGTCGTATGCTTGAATATTTCGTTCACTTGGATTGTTGGGGACTCTTAAGTTATTTTCCGTCCTCTGATGGATGATTTGGACCCTAGGCCTTTCTCAGCTTTACGTCTGGATGTAACTGTGTTAGATGCTACATCCAATTTGGTGTAAAAGAAGTGTTATTTCATTCAACTGATGAACACAGTTAATCTGCTGTGGATGGTCACCGTAATTATAATGAGTTACGTCTTTTACCAGGCTTAATCTCCTACGCCGTTTGCTCCAAGGTCTTGGCACTTCATTCTCTCTTAACTCTCTCCTTGGAGGAATTTTTCTCACTCTTGCCCGAATCGTGCCGCTGCTGCCTCTCTGTGTAGCATGAATTTCCTTTGTTTGCTGCAGTACGACATAGCTGGAATCAGATGGTCCTTAGAGGCCTCCTGAGTTCTGACATCTCCTTCCTTCCTTTTCTTCGATTAAAGTTGCATGGGGATGCTAATGATGACTTGGAGAAAGAAGGAATTTCTTGGAGTTAGCAGGAATTCTGGAGGGGGCCGGAGCCAGCCTGGTCTGTAAGACAGATTAACTGGCTTCCTCCCTACCCTTTCACCCAGGGCTGTTTTCCATTCCGGAATGATCCTGAAGCCGGCCAAGACCTGTCCCGGGCTGTGTGGATGGGGCACTGGGCGCCCGGCAATTCCAATTAGCAGTCTAATTTTGACTTGGCTTCTGGCCAGAGGGCTTCATCTCACGGCACATTTCAGACACCCTAGCGAATGGTCAAGTGGGTTACCGCGCACTTATCTTGGCCTACCCCCGAGGTTACGGTCAATTACGTCTGAGGGTCGTTTTCAAGCAAGACAGAATCAGGAATTGGAATGGAGGTTGGAGCCAAACATGCATTTTTATCCCGACTGGGAAATGCTTATCAAAATAGTTCTTAGTTATCAAGGAAGCACAAAGTACCTGGAAATGACGTTCCCAGTGAGGGGAAAGGGCCCAGCTGTGCTTTCTTTGGCTTTCTCTCATCTGCTCAACAGGAAAAATATTAATCAATGGAAAAGACGCTGGCTTTCTGTTCATTTAACACACGAGTTTTAGATCGTGTGGGAAATAGTAATACCTCATGTTTTCACATCACAGTTCTATGCCGTGGATTGCAAAGACCTTTTGGGAAAAGGGTTCTTACTTAAGCCACACATTTGCACCTTACGGGGATGTCTTATTTTCTTGATGGCCTAGCTGAAACCCTGAGACAGAGAAGGTCCCAGCGGCCGCTGCCGTCTTACAGTAATTGAGCGGAATAGTGAGGGAAGAGGTCTGGTGACCCTTGTAGCTTGCCATTAGGCAACACCTTTTTTCCCCATCAACAAGGAAGCAATTCACAATAAAGTATTTTCTCATAAAACAAATTAGCGACGCTTCTCCAAGGAGATCAAGAATTATCCAAGCCAGGTGTCCCCGAACTGGGATTTCCATATTTCTCCGCCCACTCTTTGGACTTTCACTGAAGGACAACTTCCGTGCAGCGCGATGCACACGTTGGAAGGGTCCAGCCTGATGCATGTTCCCTCTGCAAGCCCACCCACCTAACCATCTCCATGCCTCTTTTCAAGGTGATGAGGCTTCGCAAACTGGCTCAGCAGATTGCAAACTGCAAGCAGTGCATCGAGCGGTCCGCGTCCCTCATCTCCCAGGCGGAACACTCTCTGAAGGAGAATGATCATGCGCGGTTCCTACAGACAGCTAAGAATATCACCGAGAGGTGAGTTGCGGGGCCTGCTGGGAAGTTCTCAGCCGCCGAGCTCCTGTGTCTGGGGAGTGATCGGCCGGCCTTGCCCTCGCCTGGCTTTTGTTTTCATTTTCGAGGCTGAGAGGCTGAGTACCGGGGAGAATAGAGGCTTTGAGTTGCTTTGTTCCAGCTAAAGATGCTTCCCTTTGACATGTCAAAGCCTTTTCAGTAGCGCCCTGGAGTTCAAGGCCTTTGAAACAAGAGTCCCCCGGTTGGAAAGAATAAAATCAGCCTTGCTTTGGGGGGGGGTGGAGAGGCGGGGGGGGGGGGGGGGGGAGGAAGCTTACCGTGGCACAAAAACGACAGTTATTGTAACTCTCGGACCTGATCTTATCGTACGCTTGGTAACAAAGAGTCAAAATGAAGGCAAAAACATAAAAGGGAATCTTTTCTTCCATCTCAGGGCTCATCTATTAAAAAGAAAGCAAACGCCCAGGTGTTGTGCTCTGTTAGACCTATTTTTATTTGGTTGAGAAGGTTCGCCTGGATAGAAAGGTCAAAGCTGACTCATATGGGAGAGAAAGGACCCAACTGTCAATCTCATACCTCTTTCTTTTAAAGGGTCCTTTATTCTGGGGCAGGGCACATAAAGAGAACATTATTCGAATGGTCAGTTCAGCAGTGAAACTGATGGGAGTCACTGCTCCTTCGCTCCGCGTCCGTCTGGGTTGGCATAAACTTAACTCGCCTTGGCTGCTGCAAACACCTACAGCAGTTGTTAGCAGAGCCAAAAAAAAAAAAAAAAAAACCCACCTCACTCCACCTAAATGATACCTCCAACCCCTGCCAGTGCCCTGGACTTTCCATTCATTCTCATTTCTGGAGGCCCCCTGCCCCATATACAAAGCAATAATAGAATCCTATCACGGGACAGCTCATTCATGCTGGTCTTTATCCTAGAGCAGAAGTCTGCAAACTTCGATAAAGGGCCGGAGACGAAATATTTCAGCTCTGCAGGTTCTAAGGTCTCTTTCCCAACTACTCAGCTCTGCCGTGATTAACTCCATAGCAGCCGATCATAGACAATACAGAAACAAACGGGCGTGCCTGTGTTTCTACCAACACTTCCCCAAACAGGTATTTGGCCCTCTGGCTGTATTTTGCCAAGCCCTGGCCCAGGGGAAAAAAATACTCACCGTCGTCTGACTTGCATTTCTTCAAGGAAAGAGAAAGAAAACTAACCTTAATTGAGTGCGTGCTTGTGTCGGGCACTGTGCTAATTCTCAACATAGCCCTTGGAGGTAGGCGCTGATGTTTCTGTTCTCACCGTTCTTTGAGTCAGAGTAACATACAGTGGTTTTACAGCTCTGGTCTTGTATCGAACCAGCTTCGTGGTGTCATTTCTTATATTTGAGAAAAAATTCTTCTGCAACTGGTTACGATACTTAATCTCTTCCAAAGCACGTGGCCAACAGCTGCTTATCATCCTGTTTATATCCTTAAAATGATCCCTCCCTACTCTTAAGAGAAGCCAGTTTCTTTGCTCAGGACTCCTAGGTTCCCAGTGTGTGTCTTCACAGCTCTCCTCTGGACTGTATCCAGTTGCTTTATGTCCATCCTAAGGTTAAAAACTGTAAACGGTGCTAATACTCCGGTGTACCTAGGACACTCTCCTAGACCCTGTTTACACTTACGTCGTGGTTTCCAACTGGAATCCAAGAATACTTTTCTCCAGCTACAAATCACGAGATGTCCAGATGAAATGGCTACTATGAGCTGCATTTCTCAGCACTCCCTCAAAATTTGATCAAGTGTAATATGAACAAACTCACACCTATCGAGGGGAGAGAATGTGGCCCCATAACAGTTGGGATAGAACATTCCGAAAGAAGACCTACCTTTGAAGTATAACGTAAGCGCAGGAATGCCCCACATGTGATCTCCCACAGATCCAGCCCGTCATAACCGGTCCCATTCACCTCTACCTGTAACAAGCCCATCTCTTCAAGAACAGAAACATGACTTTGATTTTTCTTTCTACAGACAGTGAACTGTATAATACAGTTGACCCTTGAACAGCATGGGTTTGAACTGCTCAGGTCCACTTATACACGTTTTGTTGTTTTTTTTTTTTTTAAATAAATACAGTGCAGTACTGTAAATGTATTTTCTCCATCATATTTTCTATAGTAATATTTCTTAATATTTCTAATACTATTTTCTTCTCTCTAGCTTACTTTATTGTAAGAATGCAGAGTATAATACATATAACATACAAAAGATGTGTTAATCGATGCTTTATGTTATCACTGAGGCTTCTGGTCCCTGGTAGGCTCTTAGTAGTTAAGTTTGGGGGAGTCAGGAGTTATTCACGGATTCTCCACTGGGTGGGGGTCAGTGCCCCTAACCCCCACATTGTTCAAGGGTTAACTGTGTACTGTATTCTCAAGCCTCACTAATATATAGTTCTTGGTGCAATTGTATGCGCACTTTTATAAAATCATTTTAAATAAGCAAAACTGTTCACTAAATCCAGGCGTAAGAAAGTCGGCCTCCTGCTTATGAGAAGGCTAAAGTTCCATCAAGTTTGAAGATGCAGCCCCTCTCTTCCTGTCTCTGTTGGCAGTCCTCTTGGTCAGTTCCTGGGCCTTTCTCTCTTTCTGGGAACGGAAGGTCGTGAAAGGGCGGGGGGCTTGGACCAGGACCTGGGAAACTCGGGCGGCGATCCCAGCACTGCCACTTTTTAACTATGATCCTTTGGGTTCATCTGTGAGCTATTTTCTGCATAGAGTGTTGGGCTCATAGGGGCGCCCGGGTGGATTAGTCCATTAAGCGTCTGACTTGGCTCACGTCATGATCTAGGGTCCTGGGATCGAGCCCGCATGGAAGCTCTGCTCAGCGGGGAGTCTGCTTCTCCCTCTGCCCCTCCCCCCACTCATGCGTTCCCTCCCCCCCCTCAGATAAATAAAACCTTTTTTTAAAAAAAAGAAAAAAAGAAAATTGGGCTCATAATAGCTACCTCTATCAGTCGTTGTAATAATATTGTTGATGACTCCTAAGAACAGGCCTTTAGCGTCATAGATACTCCATGATGTCTGTTGGATTTAAGTTCTCATAGTTTAGTATGTCAGTACGGTCCCGCCTTGTATGTCTATTCTGGGGCTGGTCTCTGCCTGTCTGTACTCTTCAGTCCTTTACTTAGTAAACATTCTTCTCTAGGACATGACTTCATAATTCTCTGCCTCCTATTGTGTCTGCCTTGGGCTTTGGCACCTGTACACTTCTAAACCATCTCTATTGTTCTATTCAAGCGGGGGAAAGCCCGGAACAAACTTTCAATCCTGCAAGCCTTCCTAAAGGGAGACTTGAATGAGATTTTTCTGCATCTTTAAATCACTTAAGGTAGATATGTTCATCTACAGGCTGAATCAAACTGCAAAAAGGTTTTCGATTCAGAAACATAAAAAAACAAAAAACAAAAAACAAAAAACCCAACGACACCCGAAGGAGAGAGACCCTCAAGCTTTACATTGTAGGAGATGGCATACGCTTTGGAATCCAGTGTCTGGCTCTGTGCTAATTGCTTAGCAGGATTTATGGACGGCACTGGGGCTGCTCCTTTAACACTTGTGAGTCTAATTTTGCGCATACGCTCCTAGCAGGCAGAAACCCCGGCCGCCTTGTTTTCACCATTATGGCCCCAGCACATAGCAAACTGCCTGACATGAATGAATGAGTGAACAAACTATAAAACAGGTCAATTATTGCTACCTAATCTGGTTGTTATAGGGACAAAATCAAATAGTATAATAAAACTATTAGTCCCGTTCCTGTCCCAAGGTGATCGTGCAACAAATGCTAATTCCCTTCCCTCCCACTTACTAAAATGACGCACATGGATTGCATAACATACTATATTCTCAAGCCACACTAATATATAGGTCTTCCGTATGATTGTATGAGCATCTTTATAAAATTGCATGAAGTAAGCAAAACTCATCGAAGCATAAGAATTTGCTTATGAGAAATCTGAAATTAAAATCACTTGTAGCAGCAAATTATCGAGAGGATGGTAAAAAGAAACTTCCCTCTGAACAGTACTCATTTTTCAGAGCTCCTAGGAGGGTGTCCGACTCCTCTGTCCTTCAGCACCATAGGCAGTTCAAGGGTCCATCAGACTTAGTCAGAATATAAAGCTAAGAGCTCCAGTTGTCAACGATGGAAAGATGTCACTTGATTTTTAAGAATTCAAGCACGTATGATGAGTGGGTTTTGAAGTGTGTTCTGGTAGGGTGTTAATTGGTGTTAAAACAACAAAGTTTCAGAGCCAAATGCATTTGGGAAATCCTGAGCAGACCAAAGCAAACCACGTTTTGTTGCTGTGAGACCTCACTGGGTTTTACCACGGTGATTTTCCCACTCGCCCAAGAGAGACCCATGTAAGTGCCGTTGTCAGGGGTCGGGCACGGGGGCCGATATTAGGCAGGAAGGGTAGAGCATCTTCCTCTGGCATTGACTGACAGAGAGCCTGCGAGCCGTGTAGCTCCAGACACGTCCACCTTCTGGAAAACTGGCCCCATGTGGCCCTGGCAAACTGTCATGGAGATTAGGAGCGTCGAAGTCAAAATCGAAACAGGAACTAATGTGCAGGTCACCCCCTTAAGCATCAAGATAGGACACAATGTCCTTATTTGCCTCAATATGGTAAGAGCTTAACACACACTCACAAGCATGTGCACACACGGGCATATAGGTACACACACACACACACACACACACACACACAAATATGAAAGCACAGAATTGCAAAAGTGGCATAAGACTGATGACCCTGGTGGATTTTGGCAACTCATCTGAAAGGCCAGAAGATGGGCAACAAGGATTTGGGGAATAAAAACATGGCCTAAAATGTTGAATCTGGCAGATCTCCCCTTGCCTGTCACTCCAATTACGAATTTGAAATTGTAGCCAAAGATAAATATCTTTCCTTCCATCAAAAAACTGTGTAGGTGTTAAAAGCTGCAGTCATCTGCACGGATTCTTGCTGTCAGTCTTTGCCTCCCAGGCTTAGGAACTTCCAGCCTCTCCGTTCCCACTCCACAAAGTTCCCACCAGCAAGATGGCAGGCTTTTTTTTTTTTTTTTTTTTAACACTGTCACTTGCCCGAAGCACGTTTCAGTTAACTGTGGATCACAGAACCAGGAGAAACTTGGGAGTGAAATCTATTTTGGGTGAGCCTGAGCAGAAGCTTCTGCCCCTGGACCGGGAAAGCGCTAAAGTGAGATTATCTGTTCAGAGCACTCAGGATCCTCTCAGCCCGAGATCGGTGCCACACAAGAACGACAGAGAAATGCGAAAGAAAGATGGCCGTTTCTTCAAAGCTCAGTGCAGTTTTCCCTGCTGGACATCATGAAACATTCTCATTGGGGTTTCGCTTTGAAATTTTTATTTGAAGAGTTCATGTGGTACTATAGCATTTCTTTTAACTTTTCTGCACTGACGCAAATTTTTTGGGCTCTTTAAGAGCTTCGTATATATTTGTTGAGTAATCCCGAGATCGCTCTGAGTTTGGAGGAGTTTTTGTGATCATGGGTCATAAGGAAAGCATTTTTTAAGTACAGTTTGACTATCTGTGAAAACTGGCTAGCAACCATGCCTATATCTACCAGTCTAAATTATCAGGTCTTCGTCACAATGATTAGCCCATTCCCCTTGGGTGCGCTCTTTAGCCAACAAAATCCCCAAACTCTGCTGGTCGCTGTTTCTTGGTGAAAGAGTTAGGTGGTGAATTTAGATTCTCCACCCTCATTCAAACACTTGAAACTTTTCTTTCCAGAGTTTATGCCTCTTCAAACTTTTCATCAGTGGATCCCAGGATCATCCCGGTTATTACATTGTTAATTATCCCATCTACTTCCCTCCCTATACAAAGCTGAAAATGGTCCAGAAGTGCAATTATAGAAACTTCATTTCTAAGGATTTTGAGCACCTCACAGGTGTAACTTACACTGAGGTAAAATTCAGAGAAGATAAAATTAACCATTTTAATGTGTGCAATCCAGTGGCATTTAGTACATTCACAATGTTGTGCAATTACTACCTCTATCGAGTTCCAGAATCTTTTCATCCCCCCCCCCGCCGGTAAACTCCATACCCACTACGTAGTCATCGTCCATTGCCCCCGCCAAGCCCCTGGCAACCACTAATCTCTCTGTCTCTATGCATTCGCCTATTCTGGACATTTCATACAAATGGATCATACAATACATGGCCTTTTGTGTCGGGTTTCTTTCACTTAGTGTAACACTCTCAAGGTTCATCCACACTGTTGTGTGTATTAGTACTTCACTCCTTTTTATGGATGAATAATATTGCATCGTATGGATAGACCCACAAGTGTAATTTTTAAATAGCCAAAATACATATCTTTATAAAATACAAAGTTTTAAGAGCCATTAAGAGACACAAAAGGAGGGCGCCTGGGTGGCTCAGTTGGTTAAGCAACTGCCTTCAGCTCAGGTCATGATCCTGGAGTCCCGGGATCGAGTCCCACATCAGGCTCCCTGCTCTGCGGGGAGTCTGCTTCTCCCTCTGACCCTCTTCCCTCTCGTGCTCTCTATCTCTCATTCTCTCTCTCTCAAATAAATAATAAAATAAAATCTTAAAAAAAAAAAAAAAAGAGACACAAAAGGAGATACATCTCCTTAGGTAACCAGGTTGAAATTTTTCTAGATTAAATGGAAGAGTATAGACCTAGCTGCCAGCTAGCTTTGTGACTTTGTATAAATGAGCATCAATACTCTTAATTAGAAAATAGCTAGATTTGGGCGCCTGGGTGGCTCAGTGGGTTAAGCGACTGCCTTCAGCTCAGGTCATGATCCCAGAGTCCTGGGATCGAGTCCCACGTCGGGCTCTCGGCTCAGCGCGGAGCCTGCTTCTCCCTCAGACCCTCTTCCCTCTCATGCTGTTTCTCTCTCTTTCTCTCGCTCAAATAAATAAATAAATAAAATCTTAAAAAAAAAAGAAAATAGCTAGATTTAGAGCTGAACCATTTCAGAGTGTTGCTTTGCTCGCAAATTCCCAGCACCCTACACAGTACCCTACACATAGTCGGTCCTTGGTGGTGTTTACCGAACTTTGTGAAATACCCAGATCAACAAGATTACGGGTCTAGCATAGTCTGATATGCTCAGACATGGTTTATGTCATGCCACAATTGTATCGTTTTTAAGAGGATCGCTTGCATTTTTTAATTAGTCAAGACATTCTGCTATTAGGAACTGAACTTTGCAAATCAACTTGAGCTTAACACACACGTAGCAGGAGATTGTCTCATAGCAGGAGAGTCATATTTACCAATACGTAGCTTTATAGTTTATAAATGAGAAATCTTAACTTGCAACTGTAAATGAAGAGGGAAAATGGTGCATCCATTGGAGGAATTTGTGAGAAAGCTCATGAATATTTTCCATGGCATCTGCTGGGACTATGGTGCAAAAAAAAAAAAAAAAAAATGAATACAAGGAGAACGAAACGAGCCAGACAAAAACTCCTTTTCTTAATGTTTACTTTAGAAAGAGGTTAGTAATTGATTAAACTAATCCAATATCTGGAAACATTCTTTTTAAATCTTCACTTTGCCTTTTATGCAGTTTGAAATTTTGGAGACTCCTCTTTGAAGTGGAGCAGGGTCGAGTCTAAAAGGAACGAACCGTTTCCCAGACAGATGTGTGAAGAAATGCCTAGAGCTATGTGCTTCTCGCTGGGGTTAGATGTGAAGGGGCCAGGCTGTTAAATACACAGCCACATGAAATATGAATATTCTTTCACCTCCGTGGGGAATTTTTTTCCGGTAGTAAAAAGGAAGGGGGGGGGCAGCCATTCTACTGTTTCCCCAATTCCTTTGCCTCGTCTTTAAGCTTGCATTCATTTGCATTGTGTTGCTGTGTTGTGCTATTCCCAGGTTCTTTTTGAGGCTCCCGTGGAAAAACAGCACTATTTTAAAATGATACTTGTTTTCTTTCTATTTTTTTTTCATTCCTAGGCGGCAATGGTGAAAGGCATCTTGACATTTCTAAAAAGTTGTTTTGTTTAAATTACAGAGTCTCCATGGCAACTGCATCATCCCAGGTCCTAATTCCTGAAATCAACCTCAATGACACATTTGACACCTTTGCCTTAGATTTTTCCCGAGAGAAGAAATTGCTAGAATGTCTGGATTACCTTACAGGTATTGTCTTGTGTGTGTGTGTGTGTGTGTGTGTGTGTGTGTGTGCGCGCGCGCGCGCGTGCGCGCGCGTGCATGTGCTTTAATATTGTGTACATTCAGTGATATGCATACTTTGCCACCACGTCGGTTCCCTAAAAACCAGAGGTGTGGGCTCCTGATTTAGGAACAGAGTCTAGTATTCCCATAAATGATTTCTGGCACACTTTTTTTTTCCCCACCCAAAACGACACGGTCTGAGACCAAATTGGGGACAGAGGAAAAGGGAGACTCTCGATAATTAAAAACATACTTCCCACCATTTTCTCTCTGCTGGCCATCAAAGAGATACACAAAGTAGCGTGGCTATTGTCCGCTTCATCTCGGCAAGGCATCTGACTCTCACAGTGCCCTGGCAGAGAAAAAATTGGCAGCTAACTCTTGATTGGGTGTCTACTACTCTGCTTCAGCTCCTTGTATCCGAGACCTTGTATAATCTTCACACCATCAAACTGAGGTAGCATGTTATAATCCTCATTTTGCAGATGACGGAGGTCACCCATCTCGCTGGAGGTCAGGTAGCTAGCGAGTGGCAGAATTAGGATTTGGCTTGGGTCCGTACGGACTCCAAAGACCTCTTGCTCTTTCTGGTAAAAGACGTCATTTCATCTTGGCAAAAGGTCACCATGGCAAACGTCCCAAAAATCACATGTGAATTCCTGGTGCCATGTTTCTGATAGGCTTTTTTTTGGGGGGGGGGGGTCAAGCTTACAAAACAAAAGGAACCGCAATAAAAGAAAACCTCTGGCTACTCCTATTCCTAACCATCCAGATTTTTCTTTGCTGTCAACCTCGAGAATGAGAATTGAAATCATTCACTGGTAGAATGTGGACTGTTTAGATGACCTTTATTCGTGTTAGCCAAAGCCACCGGTGCCTGTGACTTCAGGAGGGTGCCAGATGTGCACCGAACCGAGGACATGCAGCCTTCGAGAGACCACATCCCTAACTTAGCGTGGCATCAGCTTCCCCACTCCAGTTCCGTGTGTGCGTCTTGGAAAAGATGGAGCAGGAGAAAGGGAACATTGTGAGATGTTTGTTTTTACAGTCTGTGGATCAGAAGCGAGGAGTTTTGTATCCAAGGGGCATGATACCCAGATAGGTTTTTGCTTTGCAAGAAGCCGAGGTGCTGTTTTTAGCCTTTCTGTATTTGCAAGGGAAGCAGTCATCCCACAAAGTTCTTCTCTTACGTCATTCTTTCAAACCGTACCACTCCTATTAAGGAAGAAAGAAGTTGACTCCAAAATGCACTTGCAGTAAGGAACCAAACTTGGTTTCAAATATTTATTAATTTACTGCCCTCCTTTTTTAAGCTTTAACTCCGGAGTCTGTCTAAACTAACACTACCCCCTAGAACCTTCCACAGTGGTAGAAACATTCTGTATCTACACTGTCCATTATGGTAGCTGCTGACCACATGGGGCTATCAAAAACTTGAAATGTACATAGTGAGCCTTTACTTTTATTTGACTTTAATTCAACCTAATTGAAATGTAAAAAGCTTGCGGCTACTGTATGAGACAGTGCAGGTCTAGACTTTCTCTGGTTGAGCTGGTTTTCGTGATGGCATCCTATGAAAAATCTTTTTTTTTTTTTTCCCCCTCTTACATCATTTGGGATTGAGTATGATTGCAACAACAGAAAATCCAGTTAGCGGTGACTAAACACATCAAGGGGTGTTTGTATCACGCAAACCCAAGCACGGAGGTATGAGCTCCAGGCCGGGGCAGCGGCTCAGTGAGGACCTCAGACCCCAGGCTGTTGCTCTTTGTCTCTTCTGCCACCTTTGCTGGGTTGCCTTTTTGCCACATGCTCACAGCATAGCTGCCCTGCCTCCATGCATCGTGCTCAAGTCACAGGTAAAAAGGGAGGGCCGCAGGGGAAACGGGGGCAAAAATCTGTCTTTGTTTATTAGGAAAACAAAAAGCTTGCTCAGGAGACCCATCTGGCAAATTCCCATTTGTGTCTCATGGGCCAGATCTGCGTCACAAGGTCATGCCCAAGGACAAAGAGGACTGAAAGACTGTTGGGCCGGGCCCATGACCTTTCTGCACAAAATCAGTGTCTCGTTGACCTGAGTGTGTCCTCCCCATTTCCCAAGAATCGTCTGATGGTGTTCCGGTGGGCATACGTTCACGGGCTATGTCTGCATGCGAATGCCAAGGCAGTGATTAGAAGGGAATGTGTGAACGTAGCCCGCACTGACTAGGACCGTGTGCGCCATATATCATCCCGATGGCTGTTTATGCCAAGCTTGAGACCACATGGGGTACCTGCCATTCTGCCTTCTGAACTTCAAACCCCAAATACAAATCTGGCCCATTTCTAGACATAACATCGATCCTGGCCATAACATATGATGCTTGGCTGGTATTGCCCAGTCCAAATAGTTTATCAGACATTTGTAAGCAGGAAATGAAGTGTTTGTGGAGTATTAGCCCACCATTTCTCCTGTCCTGTTTATGACAGAGGCAAGAAAATAACAGTTCTGCTACCAATCCCACGAATATTGAAATTGGCAGCATGCTGCTGTTCTCATTTACGGTAAATTGGGTATTGACTTTTCAGGACAAACCCATTGGGCTTATAATCAAAACAGGGTTAGCCTGCATGGCTGTGAAAACAAGATTTTTTTTTTTTTCCCTCCCCGTGACATGCCTCTAAGTGGTATGTCAAGTTAATAACCCAGAGAGGTGACATTTCCTCCCCGATCGCAGCTACCGCCATGTGTCTCACAGCTACTGGCTTATTTTGAACATAAGTTTGCTTTCTCTTTAATCCTGTATTGCAATGCAGAAAGGACGAAATCTTTCTACAGTGGTTGATGGAAAAGTAATTCAATGGACTGCTTAGATTATGGGAGAATAAGCATTTCTCCACCGCTCCCTGCCGGGTGATCGCGCACCAACAGGGACCACACAGACAATCATAAGGACATTTTATGGTGCAGCTGGGCCTCCCCCGCAGAATACATCTCTGGCTTGGTGTCGCTGATTCATGCACATCCAAGTCACAGCACATGACACTAAATCTTGCATGTGGATACTTCAGGAGACAGATGTATAAATACATAGTCCAGAAAGAACGCTTTAGGGGCTCTATAGAGCCCTTCTATCTTAATACATGACTTAATGCAGTGCCTGCCCACATGTATAGGCGTGCAGTAATGCTCGTGGAATTCAGTAAGCGAGAAACAAAGCTGGTCTAATTGACTTTATACAAACATAAAAGTTACTTGCTGTGTACGGTATTTGTCCTGGACATCTCTTCAGCGGACAAAATGAAGAAGCCTAAAACAGTTCGAGTTTTCAGTTTACCATATTTATAAACTCATCTCCTTCTTTGGGTTTGTTTAGGACTCCTCAGTCCTCATCAAAGTTAAGGGCAGGAAAGAACTCTGCAATAGTGTGAACAGAGGTTGCTACAAATCTATAGAATGCAGATATGTTTCTCCTTTTGAAGTTAGGTTCTCATATACAGAAGAGTGGCAATAAAGGCCCGGATCGATTCTCTAAACCAGGGGTTGGCAAACTTTGACTATAAAGGGCCAGATGGTAAATATTTTAGGCTTTGCAGGACATATGGTCCCAACTACTCAACTCTGCTAGTGCACAAAAGCAGCCACAGACAATACATAAATGAATGAGCCTGGCTGTGTTCCAATAAAACTTTATTTACAAAAACAGGCAGTGGGCCAGATTTGGCCCATAGCCATAGTTTGCCAACCCCTGCTCTGAAATACTGTTGCCGGTGCAGAGCACTCACTGCCTAGCCTTTTTCTTGCTCACAAACTCCTCTCATTAAACCAGTTACGGAAATCGAGCCGGTAGATTTTTGAGTCAACTTCAATCATTATTTTGGTGGGATTTGGGCTTCTCTGCTCCAGACTGTGTTCAAGACATAAAACAGCAACCTTCTCCAGTGATAAAGTTAACCAAATGCCAAGGAACTATGTTTTCTTTGGGGAAGGAAAATGTACTTCTTAGATATGATTGATTGTTAATCATGTTCTTCTTAATTTGAAATATCACCTATAAATTGAAAAATGGGAAGAAAATGGGGCTACACTAATGAAGTGGGTTTTTTTTTTTTTAAGATTTTATTTATTTATTTGACACAGAGTGAGAGAGACAGCGAGAGAGGGAACAGAAGCAGGGGGAGTAGGAGAGGGAGAAGCGGACTCCCCACTGAGCAGGGAGCCTGATGCAGGGCTTGATCCCAGAACCTCAGGATCATGGACTGAGCCACCGAGGCACCCCAGGTTTTTTGGGGTTTTTTTTTGTTTTTTTTTAAATAAGTCATCAAAACATCTAATGAAAGAAAATTTTCAAACAACCATTTGACTGGTTTGTTACAGGATAACAAACATTGGTATTTTTCCAGTTGGGTATATAAATATAAAAATAGGTGACCTCACAAAGCTCCGAGGTTGGCAAACTTTGGCTCGTAGGCCAAATCTAGCCCTGACCGGTTTTGTAAATAAAGTTTTACTGGAAGCTGCCCACGTCCATTTGAGTATGAATTGCCCATGGCTAACTTCATAGTTCAGCAGCAGAGTTGAGTAGGTACAACAGAGACCATATGGCCCTCAGACCCTAAAATATTTACCACCTAGACTTTTGCCATCTCCCCAGTGTGGAAAAGTTTGCCATCTCCCCAGTGTGGATGAAATCACAGAAGTTCATCTTGTTTGTTTTTTGTTTAATATTTTTTTTTCATGGATAAGAGTATTATTTGCTTAACCTCCTAAACGTACTTTCATGTGAAATAGAGATAAGTCCCTACTGGCTGGCTAAGTCACGCTACCTGTTAACAATCACAGCAGCAACCAGCCAACCAAACGTTCATTCTTTGGGTTGGGGTCACCACCTCTGGGATGGATAGTGGTCCTGATGGACCTGTGTAGAAAGGCCTGCTATGACTGTCACACATCTCCTCTGAACTGTGTCCCGGAGGTGCCTGCCTCTTCGCTGATGAGCATTCTTGATCCCCACAGCTCCCAACCCTCCCACGATTAGAGAAGAGCTCTGCACCGCTTCCTATGACACCATCACCGTTCATTGGACCTCCGATGATGAGTTCAGTGTGGTTTCCTATGAGCTCCAGTACACCATATTCACCGGACAAGCCAACGTTGTTAGTGAGTATTGCACCCCGTATCGATTCCTCTGTTTGGTGACTCTTTTCAGTTAGATCGCATTTCTAAATTGAAGCGTCAAGGGAAGACGAGGAAGGAAGGAATACGCTGTATTGGCTGCATTTCCTAACCAAGAAGATGATAGCATTCACTTGTACTATACTAGCAAAAATAGCGAGCCAAAGAGTGGTGAACATTAGTCATCTCTAGCAAACCACATGGATGAGTCTTACAAACATATGGTTAAGAGAAAGAAGCAGGAAACAAAAGAATACATGCATGAATCTGTTTATACAGTCATAATTTAAAGATAAAAAAGAAAACTATTTTGTGGGGCACCTGGGTGGCTCAGTCGGTTAAGTGTCCGACTCTTGATTTCGGCTCAGGTCATGATAGAGCCCTGCATCGAGCTCCACTCTGAGCGGAGAGTCTGCTTCAGATTTTTTCTTCCTCTGCCCCTCCCCGCCCACTCGCACATGCACATGTGTGCTCTCTCTCTCTCAAATAGGTAAATCTTAAAAAAAGAAACTGTTTTGTTTAGAGATGCATACATAGGTGTAAAAACTACAAATAAAAGCGAAGATGATGGTTGCTTCCGGGATGGGAAGGGAGTGGCACCATTGGGAAGCAACACCTGGGGGGGTCATGGGGTTAACTACTTTCTGGGTGGGAGGTACATGGTTTAGTCATTATAGCATACATTTAATATTTTTTTAATTTTTTTTAAAATTTTTTATTGTTATGTTAATCACCATACATTACATCATTAGTTCTTGATGTAGTGTTCCATGATTCATTGTTTGTGCATAACACCCAGTGCTCCACGCAGAACGTGCCCTCCTTAATACCCATCACCAGGCTAACCCATCCCCCTACCCCCTCCCCTCTAGAACCCTCAGTTTGTTTTTCAGAGTCCATCGTCTCTCGTGGTTCGTCTCCCCCTCCGACTTACTCGCCTTCATTCTTCCCCTCCTGCTATCTTCTTCTTTTTCTTTTTTCTTAACATATCTTGCATTATTTGTTTCAGAAGTACAGATCTGTGATTCAACAGTCTTGCACAATTCACAGTGCTCACCATAGCACATACCCTCCCCAATGTCTATCACCCAGCCACCCCATCCCTCCCACCCCCCACCACTCCAGCAACCCTCAGTTTGTTTCCTGAGATTAAGAATTCCTCATATCAGTGAGGTCATAGGATACATGTCTTTCTCTGATTGACTTATTTCACTCAGCATAACACCCTCCAGTTCTATCCACGTGCTTGCAAATGGCAAGATCTCATTCCTTTTGATGGCTGCATAATATTCCATTGTGTATATATACCACGTCTTCTTTATCCATTCGTCTGTCGATGGACATCTTGGCTCTTTCCACAGTTTGGCTATTGTGGACATTGCTGCTATAAACATTGGGGTGCACGTACCCCTTCGGATCCCTACATTTGTATCTTTGGGGTAAATACCCAGTAGTGCAATTGCTGGATCGTATGGTAGCTCTATTTTCAACTGTTTGAGGAACCTCCATACTGTTTTCCAGAGTGGCTGCACCAGCTTGCATTCCCACCGACAGTGTAGGAGGGTTCCCCTTTCTCCGCATCCCCGCCAACATCTGTCGTTTCCTGACTTGTTAATTTTAGCCGTTCTGACTGGTGTGAGGTGGTATCTCATTGACGTTTTGATTTGGATTTCCCTGATGCCGAGCGATGCTGAGCACTTTTTCGTGTGTCTGTTGGCCATTTGGATGTCTTCTTTGGAAAAATGTCTGTTCATGTCTTCTGCCCATTTCTTGATTGGATTATTTGTTCTTTGGGTGTTGAGTTTGATAAGTTCTTTATAGATTTTGGATACTAGCCCTTTATCTGATATGTCATTTGCAAATATTTTCTCCCATTCTGTCGGTTGTCTTTTGGTTTTGTGGACTGTTTCTTTGGCTGTGCAAAAGCTTTTGATCTTGATGAAATTCCAATAGTTAGTTCATTTTTGCCCTTGCTTCCCTTGCCTTTGGTGATGTTTCTAGGAAGAAGTTGCTGCGGCTGAAGTCGAAGAGGTTGCTGCCTGTGTTCTCTTTTAGGATTTTGATGGACTCCTGTCTCACGTTTAGGTCTTTCAACCACTTGGAGTCTATTTTTGTGTGTGGTGTAAGGAAATGATCCAGTTTCATTCTTCTGCATGTGGCTCTCCAATTTTCCCAACACCATTTGTTGAAGAGACTGTCTTTTTTCCATTGGACATTCTTGCCTGCTTTGTCAAAGATGAGTTGACCATAGAGTTGAGGGTCCATTTCTGGGCTCTCGATTCTGTTCCATTGATCTATGTGTCTGTTTTTGTGCCAGTACCATACTGTCTTGAGGATGACAGCTTTGTAATAGAGCTGGAAGTCCGGAATTGTGATGCCACCAGCTTTGCTTTTCTTTTTCAGGATTCCTCTGGCTCTTCGGGGTCTCTTCTGGTTCCATACAAATTTTAGGATTATCTGTTCCATTTCTTTGAAAAAAGTGGATGGTATTTTGATGGGGATTGCATTGAATGTGTAGATTGCTCTAGGTAGCACTGACATCTTCACAATGTTTGTTCTTCCAATCCATGAGCATGGAACGTTTTTCCATTTCTTTGTGTCGTCTTCAATTTCTTTCATGAGTATTTTATAGTTTTCTGAGTACAGATCCTTTGCCTCTTTGGTTAAATTTATTCCTAGGTATCTTATGGTTTTGGGTGCAGTTGTAAATGGGATCGACTCCTTGATTTGCCTCTCTTCTGTCTTGTTGTTGGTGTATAGGAATGCCACTGATTTCTGTGCATTGATTTTATAGCCTGCTACTTGACTGAATTCCTGTATGAGTTCTAGCAGTTTTGGGGTGGCGTCTTTTGGGTTTTCCACATACAGTATCATATCATCTGCAAAGAGTGAGAGTTTGACTTCCTCTTTGCCGATTTGGATGCCTTTGATTTCTTTTTGTTGTCTGATTGCTGTGGCTAGGACTTCTAATACTATGTTGAATAGCAGTGCTGAGAGTGGACATCCCTGCCGCGTTCCTGACCTTAGGGGAAAAGCTCTCAGCTTTTCCCCATTGAGAATGATATTCGCTGTAGGTTTTTCTGTAGATGGCTTTTATGATATTGAGGTATGTACCCTCTGTCCCTATACTCTGAAGAGTTTTGATCAAGAAAGGATGCTGTACTTCGTCAAATGCTTTTTCTGCATCTATTGAGAGGATCATATGATTCTTGTTCTTTCTTTTGTTAATGTATCACGTTGATTGATTTGCGCATGTTGAACCAGCCTTGCAGCCCAGGGATAAATCCCACTTGGTCATGGTGAATAATCCTTTTAATGTACTGTTGGACCCTATTGGCTAGTATTTTGGTGAGAATTTTTGCATCCATGTTCATCAAGGATATTGGTCTGTAGTTCTCCTTTTTGTTGGGGTCTTTGTCTGGTTATGGGATCAATGGTGGCCTCATAAAATGAGTTTGGAAGTTTTCCTTCCATTTCTATTTTTTGGAACAGTTTCAGGAGAATAGGTATTAATTCTTCTTTAAATGTCTGCTAGAATTCCCTTGGGAAGCCATCTGGCCCTGGGCTTTTGTTTCTTGGGAGATTTCTGATGACTGCTTCAATTTCCTTAGTGGTTATCGGTCTGTTCAGGTTTTCTATTTCTTCCTGGTTCAGTTTTGGCAGTTGATACATCTCTAGGAATGCACCCATTTCTTCCAGGTTATCTACTTTGCTGGCATAGAGTTGCTCATAATATGTTCTTATAATTGTTTGTATTTCTTTGGGATCGGTTGTGATCTCTCCTCTCTCATTCATGATTTTGTTGATTTGGGTCATTTCTCTTTTCTTTTTGATCAGTCTGGCCAGGGGTTTATCAATCTTGTTAATTCTTTCAAAGAACCAGCTCCTAGTTTCGTTGATCTGTTCTACTGTTCTTTTGGTTTCTAGTTCATTGATTTCTGCTCTGATCTTTATGATTTCTCTTCTCCTGCTGGGTTTAGGCTTTATTTGCTGTTCTTTCTCCAGCTCCTTTAGGTGTAGGGTTAGGTTGTGTATTTGAGACCTTTCTTGTTTCTTGAGAAAGGCTTGTATTGCTATATACTTTCCTCTCAGGACTGCCTTTGCTGTATCCCAGAGATTTTGAACAGTTGTGTTTTCATTTTCATTGGTTTCCATGAATTTTTTAAATTCTTCTTTAATTTCCCGGTTGACCCATTCATTCCTTAGTAGGATGCTCTGTAGCCTCCATGTATTTGAGTTCTTTCCGACTTTCCTCTTGTGATTGAGTTCTAGTTTCAAAGCACTGTGGTCTGAAAATATGCAGGGAATGATCCCAATCTTTTGGTACCGGTTGAGACCTGGTTTGTGACCTAGGATGTGATCAATTCTGGAGAATGTTCCATGGGCTCTAGAGAAGAATGTGTATTCCGCTGCTTTGGGATGGAATGTTCTGAATATGTCTGTGAAGTCCATTTGGTCCAGTGTGTCATTTAAAGTCTTTATTTCCTTGTTGATCTTTTGCTTAGATGATCTGTCCATTTCAGTCAGGGGGGTGTTAAAGTCCCCCACTATTATTGTATTGCTGTCAGTGTGTTTCTTCGCTTTTGTTATTAATTGCCTTATATAATTGGCTGCTCCCATGTTCGGGGCATAGATATTTACAACTGTTAGGTCTTCTTGTTGGATAGACCCTTTAAGTAGGATATAGTGTCCTTCCTCATCTCTTATTACAGTCTTTCGTTTAAAATCTAATTTGTCTGATAGAAGGATTGCCACCCCAGCTTTCTTTTGGTGTCCATTAGCATGGTAAATGGTTTTCCACCCCCTCACTTTCAATCTGGGGGTGTCTTTGGGTCTAAAATGAGTCTCTTGCAGACAGCATATCGATGGGTCTTGTTTTTTAATCCAATCTGATAGCCTGTGTCTTTTGATTGGGGCACTGAGCCCATTTACATTCAGGGTAACTATTGAAAGGTATGAATTTAGTGCCATTGTATTGCCTGTAAGGTGACTGTTACTGTATATTGTCTCTGTTCCTTTCTGATCTGTGCTGCTTTTTGTCTCTCTCTTTGCTTAGAGGACCCCTTTCAATATTTCTTGGAGGGCTGGTTTCGTGTTTGCAAATTCCTTTAGTTTTTGTTTGTCCTGGAAGCCTTTTATCTCTCCTTCGATTTTCAATGGGAGCCCAGCTGGATATAGTATTCTTGGCTGCATATTTTTCTCGTTTAGTGCTCTGAAGATATCATGCCAGTCCTTTCTGGCCTGCCAGGTCTCTGTGGATAGGTCTGTTGCCAATCTAATGTTTCTACCATTGTAGGTTACATATCTCTTCTCCCGAGCTGCTTTCAGGATTTTCTCTTTGTCTCTGAGACTCATAAGTTTTACTATTAGATGTCGGGGTGTTGACCTATTTTTATTGATTTTGAGAGGGGTTCTCTGTGCCTCCTGGATTTTGATGCCTGTTTCCTTCCTCACATTAGGGAAGTTCTCTGCTATTATTTGCTCCAATATACCTTCTGCCCCCCTCTCTCTTTCTTCTTCTTCTGGGATCCCAATTATTCTAATGTTGTTTAGTCTTACCGTATCGCTTATCTCTCGAATTCTGCCCTCGTGGTCCTGTGGTTGTTTCTCTCTCTTTTTCTCAGCCTCTTTATTTTCCATCATTTGGTCTTCTATATCGCTGTTTCTGTCTTCTGCCTCATTTATCCTAGCAGTTAGTGCCCCCATTTTTGATGGCACCTCGTTAATAGCCTTTTTGATTTCTACTTGGTTAGATTTTAGTTCTTTTATTTCTCCAGAAAGGGTTTCTCTAATAACTTCCACGCTTTTTTCAAGCCCAGCTAGTATCTTTAAAGTCATGATTCTGAACTCTAGGTCCGACATCGTACTAATGTCCGTATTGAGTAGGTCCCTGGCTGACGGTACTATCTCTCGTTCTTTTTGCTGAGGTGATTTTTTTCGTCTTGTCATTTTGTTCAGAGGAGAACAGATGAATGAGAGAACAAAATGCTAACAGGTTAACCACGTCCCCAGCAAATATACTCCATACAAATCAGAAAAGACCTGAAACCAGGGGAAAAGAAAGAAAAAAGAAAGAGAAAAGAAAGAAAAAAAAAAAGAAAAAGATGAAAAACAAAAACAGAACAATACAAAAAAAACCGAATATGATCAAATATGATCAGGCTAGTGCATAGATCAGTGCCACACACTAGATTTTGGGCATATTTTGGTCTGTTAGAAAAAAGTGCCTCCTAAAATTTTAAAGGAAGAAAGACTTATATATGTACAAAATAAGGGTTGATACAATGAAGGGATGGAAGATGACTGTAAAGATGAAAATTATAAAAGATTTTATAAAAGGAATTGATATGATAAGAAGTTGTTTGAAAAAAGAAAGAAGAAGATTTAAAAAAAAAAAGGGAGAGAATGTGATCAGGCAGGAGACTAGAACAAAGCCATACACTAGTGATTTAGGGTATATTTTGATCTGTTAGAAGAAACTGTATCTCAAAATTTTAAGGAGAGAACAACTTATATATATATATATATATATATATATATATGCCAAAAATAAGGGTAACTACTGTGAAGGGATAAAATATGACTCTAAAAATGAAAAATAAAAAATGTTTTTTTAAAAAGGGATTGATAAGATGTTGGTTGAAAAAGGGAAAAAAAAAATTAAAAAAAAACAGCTAAAAAAATTAACTTTGAAAGACTAATGAATCATGGTAAAAAAAAGCCATGAATTCTATGTGCAGTATTCCCCTAGCGCTGGAGTTCTCCCGTTCTCCTTGATCGGTAAACTTGGTCTTGGCTTGCTGGCTGTTCCGGCTGACTTTCTGGGGGAGGGGCCTGTTGCCGTGGCTCCCGAATGTCTTTGCCGGAGGCGGAATTGCCCCGCCCTTGTCGGTCCGGGCTAAGCAAGCTGCTCGGGTTTGCTCTCAGGAGCTTTTGTTCCCTGCAAGCTCTCGGTACAGCTCTGGAGGACCAGGGCGAAAATGGTGGCCTCCCAATCTCCACCCGGAGGAGCCGAGAACTCGGGGCCCCGCTCCTCAGTGCGCCCCCAGAGAAAAGCAGTCACTCCCGTGTCCCCGGTCTCCGGCCGCACTCCGTGCTCACCCGGCCTGTGACCGAGCGTTTCTATCTCTGGCACCCGACCCCGTGTGGAGTCTCCAAACCCAGCAGATCCCTGCGGTGCGCTCCTGCGCCGCTCCTCCCGGGGAAGGAAGGGGAGTCTCCCCGGCTCTGCCGCTTGTTGGGTCCCTGCTGGGGGAGCAGTGGCCCGACTGGGCCGCGGATCACAGTTTATGGCCACCCCGAGCTGAGAGCCCGCGCCTCGGCTCCGTCTCTGCAGCCGGCTTCCCCGCTCCGATACCCGGGAGCTCTGGCGCACTCAGGCACCCCCAGTCTTTCTGTGACCCCGAGGGTCCTGAGACCACACTGTCCCGCGAGGGTTCCACCCCCCGCTTAGCCACTGGAGCAACGTCCCTCCGCGGAGCCGACTTCTAAAAGGTCCGATTTTGTGCTCCGCGGCTCTAGCACTTGCCAGAAGCGGCCGACGGAGGCCCCCTCCCCCGCCGTCTATCCTCCCGAATATCGCCTCGGATTCACTTCTCCGCACGTCCTACCTTCCAGAAAGTGGTCGCTTCTCTGTTCAGAGAGTTGTTGCTACTCTCCTCTTCGATCTCCTGTTGAGTTCGTAGGTGTTCAGAATGGTTTGATCCCTATTCAGCTGAATTCCTGAGACCAGACGAAATCCAGCTCTCCTACTCCGCCATCTTGCTCCTCTCCCTCATACATTTAATATTAACTACTTTTCTGAGTGTTATTTCACAGTGTAAAAAAAGAATTTAATAAAATGGATAGCCAAGCAATGCCAAATACCGCGTCCCATTTGGAGGAGAGCAGGCCTGTCATTTGAGATGTTAGTCATTGGCCCCCACCCGGGAAGAATTTCAGACCTGACTTGAAACATAGAGAGGCCCTTCTCTAACTGGGGCCCGAGCCCATGAGATATTTGGTATCAGAGACAATTTGATGATCTCAGCCCCAGTTGCTGGCCAGAGAGGTGATAACAAAGGAATCTCTCCTCCCTACCCCCACAGTTATTCAAATTGAGTTGAGTAAATGGGCAAGGACCAGAAGAAGTGGCTGTTCAGGGGAGCAAGTTTGACACTTCTTTAGCAAATTAAAATAGAACATGTCAAAGTAGAATAGAAGAGAAGACCAGTCACTTTTCAACAAAGAAATGTTTTGAATAAACCCATATCGACTGAATGTGCTTTTATTATATACACCTCTTCTCCTCTAACCGCACTGTTCTTTCCTAGCACAAGTAATTCTGAGGCACGTGATGCTTAAAAAAGAAATTAGATTTAGGATTAATTAAAAGAGTGATATGTGAAGACCCCCGCCTCCGAGTAACTAAAGTGTCACTGGCTCATACCAACAACTGGACCAGGCTTCCCTCCTCGACCCTCTGACCTTCCATTCTCTAATTGGCCTGCCTTGGAAGCTGTTATTAGAATCTTCCCATTTTCGGGTGCCTGGGTGGCTCAGTTGGTTAAGTGACTGCCTTCGGCTCAGGTCATGATCCTGGAGTCCCGGGATCGAGTCCCGCATCGGGCTCCCTGCTCAACAGGGAGTTTGCTTCTCCCTCTGACCCTCCCCTCTCTCATGTTCTCTCTCTCTCTCTCATTCTCTCTCTCAAATAAATAAATAAAATCTTTAAAAAAAAAAAAAGAATCTTCCCATTTTCCAGGAATGTGTAAGGGGGAAAAAAAAATCACGAAATGGCCAGCTGCCGGAGCAAGAGGGCAGACGTGGTGGGTGTAACAAAAATGTCTTGGGGGGAAATGATGGTTTAACTAAGTTTTGAAAGAGGGTGGGTACATATCAGCAAGTTAAGGGAATGCCAGGCAGCCACATCCTCGGGGGCAAACCTGTGGAGACATAGAATGGCAAGGCATTTTCTGAGACATCGTCTACTCGAGCCTGGCTGGAGAACGGAGTGAGGACGGGGAGACGGTGGGAAAGCAGAGACATGAACTTGGAGGTTCGTAGTGATTTGAGAAGGCAGAGATGGCCGGGACCTACCAATGGCAGTAGCACCAAAGAAGGCAAGAAGATAATTCCAGAAAGACTTGTCCTCTGGCCCATACCCCCGGGAAGCACCCTTACTATCTTCAGCTATTTGAAGTGCTTTCGGGAGCAGCACTGGTATATCAATGGTTTGGCATCATTTTGCTCTCCTTTCAGGATTTTGGATTCTTCTGGTATTGCTCCTCATCCCTAGTTCTACGTGCCCCGCTACAAATCATGAAGAAATACTAACTTCCCTAAAAATCTTTCTTTTTAGTAAGTAATGCACAAACACTGTGTAATAATATATAAAATGTCTACAGTGACACTTGGATGTTTTTCAGTATGGCAGCCACCCTGGTTCCAAAGTTGCCCACTGCACCAACTCCGTTCCACACGCATCTCTCCTGTGGTAGTCTGTTAATACCCAAGGGTGCACACTCTCACACACCTAGGAATACGCTTCTTAGGGACACAAAAGGTAGCAGGCCAAACACAGTTCTTTACCTTGCTTTTTTTCACCCAGAACAGTCTCTCTTTTGATTAACTCAGAAACAACTGGTCAGGGACCTTAAGTACATTTACAGACTCCCTTCACCTTTGCCATATGATGTACCACCAAGGCGTGATAATGGTGATAGGACTTTTGTCCTTTGCCATATTCTGTTGGTTAGAAGCAGGTCACGGGTCTTGCCCACACTCAAGGAGGGCGAATTACACAAAGTCGTGAATGGTAGGGAGTGAGAATCATGGGGGCTACCCCAGGGCGTGTCCACCATAGATGGTTATGTCTTTCCTGAAGTGCCTTGAAGCGAAGTTTTGTGGGCATTTGGACAGTACGTAGAGCTTTGGCCTGGCCTGGCAGGCCCTGTATCAGTTGGCTTTGGCTGATAGGCCAACAACCACAGAACTTAAGTAGCATATAACAATAAACATGTATTGCCTGTGTGTCTGGAATCAGGCTGACCTTGGTGAGGCTCTGTCATGGTCATCAGGCTGCGGACTGGGGCTGCCGGCTGCCGCACGCCTCCCCGCTGCGGTCCCACGCAGGCACGTTCTCCTGGTGAGCGCAGCACGCGGCTGCAAGGACAGGCCCACTTGCACACGTGCTTCACAAGCCCCTGTCTTTGTCACGTTAGCTGATGTGCCAGAGGCCAGAGCAAGTCCCACAGGTGAGCCCAGAGTCAGAGGGCCTGCGAGGTTCCATGGCAAAGGGTATGGAAACGCGAGGAGCGCCGACGTGGAGCCAGAAGGCGAGACGCTCTAGGACCCTGACTCGATCCCGGTGCTTCCCTCCATCGCCCAAATGAAAAGAAGAGATCTGTTGCCTGAAGCTTAGGGTTTCTCTGGGACTGACTCGGCTTCCATGTGGGTGGCATGAAAAATAATACCAAAACAAGACATCTAAGTGCAATAGACGAGAAAAGGGCATGCCTACAGACATCCACCAGCAGCGACACCACTGAATTCAGAGCTCTGTGCTCGGCGATTCCAGAGACAGTGTTTTGTTCCCCGAAAGCAGTTGCCACAAGAAAATAAAGGGGATCGACTTCATGAAGATGACAGACCTTGCTTATTTGGTGGACAGATGTCAGAAAGGCCATTCCTCCCAGGACCGATGGAAGTCAGGGAAACTGCAGGTGCCCATCCAACTGGGGTCCTCTCATCAGCTTGTTAGTACAGAGAGCTCTTTGTCTCTTTGACGTCCATTAAACCAGTAGAGTGAAGTCCTGAGGCCTACAGGATCAAATCGTAACAATGAAAGAATAAATGTAGATAAAAAGGCAATAGTTCTTCTTAACTATTATATATATTTCTACTGGCCGAGAGAGACCTGGATTTGAATCCCAACTGGGGACCTCACTGGCTCCATCATTTGGGGCAAATTCTTTAACGACCTCTGAATCTGTTTCCTCATCTGTAAGAAGAGGTAATGTTTTACCTTCCCATGGTTGAGATAATAAAATTACAGGTCTGAGCCCTGTGCTTGCCACAGTGTGAGCACAGAGGTATTCAAAGTTATGATTCCTACAAAAATATGGCCACACTCACCCGTCATTGCGTTTTTTTAAAAGCTGATGTTTTGGGTCATGGGATAAAGATCAGTCGTGAAATTAGCCAGGATTATCTACATGATGGCATTTTACACGATCTTCATGTGCAAGGCCTTCCCTGAATGTTGTTTGTCCATCTGTCCTAACATTTGGAGGAGTATCCTTTTTGGTTGTTGTTACATTGAACGACAAGAGCTAATAGTAAAACTGTACCGAAAATTAGAAGACAGAATGCCCCCAAACTGGCCATAGCTCCTTGCGCCACTAGGAGTCTTGCACTGCCTGTAGGTCATGGTTCCTTCACTCGTCATAATAAATTCTAGTTAATTGCCCACAGCTGACTTCAGTGAAGGAGAATTAGATAATATCTGTGAAGCTTTTAATCTTATTAAAAGGCTCTCCCTAATCAAATTCATATATTCAAATGCAAAATTAATGACACTATTAATTTTTTATTATGCATTTTTATTAAGAGACTTAAGCCTACAGATGTTAACGAATTGCTTATTAATAAGTAGATATGTATTTAATTTTACAACGTTTCTCATGTTTTTTCCGAAACCACTTCCAGTGCACCATTTAAAATCCTAAATGGGGCCTTTTCCCAGCAGCCTATTTTCATTATTAGCAAAAGTCCAAAGATGCATTTCTCCAGGTCTCCATGGCGAGGTAGTTATCTGTATTTAATTAATTTTAGTCATTTTGAAAACATTCATGAGCGTTATTAAACAGATACTATTTTTACAGAGAAGAAAGAAAAGAATGTTCACTTCTGTCCGATCTGGTAGAAGAAACAAAGGATGTTTGAAGCCACGTGCCGCCTCTCTGAAGGGTGTCCGTGTTGCGTAATGTTTTATACCTAATGTTTTACTGCAAGATGACAGTTGCTATACAAGGCTCTGAAATCCCAAATGTAATTAGGATCTTGTAATGAGCAGCATTATGTAGGGAGATGCTTCTGACCCATTGTGAATGAGAACAAGATATATAAAATTGAAAAACTCAATTAAGTTTCATTATGAACTAATTATCTCCCAAGTTCCATTGTTGTTTTAATACTCGAAGCTGAATTAGAGAAGGTGGATGTCGGAATACCCTCAAAGATGATTGAAAACGAGTTTGGAGAAAAGTGAAAGTTTCAGTGCAGGATGGTTACATGGGTGTTTCATAAAGAGATGCATAAAACATGGTCAACGGCCCCGACGCAGTGGGGTATCGAGGCAGACAGGTCTGGCACTTGGCACCGTATGCAAGACGTTATGTGGTGTTGGCCCAGGACCAACACTAACAACGCAGTAACGGTGTGCTCGGAGGCACCCCCCCTTACTCCAGCCCGTAGAAGAAAATGGTCGATGTTGCTTTCTTGGCATTTTTAATCAACTTCTCAATTACTATCCTGGCAATAATAATAACAGAAAGGTAAGCCGCCATAGAAATGGCGTGAGCGTTCACGAGAGCAGGTTGTCCCAGTGTAAAGCCATCCAATCAAATTTTACTACTCCATAAACATTTTTGTTCTTTAAATATTCGAGGGAAAAAAATTAGCAACCTCTTCAAAATAATCAGGATGCTCAGTGTCCCTTTTCTGTTTGGAAAAGGGTTCTAAAACATTAAATCTTTTTTGTTAGGTTAAGGCTTTGGATTATAGGCCAAGTTGCTGTTCGTAGCAATTTCAGACATCTGTTTGATGATGTAGCTGAAAGCATTCCCCCACCACATGAAGCCCAGCTTTTCGGTTGTACAGTGATGTAAAGTTTATTGAAACATTTTTACATTTGCTTTCTTTGACCACAATAGTCATTTTCCTGGAACATACGCAATTAAACAGGAACAGTGTAAATGCAGCGACATTGATAGGATTCTCATTTGATTCTACTGAATGCCATTACTGTTTTCGTTCGTGCTTGACTGCTGTTGACAAAGGTCTAGGATTGCCTAGGATTATCCTAGGCAATAGAAAAGCTCATTGTTTTTGTTTTATTACTGTTGTAAGATCACGATTAAATATCTAAAGTGAGTCACAGGCTTCTTGGGGCCCAGAGCTCAGAGTTCAAAATGATCCTTCTTTGGTCGGATCTAAATCTCCGATTGGCTGTGGCACTATCCAGAAGCATTGAGCATATTCAAGGAAAAGGTAAGGTGAAAAAGTAGCAAAAGGGAAATGTGGTAAGGAGAGTCCCGTGTTACTGAACCACTGGGGTTGTTTTCCTGGGTCTTACACGAGTGAGAATCAGTGGGAGAACAGAGGGCTAAGAGTTGGGGGAAAATTGGGGGTGGGGTGGGAGTGGGGGTGAATGGTGCCTCCGTTGAGCTCACACACACATTCAACCCCTTCTGTGGGCCTCCCATCATTCTCTTGCTTTATGCTGGTTTTATCAAATCTGGCGGTGCTGCTGGTGAAATGTTCGCAGGTGGAGATGAAAAGAGGTGATAGAGAGCTCACGGGGTCAGATCTGACCTTGTGAGTTTATATATGTATATGACTCAGTGGTCTGCACCCCAGGTACTGATCGTACGAGGTGCAGTTTCATACTTGACAGAATACTTCTAAGGTTCTTCTCAACTGTGAGACTAGCATGAACAATGTCTATCTCGAAAGTTGGAGAAAGTATTTAGTAGGATTCAAAGACAGATGTCACGGGGCTGTGAATATCTTGGAATGCCATGCAAATATTTGTGGCTTGGTATGGTTCTGCACATGTGACTTTCCTTCTATAGAAATGTTTTATTAGATTCTCAAAGAGGTGAGACCAAAGAAAGATTAAGGGACTGCTTCTTGGGATTGCAGTAAGGTATAAGTTGCCTCAAGATCAAAAGAACTAACTCTTTGACTTGCAAATCCATTGAAAGGGAAAGGGTGGGGGGCTTGGAGCCCCTCAGGAAGTGGAGGGGCTCAGCCCTCTACCAAGAACTGGTGAAGGAAATTCACCAGAGTCAGGAAACTTCATGACAGCTAGTCACCAGGGGGCTGGGAAAAGGTTCTCTTTAGAGTGGGGATTGATGGGTGGAGAGAGGAGAGCTGGGCCCAATACCAAAGAGATGTTTTCAGCATCAGCAAGCTGCAAAACAAAACGGGCTTCCTTTTCCCTGCACGTTCTTCCAAGCATCGTAAATCCTCAGCCTGCCCCCCAGCCCACATCCTGCAGAACGCAGCCCGAGCAGCGGCCCCACTGTACTCTGAAACCAGCCATGCGAGGGGGAATGCAGCTGGTCCGAATCCCCGTTCATGCTTTTCTAAGAGCTACACTGGGCCCTGGGCTGCCCGTGGGTGCCACTGCTCCGGGCTTCTCCTAGGGACATGCCTCCTGAGTTGGTTAACTGTGGCTACGCTAATGCTGGAACACCAACAACCCTGATGATCGCTTTCTTAGCTCCCCGCTCAGAAGTTGGGCCAGTCTCTGCTGGCCTCACTCCTACAGGGGCGGGGCAGTAGAGGTGTTCCCTGTATCGCTCATCCTGCTGAGACAAGAAGACTTGTCTGGGGAATGTTCTCCCCTTGGCAATGGCAGAGGCCCAAGGTGTCGACAGAAATTCTCGAGGCCTTGGAATGCCTACTCTTGCAGCTTGCGCCCCGCCACTTCAGCCTCATCCCATCGGCCCGAGCAAATCACATGGCCAAATCCAAAGCCGTGTCACAAGGGAATACATCCCATCTCTGCAAAGCAACTTAGGCCTGGGTCTGGGGCAGGGTGAAGAATTAGAGGCACAAAAGCAATCTACTACATCTATATTCGTGGAGGCAACTTCTCCTACGTGATTCAGGTCTCTTCTCACCGGCTGTGAGGCTCAGAATTGATGAGATTCCAATTTAATGGTCACGGTCCTGAGCGTGGGGTGGGGGGGTGCCGAGAGTGGAACCCGTGGTAACTCGCTGCTTCCTTCTCCTTGCCATGGCGCCTCACAACGCACCACGCACAACACGCCAGGCAGGACCAGCTTGGCTGCTCGTATGGTTACTGAACAGAGGCTGCGATATAATCATTTTGATGGGTTTCTCCATGTAGAGCACACAGTAGGAATATCTGATAATAACTACAGGCCGATCACCTACTGTAGGCAGGAGACTGCACCCTCGAGTTTATTAGTGGGCTCCCTCGGAAATGGCAGAGGTGACAAAGCACTGCACCGTGTCTGCTTGGCTTTGCAGGTCTGTGTAACTCTGCCGATAGCTGGATGATTGTGCCCAACATCAAGCAGAACCACTACACGGTCCATGGTCTGCAGAGTGGCACCAAGTACATCTTCATCGTCAAGGCCATCAACCAGGCGGGCAGCCGCAGCAGTGAGCCTGGGAAGTTGAAGACAAACAGTAAGTGCCGTGAGCTCAGCAGAGCTGCCGCCTCCCTTCTGCTCTCCTTTCGGCCGCCTCTGTCCCCCTTTCTCTTCCTTCTCTGCCTCGGGCATCACCAGCAGCCCCGAGAAGCAAGTGAAGAGCCAGGGCGGTGGGGTGGAGTTGGCATCAGACACCTCCGGGGTCCACAACTCACTTGCCCCTTAAGGGCTGTGAGTCCATCGACTTCTCTGCACTTCAGACCGCTCGCTTTTCAAATAAATAATCCTGGAGGGGTTCTTGTGAGAATTAGAACAGATTAGATAGATAGATAGATCGATATATATATATGAAGCCTGATAGGTCGCTGGGGCTCTGCAAATGGCAAATTGTTTTCCATAGCAGAAGAGCAAATTAATAACTCTTTCTTCAGGAATTCTTTGCTTTACTTCCCATATCTGTCTATGTCTGTGGTTCTCAGAAGCAGTTCTGCCCTCCCTACTGCCCCCGCCCCCAGGGACACTGAGCAATGTCTGGAGACATTTTTGGTTGTTATAAGTGGGGTGGATGCTACTGGTATCTAATGGTTAGAGGCCAGGGATGATGGGAAACATCCCACACTACACAGGACACAACAGAGAAAGATCTGGCCCATATATGTGTCTTGTAACACTGTCGTCTCCCTTGCTGTCTCTGCCCACATGTGTGTTTTTTTTTTAATATTTTATTTATTTATTTGACAGAGAGAGACACAGCGAGAGAGGGAATACAAACAGGGGGAGTGAGAGAGGGAGAGGCAGGCTTCCCGCGGAGCAGGGAGCCCGATGCGGGGCTCGATCCCAGGACCCTGGGACCATGACCTGAGCCGAAGGCAGACACTTAACGACTGAGCCGCCCAGGCGCCCCACATGTGTTTTCTCTTATCCTCTCTTTTTCTTTACTATTTTTGATCTAGAAATATGTTCTATAACATGGAATTTCTTTGCATAGGACCTCCCAAGAGAAAGCAACCGGGAGTGTGTCAATATGGCACCATGTTAGGCAGTTGCCTCTAGTTAATGGGAACAGTTAACTGCTTTTGCAGAAGAACCCACACTTAACCCAAATCTTCAATTTCAGTGGCCAAATAACTTTATTTTACTCCAGACATACATGTTTAAGACACATACGCTTAGACGTTAAGCTAATTTCTCCTCTCAATGTTTCTGCTGGTAAAGAAGGAAATGTTTTTAGAGATTAAGTAGGAAAAAAGTAAGTAAATGTATACACTGAGGTTAATTCTGTAGAATATGCCTTTGAGACATCTGATTTGTGCTTCATCACTGCAGTTTTACTGCAGATAATGCATTCATTTCATGTAGCCAGATAATGTCATCTTCTATTTCTAGACATGCAGTTCTTGAACAGTTATAAACGAGGAGTCGGCAAACTTTTCTGCAGCGTGCCGTAGAGTGAATATTTGAGGCTATGTGTGTCAGATGGTCTTGGTCACCATCCACTCTTCTTCACCTCTGCCACTGCAGTGCAAAAGCAGCCATAGATTACACATAAATGAATGGGCATGGCCGTGTTTCAGTAAAACTTTATTGACAAACACAGGCCCTATGCTGGATTTGGCCTGCAGGCTGTAGTTTGCCAAACTCCTACATGCAGAATATTAAATTGAATTGAATTCTTTAGTAAATGATTAACTTGGTCCTTGAGCTAATTTGTCCTCATTGAAGCAAAAGCCTTGAACTCGGACGGAGTAGGTGATGGTGCATTTGAGAAACACATCTGAGGCACAGGTGGAATTTGCTGAGGATGCAGGGGTTGGGGTTGGGTCTGACCTAAGCTGACATGATCGTACTCCACGCGTGTGTAGGTGAGGGTGTGAGTTGAGACGAGATGGGGTACGTCACACCTCATTATGAGGCCGGTCTTTCTGACGGCTGTGCCATTCTGATGCTCCTCACTGGGAGAAGGACAGCAGTGCACGGCCCTCCTCTTCAGTGATGGCTGCATTTCTGAACACCCCCGCCCCCGGTCTGCCCATTAATGTCCCACTTCTTTTCACACGCAGTCTCTCTTCCACCTTTAAAAATTGAAATATTGTAAGCAAAACTGATCTTCATACTCTTCTTGCCTTAGTTCATACTTTATCCCTCGTAGTTGCTGGCGTGATCATTGCTGGGCACATTGGTGTTTCACAAGACAAGCTGAAATTTAAACTCTGCACATAATCCAATATAGCTCTTAGAGCCTCTGAGAATGTCCGTGCCCTGATCCACACTTGAAGCTTTTTCCCAACTCCCTCTTTAAGCTTTCCTGTGATGTGGACAGAAATCTAAGACGGGTCAGCGGACGATCCAGCCCACCAGCCAAATCTGGCTGCCTCTTTTTATAAATAAAGTTTTGTTGACACACAGCCACACCCATCCGTTTCCCTCTCGTCTCGGGCCGCTTCCACGCTGCCACAGCAGAGCTGAAAATATCTATCTGGCCTCTTAGGAGAAAGACGTGCCGGCCCCTGTTCTAAAAGAAAAGATTTGAGAGGCGCCGGTGTCATGTTCATATCCAGGTGGCGGCTAGAAATCCTCCGGCCCACCTGGACGTGACATCACACTCGTTGGCCCGTGCTCTCCGTGCCGCTGCCTCAGCCAGCATCGTGCATTGCCCCGGCCAGTGTACCGAACTCTGTCCGCTGGCTGCCTGAGGGCGGGCCTACCAGCTGCGCCGTGGCCGTGGCCGTGGCGGGGGCTTGGGGCATCGTGGTATTTGCATGCTCTCGTAACTCACTTCCTGCCTCTTAACACCCATGTGGTGTCGAATGACAGGCAGTCCTCCAGACCAGCGTTACATTCTCAAAGAACTAACAGCTATGACAAGATGTTCAGGGGTGACTCTGCCAAGATTTTCTGATGGTTCGACCTTCAAAACGCAAATGTGAATAATGAAATAGGGCCTTATTTTATATATATAAACTCAGGAGTAGAGATATATATATTTACAAACTCAGGAGTAGAAAACCCAGGTGTTATGATCACATTTTTTGCCCTGACCTTGTTGTGGGCTGAAAAGTGCACAGTTTTATAGTCATTCTGAGCTCATGAGAATCATTTTAATTTGCAACAGTTTCAGAATAATGGAAAGCCTTTAGGTCAAAATCTGCAGTCTTGATTTCTTCGGCTTCTGGTCTGAAGTCTGCTGAGCATGAGCCACATTTTAAGCTGGATCGAATATGGGAATGGTTGAAAACGAAGTGTTCGTTTTCTCCTTCCCTTGGGAATGCTGTTTAGCCAGTATGTAGCAGAGCTGCATGTGTCCAGCTGGGACCCCCGAAGGTAGCTTCTACCACGTGCCCTGGCTGACCCCCGCCCATGCTACTGTTGAATGATTAGTCGCAGCTGCTCTCAATCCCTGTCTCGGAACTGACAGGCTGGGAGTTCATGAAGGCAGGGGCATGTTCGTATTCACCATTTTACTGTGCTTTTAAAATCTGATTCTGCAAAGACATTATTGGTCATGTTGAAATAAACGCTCCTCTTCTTCCTCTCTTTGTTTTGTAAACTTGTTCCCAGGCCAGCCATTTAAACTGGACCCCAAGTCTGCACACCGAAAGCTGAAGGTGTCCCACGATAACTTGACAGTAGAACGTGATGAGTCATCCTCCAAAAAGAGCCACACGCCCGAGCGCTTCACCAGCCAAGGGAGCTATGGCGTAGCTGGAAATGTGTTCATTGATAGCGGTCGGCATTACTGGGAAGTGGTCATAAGTGGGAGCACATGGTAGGCAATGATACCTGTTGTCGTCCAGCCATAAAAAGGCACATCTCATTCTGTACTTTGTCAGAGCGTTAGTCCATTCCAGGGCCCATCTTGAAGGAGACTGTGCAGAAAGGCTTTTTTAGTCTGTTGTTGCGACGATAATGCTGCATAATAAGCACCCCGAGACTCAGTGGCTTCAAACAGTAATCATTTAGGATTGCTCGCTCACCACCCCCATGCGTGGGTTCACTGTCAAGGCTAATCTCGGCCGGGCTTTGCTTTCAGCTGTAGGGTGCATCTAGGTCTGTTCTTTGTGTCTCTTCAGCCTCTTCGGACGGGAGGGCTCCCTGGGTCAGGTCTTTCTCAAGGAGCCCGAGAGCACAAGCCACAGCTAGGCAGGCACATTTCAAGCCTCTGCTTCCATCACTGTCTACTAACTTCTCATGGACCAAAGCCAGTCACGTAGCCAAAGCCAAAGCCAAAGCCAAAGCCAAAGCCAAAGCCGGTGGTCTAGGGAAGTATATCTCTCCCCCAGAGACGAGAGGAGGGAGTGAATGTTTGCAAAACAATCATCTAATCTTCCATTCAGCCAATAAGAAAAACAGCTTGTTTTAAGTCCCTCCATTTTTTTTTTTCTTTTTTATTTACAGCAAGAATTGCAGCTGAGTTGATAGAGTCCTGGTCCCTAACAGAGCTAGGATGCTAGCACTGCTCTTTCGTGCCTTAAAACACGAGTCAGCCGACGACAACCAGCGGGCCAGACCTGGCCCTGTGCCTGTTTTTGTAAATAAAGTGTTGTAGGAAGACAGCCATGCCCATTCTTTTCCACATCGTCTGTCTGTGGCTGGGCTGCCTTTGAGCCGCACGGCAGAGCTGAGCAGTTAAAATAGAACCCTATGGTCCACAAAGCCGAAAATAGTAACTCTCCAGCCCTTTACCAAAAATGTTTGCCGATTCCTACTCTAGAACATTACTCTTCATCATTTGAAGGGAACGAATTTCTGTGGCCTTATACATATGTTTTGTGACTCCAGACTGGGCCGACGACTGGAAATAGTCACGAGCTGAGGGGCTGAGGCAGGGACCATGGGCTGGGAACCCTTTCAAACGGTCTGTTAGCCCAGCGAGCTCTCTAAACCCAAGGCTGTTGGTCAGGCCCAGAACATTCCAATGCGGTGTCTACATTGGAATGAACTAACCTTGCCTAGTTAACCTCACAAAGCTGACCTTGTCTGTTCCACAGCCACGAACTGCACCCCTTCTCCGGCTGGCTGGCTCACAAACACCTGTTCGCTTTTGCTCTTTTATTTTTATTTAACCAGCCCTCATCTAGCCCAACCACGTGCCAGGCACTGGTCTAAGCATCCTACAGATGGTAACTCGTTCATTCATCTTAACAGCCCCCCAGAGGTAGGTGTTGGATCCGCCTTTACAGATGACATGACTGAGGCTCACGCCCATTAGCACAAGGTGGCAAAACTGGGAGGCGGCAGGGTGAGGAAGGCTGCAGTCAGGGCGCAGGCTCTGACCCAAGGCTTCACAGACCTTTCTGGAAAGGGCTAGAGAGCCAGTGTTGCTGGCTTGGCAGGCCAGGTGATTTTTATCCCGACTACTCAACTCTCCGGTGGCAGTGGGAAAACAGCCACAGACCATGTGTCTGTGACTGGGCGTGGCCTTGCACAAATACAACTTTAATCAGCAGAGGGCCAGATTCGGCCCGTGGGTTACAGTTGGCTGATCTCTGCTCTGAAGCACCATGCTCTGTTTTTGAAACATTATAATTACTCTTTCGGGGGCGTACAGCGGTAAACTTGGTGAGCGATAGCTTAATCCTTGCTTAGAAAGAAACACGTCCCAACTGCATAACCTGAAACGAGGAGTATCATGACAGTGTTAGGTTTGAGATAAGGATACTAAAACACTTTGTGTCTTAAGTCCCTGACAGTGTTGATACAAGTCCGCTGAGATCTAAAAAGTGAAATCATAAGCTTGGGTGTCTCCTTTTTCCCCAGAATGGTACCTGTATTGGCCAAGCAAGGAGGTTTTCTTCTGTTGTGATCCTTGTAACTCTCTTGGCCCAGAACCTTTTCCTGTTCCAACATCCTGCCAGGGGATGGAGGGCAAATCCTTCCGCCCCACTCAGCTCTGGCATTTGCAGTTTTTAGCGGCACGGGGGCAAGATAAAAGGCCAAAGGAAAATACGATGAATTTTTGCAGGTGCAAAGGAGCAAACATTTCTAGTTAATTAACGTGCAGTATTAATCTGGGATAGAATCCAGTGTCTAAATAATTACAGCCCCATTAATAATTATTTGTGATAAATGATACCCGATCATTATGATCTCATTCCCATTGATGAATGGTGCGGGAAATTCCACCAGACCCCTTCAGTTATATAAACACAGATCGGTATTACCTTGAAAACACCCTCCAGATGTCAAAACCAACTCAGGAGGGGGGAAAAATTCTAAAATTAATTGCCACACTTTGGATCTTTACACGCCGGATTGTGTCAGTTTCGGAAAACGTCTCGCATAGAAAGTAGTTTGACATTTCCTGGGAGGTGTTAGAGGGGAAGGGGTGACCCATATGATCAAATGCTTGTGGCGCCTTGATTTGCACCAGCTAATGACACATCCATTTTCTCGTGAAATATCGTCCTGACTTTCAGTTAACATGTATGTTATGATCCCTGCAATGGGGCATATTAGCATTGCTCTGAGAAACATAATTTTTATACTTTCTGAATTCTCCAAGTCTCACTGCGTAACTTAATGGAACATTACCTTCTGCCCGCACCTTTCAAGCTCAGTGGAAATACGTACATAGTTTTACAGATTAATGATAACATAATGGTATTTTCCTTTGCTTAATGGACTATGCGCGGAGTTATTTTCTTACTCTCTAATGCTGCTAATGTGCACTTGGTGTTTTATGAAATGGTGTTAACTAAACGTGGGTTCGCGCAAAGATGACTGGGCCAGAAGTCAAGGGGGACGGGGCGAGATTCTGGATTCTGCTCCTAATTGTAACCTTCTCTGTGTTTTCCCATTTGCTAAATGAAGTCAGTCCTTCCTGCCACAGCTACTTCAGAGCGGGTTCAGTTAAGGTTCAAATGGGAAATAAACGCCAGAGTCCTTTGATACAAAATCAAAATGGTGCGTAGCAACAAGAAGGAAACAATGTAGACCTGGCTATTTTGTGATGCAAATGCGCGTTCCACAGTATCTGAAAAATGGAAATAGTGTGTCTGTGGGGCATAGAGAACATCGCGGGGGCCAGTTCTCAAAACAAAAACCTTTCCAAAGTGTCTCTCTGGCTGCCGGCTGGAAAAGAGTGTTTCCCCACCTCTTAGAACTTCTGGATCTTGTGCAGAGCCGTCACAGTGTCAGGACCTGACCCAGACTCCCGCTGGGAAAGGAATGTGGGAAATGCAACCCCAGGATTCTCCCTGTGATGCAGAGCAGGATTGGCCAGAAGGAGGAGACAGGCCAAGTTGATGGCAGACAGGCTGGTACACTAGGCTTGGCTGAGGATCAATAATCCCATCCTCTTTTTTAATTCAGTGATAGCGTGTTGTAGTCCTTTTTTTTTTTTTTTTTTTTTAACACACCACTCTTAAAGTGATTGTATTTTAAATCCAGCATGGGATTATTTTTAAAAAAGAATGCCGTTTTCTCAAAGACCAATGGAGTTTTTTTCTCCCTGCACTGGGTAAGGTACCATATATGTCAATATCCACTTAGACTGGTTTCTGCTATAACATAGTAAAGGTTGAGCTCTGAATCATTGACTCTTTATTAAGAATGATGGGTTTTGCTTATCTTAATCACTGAAATACTGCAAATGTTACGGAGGCATACCTTAGCAGGGTAAAAAGAGATTAAGGAGTTTCAAACACCGTAGAAAGAATTCTCTCTCTTTTTTTTTTTTTAAGATTTTATTTATTTATTTGACAGAGAGAGACACAGCGAGAGAGGGAACACAAGCAGGGGGAGCGGGAGAGGGAGAAGCAGCTTCCCGCCGAGCGGGGAGCCCGATGCGGGGCTCGATCCCAGGACCCTGGGATCATCGTAGAAAGAATTCTTAACTTTTTTGAGCAGTCGAGAGTACATTTACAATAACCGGGATATCCATCGCTCAAAGACATTCAGAATTTTTAAAAATGTAGTAGGAAATATAACCAGAAGGGCTCTTGGCAGTGATGAATCACATACTTTCTGGTGAGGGAAGGGATTAGAGAGTGTTAAGTTTCTGGCCTTTTGAGTCACCCTAGGTTCAAGATCTGATTCTGGTACTTATTAGTAATGTGGCATTGGGCAACTTCAATAAAACAGCAGTTACCCGAGATTCCTTGCCACGCCTTGTGCCCCAGATTTTACACATATTCTTTCCTTTACTCCTCAAAATCACCCTCCGAGATGGAGGCTGTCATTGTCCCCGTGCTGTAGATCAGGAACCCAGCTAGGAGAGGACAAGGAACTTGCCCCGGAAATGAAAACCATTCTCCACGCTTACCTGTGGCAAGGTGTACTCGAAGTCATGGAAAGTGACAGACATGGGGTCAGTCGAAAAATTCAAAGTAGGCCAGAAGGAGAAGTCGAGGGTTGTGCTGTCCAATGTGGTAGCCCTGGGCCACATGCGGTTAATTTAAATCATTTGACTTAATTTAAATTAACTAAATTTAAGGTCTGGTTCCGCAGTCTTGGCAGCCACAGTTCAAATGCCCAGTAGCCACATGTGGCTCATGGCTACCATACTGAACGGAGGCAAAACATTTCGCTCATTGCAGAAACTTCTGTGGGACAGCGCTGGTCTAGAGAATTCCTTGTGTGGGTCTTGATGAGTGTAAAAAAAAAAAAAACCAAACCAAACAAAAGGCAACGAGACACCCAGTTCAAATTCTCTTGTAATGTCTGAACTAAAAACAGGAATACGAGTAAGTACCATGGCCCCTGTCTGCCGACTGTATGTTTGGGAGGAAGGCGTATAAGGAACACCGGCGTCAGGGTCTTTGCCAGGCTTTCAACTGCAGAATGAGCAGGGACAACAGAAAACCACGTTTTTGTGACCCCTGAAAACCAGAGAAGGAGGTAGCGTCCGTGTGCAACCCGCCTCATGGTTTTTGTTGTCACTGTTCTGTTTGTGCAGGTATGCCATCGGCCTTGCTTACAAATCGGCCCCGAAGCATGAGTGGATTGGGAAGAACTCTGCTTCCTGGGCACTGTGCCGCTGTCACAATAACTGGGTGGTGAGACACAACAGCAAGGAAACCCCCATCGAGCCAGCCCCCCACCTCCGGCGCGTCGGCATCCTGCTGGACTATGACAATGGTTCCATCGCCTTCTACGATGCTTTGAACTCCATCCACCTCTACACCTTCGACATCACCTTCTCGCAGCCTGTGTGCCCCACCTTCACAGTGTGGAACAAGTGCTTGACCATTATAACTGGCCTTCCCATCCCAGACCATCTGGACTGCACAGAGCAGGCGCCATGAGCACCTGGCCACATGGAGCTGCTTTCTGGGGCATAAAAGGGTCGTGGCCACCATTTCAGGGACAGAGAAAGCACAGGCTTCCAGAGTGTGATTAAATGTCGCCAAAAAGTGTCCAGAAACATCGACTAGGATAGGACTCAACATAGGCGATTCTCCCCTTTTACTGTCTTTTGTATTAAGTACATGCTTTAATAATTTCTTCAAATTTGTCCTGTGTTTGCAGGAAAATTTATAGATTATTTATGAAAGAAACATAACCGGAATTACAACCCTTAGACATGATCTGGTTTTGCACATTAAGAGGCCCAGAAGTTTGCCAGCTCTTTACAACAACCTTTGTGTCATCACGCTCTGTGGCCTTGAGAAAAACAAATCTTTTGTAGTTTCGTACGCTCATTCAGCTTCTCACATCGTCGTGTCATACTGATCCCATCTTGGGTCCTGTCGCCTCGACGGTGCCTAACAGAATATGCAGTTACCTTAAAAAAAAAAATAGTTTTGAACCTAGTAGGGCAGCAACGGGGCTTTCTTAGTCTGCTTTATTTTGAAGTGTTTTCAGTGTGATGTCAAAACCGTCTTGGATCAACTAGAACGGAGAGCAAGAGGGAGAGCAGAAAGAATTGACGTTAAGAATTGACGTTAAGAATTGACGTTAAGAATGAGCTTGCCATTGAAAATAGTCACTTTGAATCCTACTGATTATTCAGAACGTCAGAGGCTGATTTGTCTTTGATCGGAAGTAGGGTTCTGTTTCGTGACCTAAATCTATTTCATTCTCTTCCTTTTAATAGTTTCTTCAGGCCTGTGACATTGCTTTGCTACATTTGATAGCTGTCCTAGCTCCCTCTCCCCCAAATCAGTTTTCTTTTGTTGCTGGGGCTGAGGAAGTAAACATTTTCTGTTAGAAATGGCAGCACCACTTTGGATTGACTTTGCTCTCCAGGACATCAACACATGGCCCTGACTGTCTCTACCACGTCCAAATATGACCCACCCCAAAACACTTAATATTTATGAGTTGGTAATGACAAGGGACATTGCATAAAGTACTCTTTACTAGTATACGTGCCTCGAAAGTTATAAACAGACTTTTATTAAACACATCTCGAAAGATGTAGCGGTCCCTCTGTATTCTAGTATAGTTCACTATAGAGTTGTAAAACAAAAAACAAAAAAACAAAACAAAAAAAGAACAAAACAAACAAACAAACAAAAAAAAAAAACCAAAAAAATCAAACTCACTATTCCCGTGCTGGAACCCATTAATAGAACCTGCTAATAGAATGTCGGGTGGGATTCTGGGCCCGCTGATCTGGTAAAATGGAATGGTCCATGAAGTAAGGCTCTCTCAAGCAATCCTTGGACTTGGGCCGGGAATCCAGCATGGGTTCTATCTTGACAAAGGGCGTGACATCTGTAAGTCATTTTGTTTGCTAAAATATTTATCTGAGCTACTGGGTTGGCCATTTTGACTGAACGGACTGATGGATTTAGGCATTGTTTTTAGCAATCTGTTTTTAACCAAATCAACCCATTGTCTCCCTGAGATCCGTCCGTAGACCCGCTGTTTCAGCATCGGGCTCTCTGAGCACCAGCCTGGACTCCATGGGCTGCATCATGCGTGCTTCTGTCCTCTCCACTGGCAGATGCTCTCCTTTTTCTGAACAGATAGAGTTTATATATTTACTATATTATTTATACCCAGATGAATATTTTGATAGCTACTTAGGACAATTTCACATCTAAAAGATGGACACCTCAATGGAAAAAAATGAATCATTCTCTGGAAACTTAATGTTTGTTTTTTTTACAGTATAAAAACAATGTGTATTTGCCTTCCCTGAACAAACTGAAAGGGTTGTAATTTTTACATACTGTTTTTGGTAGCTGGATAACGGATATTTTAATGCACTTTGTACACTAACAGGTTTTGAATAAAAGGGTCTAAAACTCAGCTTCTGAGTTTTTAAAATCATGGTCGCCAGGTACCAGTAAACGCTACAGTTTGCCTTATGACATTAATGTAAAGCATTTACGAGGACAATATTTCCATGAATATAATGTTTTTCAATATAAAGAAGTTACGACTCAAATTTTCACTGCAAGCCATTTAGTTGATGTTTTGGCTATTTTTATAAGGACGAGGGATTATGTTATAATTTGGTTGTGGAAGTCTCACTCTTTGCTAACTTAAAAACCTTGTGGATAGTAGCAGTTACTATTTCCATGTTGTCCTATTTACAGGAAAATATGTATATGGTGAAAGGCCACAGTGTTTACTTTCATTACTGTAATGATGTAGAAAAGATTTCCGTGTGGGTTTTTTTTTTTTTTTTGAAAGTCTAAAAAATATATGCTATAAACATTTGCTGCAGTACAATTCTTTAAGTGGACTGGGGTCACAGTATTTTGTTCTCGAGGTCCCTACTTCACAGGAAGCATTGCGACAGGGGAGAAAGAGATAGCAGGGCCGGTTACATTAAAACAGCCAAATTGACGCGGCCAAGGCTGCCAGGTCTGACGTCGTGGGCGTGTGAAGAGGTGCTGTCGCCATCTTGAAACTCTTAGTAATTTTTGAGCAGGGGGCCCTGCGTCTTCGTTTTGCGCTGGGCCTCAAGAATTCTATAGCCAGTCCTCATAACAGAACTCAGAAACATGGTACCTCTCTTCCTGGTGGATACAAATGAAAAAACCTGGATCCAATGTCAAAAGCGGCTGGCCATATCATTCAAGTAGGAATCCAAACGGATTAAGAGGAGAATGGGCGTGGGTGAAGATGTTCTTCCCAGCTTGAAAGAAAAAAAAAAGACTTCAAAAACTGCAAATGTTGATGATGATTTCTGCTGGAGAAGAGGAAATGGCCTGATGACGAATGCGCAGTTTATCACGGTACTGAGATAATTGACCCTGAACTTCCCAAGGAACTGAAGCAGCGCTGTCCAGTGAACGGGGGATTCCAAGTTTCGGCTCCAGGCCCATATGCGGTGCCTGAAGAGACACGCGTGTATGCTCGCACACCTGAGCTTTGGGTGTCGGGCAGTTGGTGATCTGGTCTACCCTTACAAAATGTGAAAAAGGAGACAAAGACCACGGTGATGGGGGCAGGAGGATGGTTTTGAAATTGTGCTTCTCAACAGAGGGGCGATTTGGCAGTGTCTGGAGTCATTTTGGGTTGTCCCAACTTGGGAGAGGGTGTTATTGGCGCCTCGTGGGTGGAGGCCAGGGGTGTTGCTCAACATCCTCCAGTGTGCAGCGCAGCCCCCCACCACCCCGCACACACCCAAGGATGATCTGAGCAAAATATCAGTGGTGCCGCGGGGGAGAAACTTGCTCTTTGGGGTTCTTTAAAGCAAAACTCTCACAAATATGTTTTCCTGTTCCTGTAATTGATTCAATGCCTGATACAGCAAAAAGAAGGGGGGACGCTCCACGGCTGTGGCTACCTTCACTTTAAAAAAAAATATTTACAAAGCCTGGAAGCTTATCTGAAAAGCAGCCCAAGCCTGTGTAAATGGGAAAGTGGGGATCGGTGTCACGAAGATGTGGATGTGATTGGCTTAAGCTGGGAAATGCCAAGCTGACTGTCTGTAGGCCGCTCCTTGCACCCAGACAAATGCAACCTCTGGTACTTGTGTCACGCGGCCATGCCCTCTCGGCCCGGACTGTTCTCGCCATTGCTGTTGCTTTCTGGTTCAAAATAAAATCATTTTTGGGATTCCAAGGCCCTCTGTCTCGCCTGTCTCTTTTGCCTTTTCATCATTGTGTGTTTTCGCACTCACTGTTTCCACACATATTTGTGTAACGTCTGCCGGGTTTTTTAACTACTTTGCAACTTAGAACGTTTCCTTTTATTCCTGAAACTCCAACCCACCATCCCGCTTCTCTCCGTTCCAAAGTACAGTTACTAAGCCCCAAAAGAGCCCCTAGGAAATTTAAAAAACACAATAAAGAACACCTCTACAGGAGTGGCGATCCTGAACAAGAACGGCTTGATTTCGAGTCGTCTAGAGCGGGTGGAGGAGGTGAGGACAAGGGCCATTGGAGCAGAGGAGGGAGGCTCTTCGCAGTGTGGGCTGCAACACGCCCGGCCGTCGGCCCCTAAGTCTATCCCCGACCCCATCCCGTGGCTCCCAGGACTTGACTTTCTCTCTTTAGAGGTACGAGCCCTTTCGATGGAAGTCAGTGCGCCACAGAGCGGTCATGGGTCTGCAGCGTCGGCACCACCTGCGAGCTGCTTAGAAATGCCTGTTTTCCAGCCCTACCCCGCGGGCCTCCTCATCAGCATCTCTGGGCGTGGGGCCAGCAGTAAGTTCTAACAGGCCCTCCCGGGGACTCTTGATGCTGGTAAAGGTCTGTGGAGCGAAGCTCGGGAGGGGCTTTATCCAGTCCCCTTGCCCATATGAAAATGCACTTACAACCTGAAGTGTGTTTTCAAGGTAATGTGCTTTTAAGAGGCAGCATGATGTAATGCAGTGATTCTTAACCTGGCAGAGCACTAAAATCGCCTTGTTTCCAAATGCTGACTCCTGGATCCCCTTCTGAAAGATGGGGGATGAGAAGGTCTAGAGTGTGGCCCAGCACCCTATACTGTCGTTTGAAGTGATTCTCAAGCGTAGCCGGGATTGGCTGCCGGAGACACGGGACGCGGCACCTTTTCTATAAAAGTCAGAGAGTGAATTATTTGGGGGTTTTGCAGGACATACTGTCTCCGTGGCAACTACTCGGGTCCGTGGCTATGGAGTGAAAGCAGCCATGAGGATATGTAAATGAATGGGTGAGGCTGGGTTCCAATAAAACTTTATCTACAAAAACAGGCATGGAGCTGCTTTTGGCCCTTGGCCTCATTTGCCAACTCATGCTCTAACAAATAGAGTACTGGACTCACCGTGGGGCATTCGCTATCTCCTCTCCCTGAGGACTCGGCGGCCCCTCATGGCCCTGGGCCTCTTAGCTCTCCAGTCCTTTCCACCTTTGAATTACAGCAATTCTGAACGCACAGAACTCGTGGAGAATTAGGCACCGAGTGCTTAAGACAGGGCCACTCAAAGGTTATTAGAAGATTCTTTCATTCAACAGAGTAGGTAGGGCGTGTCAGTGCTAATGATTAGCATTCCCTCTTTCGTGATTTTGACTTGAATCAGCTCTTCTCACAAGTGACAGGTGTGGAAAATAGATTCCCTTTAATAAGAGTTTGAAGTACATTTAATTTGAACTTTTGAAACTTGACCAGACACCACTGTAATTAATCACCTTTCAAAGTCAGCTTGAAGGGCGTGACAGACACTCCGGAGAGTAGCCCACATCCTCTCTTTTTTAAATTATTATTTTTAAAAAAATACACAAGTAATATATGTTGAAGAAGATAGTTGCTTGTGATGATAATAGCATACAAAGGGAGACACGTGCACCTTGCAAAGTCCTTCTCCCTTAAGTATCATTCTCGCTGTGGGGTGCACAGTCAAGAACAAAATAAAAATGAGGTTGAGGCCTTATGGAAAACTTTTCTGGTAGCTGGCCTATCTTAACATGGGCGATTTATGGAGAGGAATTCAGGTCTCTCTTTGGATCTCTTTCAGCCATGTTCTCCTGGGAGAATTATAAAAGCATGATTAAATAGGAAGTATAGCAATTAACAAGCAAATGTGTCATGGCCGAAAACCAATTACTAATTAAGGAGAGACACAGAAAAAAATGATTTAATGGAACATTGGTGCTTTTGCATGGTCTATTTATTCTCAAAGCTTAATTTTTGATTATGGTCATTAAAAGCTGTTCAATGTCAGTCAAGTATTTCAGTTAATAAAGCTTATAACTTCCCCAGTCTTATTTTCCCTCCAGCTTCTGCCCTCTCTCACCTCCTGTTTTCTGTCAAGCTTCTCAAAGGGCGGTTCAGATGCTCCGTTTCTAAGAAATCAGAGAGGGCGATAAACCGTGAGAGACTCTGGACTCCGGGAAGCAAGCTGAGAGTTACAGAGAGGAGGGGTGGGGGGGGAGATGGGGTAGCCAGGTGATGGGTATTAAGGAGGGCACGTGTGGTGATAAGCGTTAATGAATCGCTGAACACTACATCAAAAAACTAACGATGTACTATATGTTGGCTAACTGAACATAACAAAAAAATACATTTAAAGATTCAAAAAGAAACAAAGAAGCTCCGTTTCTGCTTCCTCACCTCCCAGTATACCTCCCCACCCTCCACCTGGCATTCAGTGTCTTCGTTCTACCGAACCTCAGTCACTGACGTCAGAAACGGTGTCAGCATCAATACAAACGTCCATACACGTTTGATCGGCCTCATGTTGACATACGGCAGCTTTTGAGATGTTGACCACTTCTTTTTTAATCCCTCCCTATGCGACGCCATCCACGCCACCTCCTCCTGCCCCATTTTGTGCAGAAGCCTCCCCCAATCTAAATCTCTGCAGTTCAATGTTTGCCATGCAGCATGTGCTCAGTAAATATAGAGTAGAATTCTAATTTCTCATGAGTGTGTTCTACTTGCAACTTTCTCTTAAACCTACAACATCCACTATTCTCTTTTTTTAAATTTTTTATTTAAATTCAATTTAGTCAACATACAGTGTATTATTAGTTTCAGGGGTAGAATTTAGTGATTCATCAGATGCGTATACCACCCAGTGCTCATTACATCACATGCCCATCACCCAGTTACCCCATCCCCCCACCCACCTCCCCTCCAGCAACCCTCAGTTTGTTTCCTAGAGTTAAGACTCTCATGGTTTGCTTCCCTCTCTGTTTTTGTCTTATGTTATTTTTCCTTCCCTTCCCCTGTGTTCATCTGTTTTGTTGCTTAAATGTCACATATGAGTGAAATCGTATGGTATGTGTCTTTCTCTGATTGACTCATTTCACTTAGCGTAATACTCTCTAGTTCCATCCACGTCGTTGCAGATGACAAGATTTCATTCTTTTTGATGGCTGAGTAATATTCCATTGTGTGTATACACATCTTCTTTATCCATTCATCTGCTGATGGACATCTGGGCTCTTTCCACAGTTTGGCTATTGTGGACAATTGCTGCTATAAACATTGGGGTGCACGTGCCCCTTCGAGTCACTCTTGTTGTATCCTTTGGATAAATACCTAGTAGTGCAGTTGCTGGGTCATAGGGTAGTTCTATTTTTCACTTTTTGAGGAACCTCCATACTGTTTTCCAGGGTGGCTGCACCAGCTTGCATTCCCACCCACAGTGTAAGAGGGTTCCCCTTTCTCCACATCCTCACCAACATCTGTTGTTTCCTGAGTTGTTAATTTTAGCCAGTCTGACCTGTGTGAGGTGGTTATCTCATTGTGGTTTTGATTTATATTTCCCTGATGCCAAGTGCTGTTGAGCATAAGGGCTAGTATCCAGAGTCTATAAAGAGCTTATCAAACTCCACACCCCAAAAAACTAAAAATCCAGTCAAGAAATGGGCAGAAGACATGAACAGACATTTTTTGCAAGGAAGACATACAAGTGGCCAACAGACACACTCGTCTCTTTTTAAAAGACTTGCCTTAAAAAAAAGAGTCCTTTGTATTTGCAGAAACCACAAACATTACAGAATAAAAAATAATATCAAAATAAAAGCTGGAAGATCTACCTTCTAGCAAATTGCATCCTCTCTTTATAGTGACCGCAGGTCACCGGCAAAAATAAAACCCTAGATTTGGGCAAGTAAATCACCCATCCGTGTCTTCTATCGCCTCCTGCCCATCTCCCGTCCCCGTGTTGTAAGTCTGGGGTTGTACTCACGTATTTCTCACTTGCCAGCTCAGCTCATCCCACCCTCTGAGACAATCTGGGTGCAAATAGAATGGGCTCCAAGGTATCACCGTCAACCCCGGTCGTGGAGCAGGTCCCCTTTGACGTTGGTGCCCCACCGCCTCAGTACTTCCCCCCAACTTCCCGGAAAGCACACTCCCTATTCTTCACAGTCTCGCAGAGACTCATTACTTCCCAGTAGCTGGGCTCTCTGTTCTTGTACTTCCTCTGACTCCACAGCGCATACGCTGGACTTCCCAGGCAGGGGGCAGCCCTCCGCATGGAGTTTCACCCAATGCCTGTGTCACCTGCTTGTTCACCTTGGTCTCAGGTCACCAACTGGGTGCTTCTGCCCGCTTCTTTGTATGCGCTGACTTCTCTGGTTCGTTACTTCAGGTTCTGCTCCCATGTTCCCAGGTCTGCTGCCTTGCAGCCTCTTGAAAATGAACTGGTCACACCCACATTTCCCAAAGATGGACACTCAAGAACGACTCCAGGCTCATCTTTCCCACACTCTATTCACTCTAGAAGAAACGCACTTTCCATAATAAAGACAGAGATGGGTTAAAAGTAACAGCATGGCAAATGAGATAACATGGAACACTAATGAAAAGGCTGGAGTAGCTATATTAACAGCAGACAAAGTAGACTTCCAAACAAGGAACATTTCCTGGGAGTCAATTCACTTAATATGCAAAGCATTCTTACTGTCTTTCTCTCCTATTCCCATTTTCTTCCCACCCCACCCCCACCCCACCCCCCGCCCCCCGCAACCAAAGAATGAGAGCAAGAGCAAAGACAAGGCCTGGAGCTGGGAAATTTGGAGCAGGCCCATCCAAGATGGAGTTGGCTATGCAGCCTTGTGGTTGGGCCTACTGCTTTTTGGAGTCCGTTGTCAGCACCCAATAAATAAGTTACCATAGATGATGACAGAGACGAATAGTCTCGGTTTAGGTCCCCATGTCAAGCCTCGGGTGAGTCCATCTTGGCGAGGCCAGCTTCAGAAGCAGCCAGAGACACAGACAAGAAGAAACGTCCAGCCCGAAGCACGGAACAATGAGCCCCATCAAGGCCTCTGACCTTTGGCCCCCCCGGGAGTCGGTGTGCACAGAAAGAGGCGGGGAGGGTGTCCACAGGGCAGCATCTGGTATGGGTTGCCTCTCGTTCCCTCCCCGCATTCCAGGCCTGGCGCTCGGGACATCCTGAAATGGAGACGGTTGCTGTTGGGAGGGTGGGGGGAACGTTTGAAACCTTCATATGATTGACTGGAAGCGGCAGTGCCAGGGGCATGAACCCTGAACCCCGGAGTTCACGCGGGCCCACCAGCCTGCAGAGCCCAAGCCCTTGATGCTGCCAGACAGGCCGTTCTCATTAAGCAACACTGCGGGGCCTGGTGCCAAAACCATAAGGCTGCCTGCTCCCCAGCCCTCCCCCACCCCCAGGGCTCCATTTCTAGGCCCTGAGGTACGGGTATTTTTTAACATTTCCAAGTCAGTCCATCTTTTCTTGGCAGAACTGTCCCAACAGCGCTAACATTTGTTGAGCAAGGGATGAGGTACACTTGTCCTCGCAGATGGCCACGTGGGAAGCATCCTGGGCACGGAGGGCAGCCCAGGGAGGCCCCACACGCCTCCCTCTCCCGGCGGGGAGTCAGGCCCAAGAGACGCTTCTGGACCATCACAGGAACACCACCTCGGGCTTCTGTCGGAATGACTTCGGAGGGTTACTGCACACACCAGGCCAGACGACCAGCAAAGGCAGCTCATTCTTCCTGGGGCTTTTTGCCCTTGAAACCAGGGGACAGCTCTGACCGGACGAAAATCCATACAGCTCGTGACAGCATCCGAGACACAAGTGTGAACAGTTGTCCGTCATGCCGTCGGCCCCGGCCGTCAAAAACGTCCCCGATGCGGAATGGCCAGGCTTCGTGTTGCAGAGCAATTCCACTGCGGGGGGACTGATGTCATGACACCTTCACAGTTCTGGAAGGAAGCAGCGTGGCTTCCTTCAAATGTGTTCGAACGCCTTGGTGAACTGGGGAAAAGTGAGGGAGTTGTTCCTTCTTGCTAATTACGGTCTGGGTGTCAAGTTCTCCTTTTCAGTTTAGGCAGGATATTACGAACTTTGTTTGCCTGTGTATTTGGGGTCTAACGAGATGGCCAAGCACAATCTCCTACCTTCGTGGAGACAAAAGACAGGAAAGCCGGTATCTGTTGAATATATTTTCCATAAACCCTTCTTCCTCCCGTCACTTGTTCTGTGGACAGAGTCTTCTGATGCCCTGATTTCATCGTCGCTCAGTGTTTTCTCTAGCTGTCCTTTCTCGAAAGCAGGAGTTCTCCACCTCGGCGCTATGGACAATTGGGGCGAGACAATTCCTTGCTGGGAGGCTGTCCTGCGCATTGTGGGATGTTCAGTCACATCCCTGGTCTTCGCCACTCCCAGTTGTGATAACCAAATATATATCTGGACACTGCCACATGTCCCCTGGGGGTCACAGTCACTCCTGTTTGAGAACCACTGGCTCAGATGAGCGCTTCAATCGTAACATCAACGTTACATCATTATAACATTATAATGTTATATATGTTCTTTCATAATACCATTCCTTCTGTCCACAGGATCTTCTCATGTCACCTTCCTACAATTTTCTATCCTTTCCTTTCTGCTCCCGGGCCACTGCGTCACTCGCGGGGTGACTGTCAATAATGCAGCTGTCATCCCGCTCACGGGTCAACGTCCCCGGTGTGCCCACGGTGCCATCAGTAAAGTCGGGAGAGAGCGAGGCAGGGATGTGGGAAGAAGAAACACTTCCAGCTTCTCGCTGGATCTGAAAGCTGCCAATAAGCAAATACCCAGGAGATCTGATTTGAGGTATCTGTGGAATTCAGATAGAAGGAATTTTTGTATACTTGCTGATAATATTATAGAGATTATTATTTGCAAAAAAAAAAAAAAAAGAAGGAATGAAGTGACAGTGTGAGTTTTAAGAGATACCTGAAAGGAATTTATTTAAGCTCTCACAATATTTCTCTGCACTGCAAATATGGATTATTTCTGAACAGCCCAGGAAATCCTGGCACCCTGCCCTTCCCCATCAGACCTCCAGGGAAGACCCTGACCCCGGTCGCAGCCACACCATCGCTCCGCTGTCATTACATTAAGCTTCTCTTCCCAAGGCTAACTTGAGAGAATAGCTTTTTGGTTTTTGATTTTGTTTTGTTTTTGCTACCAGCTGGAAACGTATTCTACAGAGAACATGGGGGGCTGCTTTTTGAAAGAATATGCTAACCCCAATGTGGAGCTACCATATTTTCTCTTTCCTTCCTTTCTTCCTTCCCTATGCAGTTCAGAAGAGTCCACAAATTTCTGCCCGCTTTCCCCTGAGGGATTTTTTTTCCTTCTCTTAGGCCGTAAGCTCCCTGAAGGGTTGGGATTGTGTTTATTATCTTTTCTTATCTCTGGTGCCTAATGCAGCTGCTAGTTTGGTGCATGTCTTCAGTGGATGTTTACTACCAAAAGGAAGTAAGGAAGAGAGAGATTTAGGGGAGGGAAGGAAGGATTGAAGGAAGGAGGAAGGAAAATCGAAGGAAAGGAAACAAAAGAAGAGAGGGAGGGAGGGTGTCCGTGATAGGTTTATATAGGACGTATTCGAATCAAATTTGTTTCAAGATCAAAAGAATCACACAACTGATGCTTGGCTGAACCTGCTCTCATTTGCCGCCATATAGCCCAGAAGTTCGTGGTGCTTCCGGCCTCCAGCGTCTCATGCAGAGCAAAAAGAAGCTACGTGTGGGTTTAGGTGATCCAAGAGATCGGATTGAATGAAAAGTGACAGCAAGAGAAAATAAGCAACTTACTGTCACTAGTCAACAGATGCCCAGCTTTTCGAGTTACACACATTCCCATTAACTTAATATTAGACAGGAGGACAAAGCTTCTGCTCTGGAGCCACAAAAGATAAACAGAATTAGAATAAAAGAACAGGCTTAAAAGTCCTCCAATCCATCCCGTGCCCTTCAAGCAAGAACCAAAAAAAAAAAAAAAAAAAAAAAAAAAGCCCTTTTAATTGTCCTTTTCTACAGACTTTTGACAGCAACTCCGCTTCTTGAAAGGCCCTCTTGATACCACATCAATTTTTCAGCTCTCAGATTTAGTCCATTTTCTCCAGTCCGGTCCTGTATATCGATGGAAGAAAATTGTGAAAAATATCAAAGAGCACGAGGGAAAAAGCAAAGGAAAATAAATGCCCACGGTGTTCCGGGAATCATTGAATCAATGAAATATTTCATTTCTGAAAAAAATTTCATTTCTACTACATGTTACTATATGAATCATTCTGCCTTTACAGAAGGCATTCTGACTCAAACCCTAATTCTTTATTCACCATTAATGAGAAGTGTTGTGTATTTTTGAAGTGTGTTTAAGTCTTATTTTAGGACAGGGGCCAAAAGGCAAGGTTCTCCAACTCATTAACCTACTCCATAAACTTTAAACCACTGTTTCCTACGGGAGGAAAACATACCTGGGAATAGAGTTACTATTTTAATTCTTTCCTTCTATTTCAAGACCGGTTTATCCCCATTTCATCTGAATGAAAATTACTTGAGAACGTTTCCTCCCTTGTGCAATAAGGGACTTAACAATTTAATTCTGGTTAAGAAATCCGATTGCTTCCATCGGTCAAAGAACCAGAAGCCAAACAAAAATTAAGAACCAAAGGAAATGTGTCCTGATGGCGTAGAGAGGCCCACGGAGGGCGCTGCCAATCAGCGGGACCCACCGACGGATTGGCCATTCTGACCTCGCTAGCTCTGAGCCCAGCTCCCTCTGGCTCCCGCTGCAGGAAGAAGGAAGGAGTGTGGCCCCCTCGCGGTGTTGGTCCGCAACCTTCTCGCAACCATTTCCTTGCCAATGAGGAAAGGGAGCCGTTGGGTTCAGTATGTATGAGTTTCATTTGTTTTTCCACTTCAGGATTATGTTCTTTGGCTGAGAAATTGGGAAGTCTGCTTCCGCAGGCCCCGGCCTGAAAGCCATCACTTCTCCCAACTTCTCTAGGCATCCAGGCCACTCAAGGAAACTTCCCGGCTTCCAGGAGGCCCACAGCCAGGGCTTTCTGCTCTGCTCAGGGAAGCCTGATCATGGAGGGGGCCTACTTTCCCGGGCCTGGGGCTGGGCCCGTGCCCACATTTTAATGACAGGCTGGAGCCAGGTGCCCTTGCTGATTGGGAAAGCTATATGCTTGCTTGGGGCTTTTTAGTCATAAAACGCCTTTGCAGGCATTGTTCCAGGGCTGTTTCCACCTTGGCCTTGGGATCCTGAGCTAAATAGTCTGCGCGCTGTTATCAATAGTCAAAATAGCCCGCCAGTGTATTATAGGGCTCTCCGGTGTGGTCTGGCCTTGTGCAGAATCAATAAAAAACATAACCTCGGTCTTGAAGACCCTGTGCCCTGAAAGCCTGGTAAGCATATGTAGATATGAAAGCCGACAATCAATCATCGACAAACATCTGAAACGTAGTAAAACCTTGTTAATCCACTGTTGCTGATCCCAAATAGCATGTAATTCAAAGCAACTGCTGTTCCTGTTCCCCGTTGTTCTGTAATGAAAATATTACATAACTCAAAACTGGCGACGGAATGTTTATTTTTCCAGGTCCCTGGCATTTCAAATTTTCAGGACGTTGCTCTAATTGTATGTGCGCAATTAAGTAACAGATACTATTTTCCTGTGTCCACCAATCGAGTCCTCTCCGAGAAGTTTCACCGTTGGAGCTACAACGGCACTCGTGTCTGATCAGAAAGCTGAGGCTCGGATTGTCTAAAGAAATTGTTAACACCAGCTAGAAATCTAAGTGTGGGTTAGTGACTCCATTTTTTTTTTTAAAGGAATTTGTATCTGATTTAAAAAACGATATATGTTTGTTGCAGAAAGTTCCACTTTAAAGAATAGCACAGAGAAAAACAAAAAATATGCCCATGATCCCACATGCAGAGGAAATGCTGGTTTATTGACCTCAAGGTTACGGAGATGTTGATCCCAAAGAGATGGGCAGAGGGAGGGAGACAGAGACAGAGACAGAGACACACACACACACAGAGGGAGACTCCTTTATTATCTGCTCCTTTCATTTATCAAAAACATGGATACCTCCTTTATACTAATTTGGATCCAGAGTAAAGAATCAGTCCAGCCGCCGCTGCCAACGTCGTAATGAACTCCTATTTTCCATGAAGCAGGATTCATGATAAAGCAGACGCAGCTCCCATTTTAATTCCTGGACTAAAAAGAAACTCATGACAAGATGGCCTCGTGCAGGAAGTGAAGATACAGGCACCTAGTGGGAAGGGACCAGGGATGCTGCTAACTATCCTAGGTGGCACAGGGCACCCCTACAGTAGAGTATGGTCCAGCCCTAGAGGTCACCAGGGTTGAGGTTGAAGAACTTAGGATTAAACTCATCCCATCCTCATCCACAGAGAGTCACAACCTAAGGGGCCACACGGCTGCAGAGAGAACAAGAGGCCAAACTGCCTGCCCTTCCGATGATTCGGTGGGTGGAAGAATATTCTGACAGCCTAGCATAATGCTTAAAAGCCCTGCTGTGAATACAAAATGAGTGTAAAAAAGTTTAGTGCCTGGTGCATTGTTAGTGGCTCCAGAAATGGTCGCTACTGTCATCATGGCCTAACCCCAGTAACTTTTGACACGTGGCTTCTAAACTAAGAGGTAGACTTGAGGTGTCCTCTAGCCACGAATAAGCCAACAAAGGGCTCTCGGGAAAAAAAATGGAGTCATTTCTTTAAGAGTTCATTTTCAATCTAAACAAGACTAATACCTCATGTGGCTAGAAGCCTTTTGGGGTTACCATTGTTTTGTAATCATGGTATAATCAAAAGGCCTAAGAAATTCTTCAGGCTATAGATTGCTTAGCACTCCCCAATGCTAAGCACCTTCTAATGACAAATGCTCAATGAATTTGCGTTAAATGTTGTAACGATATTCCACTGAACAGGTTTCCAGCCAAGTAAATCTTTGGCTTTAGAATTCTAGACAGCTATCATCTGGCCGTCCTTCCCAGCATTAACTAATCACCAGTGAAAAATACAAATGTCATTCACAAATCATATCAAAGACGGGAACAGCTGGAATCAAATTCAAGAGACTGCATCATTTTATCTTCTTGACATTAATCATTCTACATGGATAGCACAGGCAATCTGGAGCAAAGAATTATTTATGTTGCAATATAAACGTTAACCATTTAGGCTTGGGAGTCTCTTCTTATTCCCTCCCTCCGACCCAGAACACCCCTAGAGACTCAAGTCCAGGGGTTACACGAAAATGTTTTATGAAACGTTATTTATAAAGTAGCCATGAGAGCTGGGAAGAAAAAAAAAACCCTGATATGTACAAGGCTGAGCTGTCTGACCATCTAGATTAGGGGTCAGCACACTACTGCTTGTTGCCTGGTTTTCTCTGGCCCGTGAGCTCAGAATGGGGTTTTGTGTGTGTGTGTGTGTGTGTGTGTGTGTGTGTGTGTGTGTGTGTGTTTTGGTTTTGTTTTATTTTTATAGGGTTGTAAAAAATCAAAAGAATAAAAATATGGTGGCGAGTGAAATTTATACGAAATTCACATTTCAGTGCCCGTAAAGAAAGTGTCATTGGAACCCAGGTGTCCCCGTTGGCTCGCATGCTGTCTCCGACTGCTCAAATACCACAACGACAGAGTTGAGTAGTTTCAACAGAGACCGTACAGCTCACAAGCCACAAAATATTTATTAGATGGCCTCTTACAGAAAAATCTTTACCCACCCTGATCCGGGAATCTAGGGACTCAACACTCTATTTTTTTTTTTTTCTATGCAGTAATTACAAACTTGACCAAATATCTGTCGGGTTTTACCTGCCTCACCACTGCTTCCCAATAGGCCAGCACTCCAGAATCCTGGTGCGCAGTTACCTCTCCCCTGTTGTGAGTGGTCTTGGTGGAAAAGTAATTCCAACTCCTCTAGCCGACACGTCCGCTACTTCTGCATTTGTGTCCCTCGATCTGCACTTAGCATTTCAGAGGGAGCCTGCCTACAACAGATTCTTCATGTATTCACTTGACAAACATCTGGGGGAACATCTCCCATTTTCCAGGCACTGTGCTAGGCTCTGCACAAGGCAGGCAAAGTCTTAGCGCCTGTGGCATGTACCTATTTAGCGTGGATGATAAACAAGCAAACATAAATGCGCACGTGACTTCAGGGAGTGATAGGGTTACAGAGACAATCAAAGTGGATGTTTGACAAGGAGTGGAAGAGGTTGGTTAATGGAAAATAGTAGTCGGGAATGGCATCCCTGAGGAGGCCATGTGAAATTCGCATTTCCCATTGACACGGACCTGGAATTGTCACGAGGCTGGTTTTTAGCTCAAAGGAGATACGAAGGCTAGAGATAGAAAATTGGAAGTCATAAGTCCGTGAGGAGAAATTTAAATCCCTGACCCTCTAAGGAGAGAGGGGAGAGGAGTGAGGGAAATGTGATGTCCAAGTAACCAAAGGAAGAAATGGTTTAAGGATGAGGAAGTGACTAATGAGGGAAATGTCGGAGGCAGACCTAGAAGCCATATGCCGGGCCTGGCTCCATGCAGATTTCTGGGCTTTACGGTCTCTATTGCTGGTGGCCCTGACAGACAGTGGACAAAAGAAATCCCCTCACTGTCCAGTCAAGCACGACATCTCCTTTCCCCCTTCTCCTGAGATGAGCAGTCAGAAGACCCGAATTAATCTCAATACTGAGTCGTAGGTGGTGGCTAACGGTCTCTTCGGACGGTTCTGGGGTAGAAGAAGCAAGAACGAGGGAGTTGGCTATGCAGGTAGGAAGCCACAGACCTCGCTGTATGGGCCTAGCCCATGAAGCCGGTCCCTTCACACTTGAACCCGAATCTGGCTACACCACTGCCAAGCATTCAGTTTCCCAGAAGCAGTGTGGCAGAAAGTATCTCGGCCAAGCAAACATTCTTCCTCCCTCTCCTTGGTACTGAGTTGTCCCGAGGAAATGGCCACTGAGCCAAAGGGTGCACTTTCTAGTGTTCTCTGCGGTCAAGCACAAGTGCGCGACAGAGCACATATTTCTCGTTCTGCTAAACGAGATCTTTTTCAGTGGAAACTTGAGATTTGACATGGCCTTCTCAATGCTTCTCCCTTTTCCCTTTCCCTGAATTGCCTCGTAAAACAAGCAAAATAGTGAGACTCCAGGCAGAACCAAGTCACAGTCAACACGTGTCATTAATTTGGGATCTATTAGTCTCTTAAAGTTTTCATAATTAAACAAATAATTTTCGGTAACTTAATAAGAAGAATGTTCAAATCCTGAGACCCTTCTACGTTGGAACCAAAGGCACCATTACTTTGCCCATGACCTCTTTTGTTTATTACTATTATTATTTTAGTTCATGGTGCTAAAAAATGTTTAACTAGGCTAACCACGGGTGGGAGTGGAGAACTGAAATGAACCTTCTCTGAGTTATTTAAAGATGCCCAGAAGCCATTCTGAAACACCAGTACTTGTGAGGACCAACTGAGGTGAGCGTAAAAGGTGGCATGCAAAACTACCATGGAAAAGCTCTTCAAGCGACAACTTGAAAGGCAGGCTGATACAGAAAACAGATAAACCCAGAGCCATCTCATTAACATTTGCGTGGGGCGCACAGAGCTCCATCTGCTATAGCCCCCTTCACTTCCTGCAAGTGGGAGCTACAGATGTTCTGCAGAGCGGATTTGAAAACCACCGGGCTACACAACTGGAAGGTACTCTCGGATTATCTCTGTGTGAGTTTAATCTCCAAGGTCAGTTCGGTCTGCTTCCTTACCCTGGTGATCCGGCAGGTCAGTGCTTGTCCAATAAGACCCAGAGGTTGCATTTGGAGAAGGGCATTTGGGAAGAGGCTGGATGTTTTGGAGCTAAAATTTTGCCCCCTTCTGAGACCCCTACAAGATGGGAGCAAGGACTTCCTTAACCTCTATGAGAGCTCAGCTGGGAGAAGGAGAAGGCGTAGAAAGAAATGCTTTATGGGGGATTCTGGACAACACCACTCAAAATCACTTCTGACCCAGCCCTGGAAGCATGGGTCTCCTGTTTTTTTGAGAGCCGCTTTCAGAATCTAAAAGAGCAAGTTAAATTGAAAAATTCGAGACACTGTGGGAGACTACCCCGTTTGGATTTTTATAATGGTGTGTCAGCGTGGCCTCTAGCATTTCAGCTTCCCCTGCTCTTTGAATTCACTTTGTTACTCTAAATTTATATACACTTTTAAACTTCTGAAGACTTCATATAATCACTGTATTTTGTTCACGTGCCCCAAACTTAAATTAAACCACGGGGACACCAAATTCCATGAATCTTTACACTGCGTTTCCTTATTTGTCATACATTTTTGCTGTATTAATGGTGATGACTATAAATTCTTGATGTCAAATTAAGCATCATTCAATACAAGACCTTTTCCAAAGAAAAGAACTTTCATAGCTGAGTTTAACTCAAATATTTGTCTGCTATTTTTCCAGCTAATGATATTGACGTTTTACTATATTAGTTCATTAGAGCATGAAACTTCCTGTCTTATTTTTGAAAAGCTATATTAGGACTTCATATAAAAGTAACTGTATACCACTGGGATGAAGCAAATGCAATGGAACGATCAACCACTCAATGGGAAAGCGGCCCAGTGCAAGCCACGAATCGTTATTCTAAATGGAGCACGTTTTAGCCCGCTCACCTCATAGACGCAGTCCACACTTGACACCACAATAGGTTCCTCATGACCTCTCTGAACACTGCAGGGTGGGGGGCGGCGGTGAAAAGTAGATCTTCTTCGTTTTACTTGTTTTGTTTTCTTGGACAAGTTTGCCGTTCCTCTCCATAGGTCTGGGTAGAGGTGTTAATTTTTCTAGAAGAATATCTACCTAACCGTAGCAGATTCTATTTTTCTAAATTTGGCCACACCTGTATCTCCTGTCCCACATGCTCTTCCTAGAATGTGTCTTAGGCTCTCCTCCCCTCAAAATGTGGGAGTCTAGTTTCCTTTCCTTCCTCTTGAATTTCATTGAGCTCGTGACAGCAGTGACCTCCAAGGCTGCTTATTTTGCCAATGTTCGCGCTTGGAACCCAGCCACCATGCCGTGAGGAAGCCCAAGCAGCTGTGGAGAGAGGCCACGTATCACAGTCCGGCCCCAGCCAGGATCACCTGCCAGACACGTGAGCGAGCGAGCGGCCTGGTGATTCCAGCCCCAGCTGTTAAGTTGCCCCGGGTCTTTGTCTCTCCAGCTGAGGCTCTAGACATGGTAGAGCAGGCACAAGCCATGCCACCCACCCTATCCAAATTCCTGGCCCCCAGAGCTGTGAACATAATCAAACGGTTGTTTCACGACACTGAGTTTGGGGTGGTTTGTTATGCAGCAACAGTATTAGGAACACTGACTTTCCATTCCGTTGTCAACTTAGTGACATGGATGGTGTTGTTTCAGTCCTCAAATATCCGCTGACCACCCAAAATGTCCCGACCACTGTGCGGATACCAGAGACGTGGAAACATAGAAGAGGCGGCTTTTGCATTCCCACACTTTACAGCTGAGCAGGGAGAGACCGTTTGTAAAGCAGTTAGTTTACAAAACCAAGAATACTGGCCTTAAAAACCAAGTTTGCAAACCGACTATGAGTTTTAGGTACCATGAGGAGTTTGCAGAGCCCAGGCAAGAGTGTAAATAGAGGCCTGGCCAGAGCACAGTGCCTCTTCCCGTCCCCAGCTCCACTGCAAACCACGAAGGCTTTATGAGAGCAGAAACCTTAGCTTGCACATCCAAGGGTCATCTGAACATTAGGCAAACAGCCGTCCGCTTGGCCCAACTCTCAGGCCTGGGGGTGTGCATGGCAGCACAGTCTGCCCTGTGCTCTTGGGTATGTGAGGAACATCAGGAACAATCCATGTAGGCTTGGAAGCAGGCTTGGGCACTTGAGCAGGGAATTTCTAGGTCTTCGGTGCAAGGGGTATGGTCCAGAAGGGGGCTCCACATCCTCTTGGCCCACTGGGCCTGGGGAAAGGTGTAGACAAAGGAGGACCTTGACTGAAGCTGGCCCCCGGGTTTAGGGCAGATACACTGGGGGTACAAAGTGGAAGCGCCATTCTAACTGAGTCACTTAGAAAAGGCACCGCGGACTAGATGGCAACCGTCCTGCCTCCTGAAAGATGCACTTGTCTGCAAGTGTGATTGTTGGCATCGATGCACGTTTTGGGACTGGCATTAATTACTCAGGTTAACTGGTACACAGAGAACCGGTTGGTTGACTCGGGATTTTCCTTTTCCACTGGTTTTGGTGCAACGTAGGAGCCGCAACTTCAAACACAAATGCGCATCACAAGGGGCCTGACTTCGGAATTGTAAACCTGAGCTCTCTTCTGGCCTCCCACTATCATCTGTGTGTGCAACTTTAGGAAGGCCAATTAACCTCTCTGAATCTGGAAAAAGAACTTACAAGCCTTGTACCAGATGTGCAAATCTATAAGCAAACAGACTTAACATTCTTTAGAGGGAGGTATCATATAAATGGACTGAAAAACTGCCTATTGCTCATTGCTCAAAAGGAAATGAGGACCATAAAAGAGTAAAATAAAATAAAATAAAATAAAATAAAATAAAGCTTATACTTTATTAACTGCCCCTCAAGTTAAGGTGTGGTGTCAGCAGACACTTTCTTTAAAGGGACAAAGAAATACTCTTGGCTTTGCTGGTGCACGGTCCCTATCACAAATGCTCAGTGCCGCTGTTGGGGTGTGGAAGTAGCCATAGGCAAATGTGAACACATGGGCACCATGGTGCTCCAACAAAACTTTATTTACAAATGCGAGCGGAGGGCAAGATTTGGCCCAAAGGCTGTAGTTTGCCAACCCCGGCTCTGTGTTAAAAAAGTAATATCTGGGGCGCCTGGGTGGCTCAGTTGGTTAAGCGACTGCCTTCGGCTCAGGTCATGATCCTGGAGTCCCGGCATCGAGTCCCGCATCGGGCTCCCTGCTCGGCGGGGAGTCTGCTTCTCCCTCTGACCCAACCCCCTCTCATGCTCTCTCTCTCTCTCTCTCAAATAAATAAATAAAATCTTTTAAAAAAAATAATATCTGGGGTCATTCCATTCTGCCCAGCCACATGAAAATTTTCAGTCATCATATTAAAAATAGAACTGGCCAACATGACTCTAATCTTGGCTAGCATCTCCAGAATGTGCTAGAAGTAATTAGCAATATTAATGGACACCTTTGCCTTTTTTGTGTAAGGTGGTTTATTTTTAACTGAAACAAAACCTCCATCATAATGAGACACAGTGCGGGTCGTTGGGTTTCTGTGCTCATCGACTTAATCATATAGAATAACTATAAAGGAACAACATAAAAGGGGAACATTTTTCTAAGAATAAAAGGCTATTTCTGGGGCGTCTGGGTGGCTCAGTCGGTTAAGCGTCCGACTCTTGATTTCGGCTCAGGTCACCATCTCAGGGTCGTAGGATCAAGCCCCGTGTCAGGCTCTGCACTCAGCACAGAGTCGGCTTCAGATTCTCTCTCCCTCTCCCTCCTGCTCTTTCTCTCTTGCGCAAATAAATAAATAAAATCTTTAATAATAAAAAAAAGAATAAAAGGCTATTTTTATTTCTGACCTTTTTTTGGAACGTCATTGTTTTCCTAAATCCATTTTCATCTCCAACATAAGAACTATCGAGACTATAAGCATCTTGCATTTTTTAAATTAAAAATATTTATGTGTAAGATACATAGATAAAGGCACAGATCACAGAAAGTTCATGATCTAGCAGGAGAGACAAAATAATAAGGGAAACTACCGAGGAAGGCAAGCAAACGTGGAGTCAGAGCTTTTCAGGATGGGAAGAGCCCTTACAATCCATCCGGTTCAGCCCCCACCCTACACTTGGGTTGCTTTATCCCCGAAAAGGAGAATTTTCCAGTTTTTCGCAGTTAAGCCATGTCCCAGGAACTCTACTTGGTCAGGAAAATGCCGGTCTCAGCGGGGAAACCAGGCACGCTAATGCAGCTGGGACAGCTAACGGCCCGGCCCTAGCGCCCAGGACCTGGTGGTGCAAGGACAGCAAAACCCATCCCAGATCCCGCTACTGGCACACTTGAGATTGAGGAGACGCTCTCATTCCTGGTCAGGACGGGGCCAGACACTGCCGAGCTAAGAACATATCGTGGCAGCCCCGGGATGAGCCTGGGGAGGGAAGGCGGGGCCGCCGATGGGTGGCCATGACCCGTTCTTCCTGCCAGTATTGGGCCAACAAGCTTAGTTGATTCGGAAGTCTCCTTGTGTGGCTGCTCGGTACAGATCAGCAGTCTGCATAGAGAAGGTTCCTGTTTAGTGTGGCACCTAAAATCTCCAGACCCTGAAACACATTTCCCCGAGTGCCCCTCAGACCCTACAGAGACTAGAAAGCAATCACATTTCACACTGCTGAAGGTTTAAATGGGCTCGGCCAATAGAAGGTTCTACCCTCTCTAGTCTCAGAGCACTGTTTGGACTCGCGGTGTGATTTCCAGCAGGTTATTTACTCTCTCTGTGCTTGAGCCTTCTTCCCTTACACAAATGGGGAGCAAGGGACGTTCGCCCACCTCGTAGCACTGCTGAGACAACGGACAAGCTTGTGCCGGTAATGTGCTACTGGGGGCAGCTGTTGTCCTAGCTGCCCAGACGTCACCTACGTGTATTACTTATGTTGCGTGTTTTCTGTATTTTATGATGCTTTGACATTTGGAGCCTTGCCGATCCTGGAGAGACCGCCCCTCCAGAGCTAGTTCAGTCCCGGAGACGGCAGCAGAGCCATCAGCCACAGCCCACACCCGCCAGCCACCTCCTTGATCAAGCTCTCCCAGGTTGAGCCACCACCCATGTCACGGTCAGAATGTTTGTACCCCTCCAAAATTCATATGTTGAAATCCCAGCCCCCAGTATGATGGTATTCAGAGGTGGGGTCTTTGGGAAGTGATTCGGTCCCGAGGGCAGAGCCCAATGATGGGATCAGAAACCGCAGGGAACTCCCTCACCCCTGCCTCCAGGAGAGGACACTGCAAGAGTCTGCGACCCAGCAGAGGGCATTGCCCAGACCCTGACCTCAGACTTCCAGCCTCCGGAACTGCAGGAACTATATGTCTGTTGTTTATAAACCAGCCAATCTGTGGTGTTCTGTGCAGCTTGTACAGACTAAGGCAGTTGCCTTGCCCTACTATCAGTCCAGGGCCGGCTACCAGGCAACGAGGGGCAGTCCCTACATCCTGAAGGGCCCTGAAATCATTCAAACTCGCCAATCCCGAGTCTGTCTATCCTGCTTTGTCCCTTTCTTTGCTGTGCAGAGCACTATAAAAGCTTTTCCCATGCTCTTCCATTGCCCCTCTGCCTCCTGACTCTGGTCCTTCCTCGCGTGGCCCTCTGTGGTTATGTCGTGACTCCTGTTTCTAGAGATCCGTGAGTAAGAACTTCTTCCTTCGTGCCCCTCATTCCCGGGTCTGTGTGTCTTTTTTTTTTTTTTTTTTTTAAGATGTTGTTTATTTATCTGACAGAGAGAGAGACCGCAAGAGAGGGGGGAATGGGAGAGGGAGAAGCAGGCTTCCCGCGGAGCAGGGAGCCCAATGCGGGGCTCGATCCCAGGACCCTGGGACCATGACCTGAGCCGAAGGCAGACGCTTAACCAACTGAGCCACCCGGGCGCCCCCGGGTCTGTGCATGCTTGACAAAAACAAATTCCGGATCCGGAATCCCCCCAGGGCACTAGATTGGCTATTGTTGCATTACTGGTGACCACAAACTTGGCGACGTAAAACAATACACATTTATTCTTACACAGTTTCCTTGAGCCAGGAGTCCACACACGGCTTAGCTGGGCTCTCTGCTCCACAGGGGGTCACAAGTCTACAACAGAGTAGAGGGCCAAGGCTGGGGTGTCATCTCAAGGCTTGACTGGAGAAGGATCTGCTTCCGGGTCCACAAGCGGACAGGATTCAGTTCCTAGAGGGTGGTCAGACTGAGGATCTCCGCCTCAATTGCTTTTGGCTGGAGGTGGCCCTCAGTTCTTTGCCGGATGGGCCTGTCCCGCATGGCAGCTTGCTTCATCAAAGTGTGCAACCCCAAAGGCCATAGAGAGAATCTGACAGCAAGACAGAAGTCACTATCTTACGTAAGCTAATCACAGAAGGGACATCCCATCATTTTTGCTGTGTTTAATACGGTAAGAAGCATTCATCTCGTTCATGTTGATGAGGCCAAAGGATGTACCTATAAACATACACGTTTCCATGCTCAGCCCTTTTTTAAAAGCTGAACTGAGCACAAAAGGCCCTTCATTTTTTGACGAAGAAGCATCAGGTCTCCTGTTTAACAAATGGAAAAAGCAATGTGCATTACTTGGCTAAAGCAGACGGAGCGTAAGATATTTTAATTTCTAAAAATAAAGTTACATCCAATCCTCTGAGGTGTTCGCCAGTTAATATTTAGAACTGAGGATTTAAAAATAATCAGTATCCATGAAAAGCAATCTCTCCCCCTTTTTTCTTAATGTTTTTTTGACCAAAAGTGTTTCATAGACTGAACTCTCTAATGAGGGAATATTTATATGACATACCAAAGCAGATGTGAGTCCCATTTTATGAAACCCAAACCCAGATGGGTCTTTTCTTTCCATTGTCTTATGTAATTTATATGAAAGCAGAACAGGAAAAAAAATTCAAATGTAATTTCTTTTCCACCATTTGTGCTTAATGGCCCTGTAATCACTTTCATGGCCTCAGTTTCTCTGCCGAGTCTCCAGAGGGTCTGTGGATTAGCTCATGTCACAGAGGTGCTTTCCAGCAATTGGAAATGCCCAGCAAGAGTGGAAATGTCTGTTATCATGAAACATGCATTTCCAATTTAGGTTATTCTACCATGTGTCCTCCGTAGAGAGTCCAAAATACTCTTCTAATTTGAATCAGCCCAGAGGGTATAAACTAAAAGAAAGACCCGTAGATGAAAAATAAAAAAAATAAAAAAAAATAGACTGACCCTGAGCTCAACCTCTTAAAATGAGTTTTCTTGGGGAGCATTCTATTTCGTTTGGTCATCTGTAGGGAAATGGAAAAGAGGGTTGAGGGATGAAAGAAAGGAGAATACAAAAGGGCTCCGAGAAGCGTCTAGGAATTTCCTTTTGCTTGAGAATTCCTGGAATATGATGAGGAGAGGGTTTAATTTTTCCACTTGGCTTAGTGACAGTTTCTGCCACCTTCCCAGACATTACCTTGACAACCAATTCATGCTACGTTCTTGAGAATTCGTTAGCAGGCTCAGAACAGAATAATAACACCCATTTAGTTATCCTCTATTTAGAACTGTATTTGTAAATGTTGGCTTCAAACACTCTAAAGGGCATTTGGAGCTCCATGGATTGCATTAAATTGGACCATGTAATGTAGTATATTTTCCAGCACCTCATAAATTGTACAGTATTCATATATTCATGGTGTAGAGATATCTTGGATTCTCTTTGAAATTAAAAATTATTTTCTTCTCATTTCTCCTTGAGTTGCATTCCCCACATTCCCCAGCGTGTGAATGATTGGCCGAGCAAGGGAGCACTGAGTTCCTCCACCCATGGCGGGGGGGGGGGGGGGACCAGACACCAGGAGAGTTTTCCGGGCGGAGGCGAGAGCCAGCAACTGGGCGGTGGCGGGGGCTTCAACAGCCATAGGTAGGTGCAGGTAGGGAGGTCTGAGGAGCCAAAAGAAAATTAACGTCGGGGCCTTGGGCACCTGGGGTCTGGAAATTTCCACAGGCCAAGGAGCACTAGCATGTGGACGTTTTTCTGAGCACAAAATTCTCTGGGAATTTAACGCAGGGCATTTGGTGCTTTGTATTTTTCTCTTTGTGCCTCTAAAGCTAAATACAAAAAAAGGGGGGGGGGCTTTCCACATTTGCAGGCAGCAGATAAGAAGCAACAAGAGTTAAAAAAAAATTTATACACCGTTAAACTTAAGAGTCCCTCATAACAATGTGAGGTTTTATGACAGATGCTGAAAATATGTGCCGCCCAATAGCGCTGGAGGACCAGGTCAGGGCCTCCGACATCTCACTCTCTCTAAGCTTATTTTTTCAGGAGATGGACCTGAAAAGGTCTCGTACGTCCGTTCACCACGTCTGTCCTTCCGACAGCGCCTTGATTTGCCCGCCAGCCTCCTGACAGCAAAGAGAAGTCAAGGGCAGCCAGCCCTACCCAGCAGGCCCTGGGATGGCACCTGATGGACACCGGCGGGGGCGGGGGGGGGGGGCGGCACGCTCACTTTCCCCGGCTTCAGGGAGGGGCCCGCTGGCCCCGGCTGTGAGCGCCGAGTCCCAGGAAAGCCTCACACGCGGAGGAGGATTACGAGCTCAAAACGGTCCTGTGACTGCTTTTCCCACGGGCTCACAGTGCAAGGGGTCCAGGGCTCGGGGGACTGTGGCTGGAAGCGTAAAGCAGCGAATGAGAAGCACACTCTTCATGGGGTTGGCGAACTGTCCGCCCTGCAAGTCAGAAGTCCCTGCCCCATTGCGATTTAAGCGTGCACAAGCAATGCCCCCGTGGGCTATTTCCTTAGCTGCCACCGCGCGCTGGAGTGTCCACGTGGATGGCCTGCTGTCAGCTCAGCGACGCAGCCCGCGACCAGCCCACCATTAGAAAGAAACCTAACTTCTTCTAATCAAAGAAGAAACGAGGATGTTTGGCAGTGGAATGATTTATATCTCATAGGCAGCTTCACATAGTTTCAGAGTTATATCAGTGACTAAAACCACACAGTAAATACCTCCAGATTCAGAGAACTCTTAATATATATATATATATTTTTAAAACGCGAACCTTCAAATCTAAGAAATGTTCTGGACATTTCCATGAAACACAATTGATTTTAATGACTCAATTACCCCAAAGAGAGCCTTAATGAGTACCACCGCTGCTCCTAAATGGACTGAGTTTCAAGTCTTATGCACATAAAGGTATATTATTTGACCTTTTTTTTTTTTTTAATGTAAGTAATGTCTCCTATGTCGCAGCGGTCTGCCATTCCCCTAGCAAATGCATTTGGGTAGTGAAACCATATTTTCCCCATTAGAAATTTTGTCTTAAACGAAGCCTCACCCATAAAAGCAAAGATAAGTATCTAATTGGAGAACCCTGGGAGCTTCGGTTTCGAATTTTTATCATGCGGCTTACTGCCTTCTTTGGCTGAAAATGTCTGGATATCTGCAAAAAAAAGCACATTGCTCTCTGCTTGTCACGTTTTTAACTTTAATCTCTGCTATAAAAAAATTACATTGTTGGCCCTTGAAAATCTTCCATTGTCAAAAGGAAATATAATAACCTTTCCCGCAAAGAGGCCAGGTGCCCTGTAGTAACAAGTCTGGTGACGGAGCGGCGAGTTGTCTTTGACGGCTATGCCTTGGTGATCTTGCTGGGTTGCAGGCGAGACGCTAACAAGCCCGTGCTGGGGAGAGGCTGGGTGCACCACACCGTCTCCCACAGTGGAGCGGTGCTGTGGGGAAACTGCTGGAAGACTTGGGAAATACAATAAGCTTGATCTCTCATGTGGGAAAGTCCATGGTGTTTAATAGCTTCATAAAGAGGCATGCTTTTGTCTCGGTATATAAAGTCCCCAGTAAATTCTTACATTACCACCATTATAAAACGCAGCAACGGAAACGTTGAGCTGTGCTATGTGATCCCCAGTGGCAAAGGTTACGAAGAAGCAAAATTCATAATGACTTCCAAAAAAATACTATTAGAGTGTAATTTAAGGAGGCTTTGCGGCCGTAATTTTCAGCGCGATGCAAAACGTGCTTTCGTGACACACACACCCCACCAAAACAGTAACGCTTCCCGAGGAAAATTGACAAGAACAAGAAAGATGAAAGGTCAGGAGGGAAATGAAGAGTGTAATCATTTGCGACAATGAGTTCTGCGGCAGGAGTTCAAGAAAAGAGACCACATGTTGTTCGATAGGAATCTGGGGTAATGCGGGAGGTTCTGCTCTCCGTTCTGAAAGGACACTGCTTTCTGCTCACTGTCATTCAGTGCGTACCTGGAGCCTATGACTGGAGGCCGAGACAGGCGTTTCCATGGAATCATCATGGCTCCTGCTCGTACGCGGTGGACTCTCATCTTGATCTGGAGCCCCGCCCGACACTCAGACCTGTGCGAGAGTGGGAATCTGGATTTTCCCCAGGTCCAGCCCCCAGTTCGGGAGTGTGTATCAGTGTCACTGCGTGGTGAGGACAATCAGTGAGGAAGAGGGCACAAACTCTCTAAGGGGATACTAGATGGAGCAAATTCTCCACCACCCACTAACTTGGGCGGCGGGGTGTTCTGGTTATCTAACTGCTCACCTTAATATGCCATTAGCCGAAATGCATCCATTTTCTGGAAGATAAAAGACTATAATACATATTTAATATCGAATTAAAGACTCAATACATTCCACAAATGTAGAAAGTACATTTTATCCGCCAGTCTTAGCACAGGGGTTGGCAGTGTCTGTGAAGGACCAAATGGCAAATATTTGGGGCTTCACAGGCCAACGATCTCTGGGTCTCAACTATTCAACTCGGCTGCTGTACAAACGAAAACAAATGGCATGGCTGTATTCCAATACAATATTATTTACGCAAACAGGTGGTGAGCTGAATTTGGCCAGTGGGCCACGGTTTGCCAACACCTGGTCTAGAAGAGCCCTGCCCGATACAAATATAATGGGATCCACATAGGTAGTGTTAAATTTGTACTGTAATAATGTTGTATGGTGACAGATGGTGACTACACTAATTGTGCTGATCACTGAGTCAAGTACAGAACTGTTGAATCAGTATGTTGTCCACCTGAAACTAATATAACACTGTATGTCAACTACGATAATAAAGAAATAAATAATTTAAAAAATGTAAAAGAAACACTTAGAAGGAACAAGTAAACTTAATTTCAATAGCATATTTTATTCAACCCAACATATCAAAAACTGCGGGCAGCCACCTAGTCCCCTCGGGGTCCCACTGAGAGCGCCCCTGTCTGCAAAATGGACACAGCCCCAGAGGAGGCCGAAGAGGTCTTAATGAGAGATGCAGGTGTAAAGGCAAGAGGCTGCCCCCACTTCAGGAGGCGGCCGAGCTCCTGGACCAGATTCCTCCCCCAAACCGAGGGAGAGAACTCCCGGGAAAAATCTCTCACGATTCCCTGCAAGGGGGGCGTGGAACATGCCATCCTGTGTGGTAGGACACTTCTTTAACCCTTAGGCCTGCAGTCCCGCCCCGGGTCACTGTCACGGTCACTGTCACGGGAATGGAGAGAGGAGCCCCCGGGGGCGGGGGGGGAGGCAGGGAGATGGGATGTTCACGTGCACAGTGGGGAGGGGCGGCTCCCGATGCGTTTGGAAGAAGGATCCCACCTGTGCCGGCCAGCCCCAGATTTGTTGGCATTAGGATTGCAGACTTACCCCGAGGAAGGGGCAAAGAGGCGTGCCTATCAGAGGGACGATGCCCGTGGAACCTTCGGCTGGAGCCAGAAAGTGCTGGGTCTGGCAAGTGGCTGCCCACAGAGGTGGCTCGAGCCACAACCCTGACCTTGAGTTGCAGGCAACGAGAGCTCTGAATGGCCTGGCACAGTACTGCCTTAAAAATGCTCAGGATCCGATCTCATCAAGGCCATCGAAATCACTGCAAGTGACAAAAAGTCACGACATTAGCTTGAACGGAATATTCAAGAGCCTGCTGCCCAGGAAGAGGGCGGCATGCTGGTTAGCAGTTATCACGAAGAGTGAAAGCATTCGATCTGTAGCCTGTGGGTCGAGACTCCTCCAATAACAGGGTCTCCATCAGTAGGATTTTCACTCCATGAAGACAGGAAATTGAAGGTCTGCTATAATTATAAACGCTTGAGAAACTGAAACCATGATGGAGAAAATTTTCCATATAATTGATAGCTGTGGCCTGATGGATGAGACAATTTCAGCTTGAATTACTGTTGAGAAAAAGAGAAGGAGCCCCTGACATCAGGAGCTAGCAGGCACTCCCAGCTAGGCCTGGGTGTTCTCCTCTCGAACAGGCACATTTCATAGAACATCAACATCAGATAAGGCCACCCTGTGACCATGATGAATGAAGACAACAACAAGACTCCTCTGTAAACTTGCTGGGTCATAGACAAAACACGGACATTGTCCAAGCCACAAAACAGAAAGCCTCGCCCTCCCCTGGCTACTATGAGTGATTGCTGCTTCTTTATCGAGTACAGCCTTGGCCTTGTTCTCGTCTTCCTGCCTCCTAGTTGAGATTTATTGCAATACCCAAGCCCAGAATTAGCCCTGCTTCCTGAGATCGTGCCATCCAGAGCAAAGTCTCGCTTCCTTACACCCTCCCCAGAGTCAAGCAATAGAAGTTCAAATCCTCTGCAGAGGCCAAGGGAGGTCAGGTGCTTTCCCTGCATCAGGGTAAACTAAGGCATCGGTACCTAAGAAGAGAAATAATTAAGGATTTACATGGTCACAGTATCCATGACAATGACTGTCACCGCTAACTGAGGAAGGGGAGTCAGGAGCTGGGTAACCAGTGTCTACTGAGCTGTATGCCTGGTGTACATTAGCTACCTTGATCCTCAGAGCAACTTCCCAAGGTAGACATGGTGTCCACTTCATCCTGCGTAACTGGACATCCACTTGCCCAAGGTCCAACACGAGGCGACAGGGCTGGAATTTGATCCCAGAGTCAATTGCCTGGGAGCCCCATGGCTCTGGGAGTTCCCGTGGCTCTTAGAGTATGTGACTCCCATCACCCCATGTGACAGAGGAAGCAGGGTGATGGGGGCAAAGGCATGAAGGGAGAGAAGGCCAAATAACTGTGGGAGAATGTCTCAGGCCCTGTGTTTGGTTTCAAGCACAGAAACTCCACTCTGGGGATGCTTGGGTGGCTCAGTTGGTTAAGCGTCTGCCTTTGGCTCCGGTCATGATCCCGGGGTCCTGGGATCGAGCCCCACGTCGGGGGGGGGGCTCCCCGCTCAGCGGGGAGTCCGCTTTTCCCTCTGCCTGCCGTTCCCCCTGCTTGTACGTGCCCTCTCTCTCTCTCTCTAACAAATAAATAAATAAAATCTTTTAAAAAAAAGAAAGAAACTCAACTCTGGAGATCTTAAAGAGAAGAGGGATGTATTTGGAAGTTTATAGTATAGTTTATAGTACAGCTGAGCGACTCCATGCAACGGCTCTAGAGACACGCCCAGAAAACCGGGGGATGCGAGGTTAGGAAACAGGAAGGGTTTGGGAACTGACGGTAAGCCTGGTGTGTACACCCTGCTTATCCAATTTCCTTTAGCCCTCTTCGCATGCTCGGCTCAGCCTCTCGCCAGCCAGGGCCCCTCAGCTTGGGAAGCCTGGGCCAGGGTGCCCAGAGGGCTCTGAGGGCGATGGAGTGTAGTCACTGTGCTCAAGAGACTCACAAGCTCCCAGGGGAGCAATAATCCTGTCAGGACAACAATAAAAGCAGTAGTGGGGTAACAGCGCCCATAAAATGCTAACGGAAGTAACAAAAAAGTAGCAATTAGTTCCACAAGAGGAGCACGCCCGGGAGAGCTTTATGGAAGTGTCCATATTGCCTGAGAAATGTTCTGTTCTGTTTCCTTACCTTTTGGTATCTCGATTCCCAAACCAGATCAGGGAGTGTAATTTCTAATCTCATCGCTGAGAAGAACCCCTGGCATGGTGTGGGGGTGCAAGCCGGCGCCCAGGATGATAGCCCTCTTTCCCTGGGCCGGGCTACCGCCCAGCACCCTGCCCAACACACGGAAATCACCAGCGAGGGACACACCACGTAACGTTCCTCCTTCCCGGCTGGCCTAGGCGCACTATGGAAAAAAGAAAGATCTTCTATTAGGAACCACTGGCATTTCACGCATTTTATTTAATTCCCCGATTAAGACAATGCAAACTAGCTCTCTTCAAGCCCACTACTTTTGTTGCCCACGGCTATGTCCTGCAGTAGTTTAAGAAAATTTCATGGAATTGTTTTATCTACACCAAGAAACTAGGGACTTTGGAGTTGTGCCTGTAAGATGATTTAATTAGTATACTTTAATCACTTAAATCGTAATGTCTTTATTTTAAATTCTTTAAACTCGTACGTGAAGTTCCTTTTGGAAACCGGATACTCTGGGCTGTTTCATGGACAATTACCTTTACTGCCGCAGAAGTTGAAGCCCTTGCAATTACATTGGTGGGAAGCGTGATTCTCCACAGAGAGGGTCAGCTCCTCCCAAGTAGGAGGGGGAGGGTCCGCATCACTTGGGGGGCTTTTCCCTGGCACATGTGTCCCCAGGAAATTCTCATTCCCCTGCTTCTGGTGGGGTGCCTTGCCAGAATACATTCCTGTTGCTTTGAGGAGGGTGTACGGATATTCCCCCAAAGAATGGTGGGAACCGTTGGTTTAGGGAGAGAGGCCAGCTTGCAGCTCAGACCGGGTACCGATGTGCACACCTTGATGGAGTGCTTGCGACAAGGTCCAGTTCTCGACCTTTCCTGAAGTAGGATGTCTGATGGGTGGTGAGAACATCAGCCCCTACCCTCCAAACAGCACTGATGACACACAGGCAAAATCCTTACATTTTTAATAGTCTCCGCATAGCCCATCCCTTCATTCTGTCAACATCACCCTGGCTCTCCTACCATAACTGAAATCTGGTGATTTCAATTTTCTTGAGAGTAGTGGCAACCCCTAGCATATCAGCAACTTCTCTATAGACACCTTTTTAAGTCAATACTCCCCTCTGTAATAAAATTCATGGAATATTTCCCATCCTTGTCATCTTCATTTTTTATTACGACTTCCTTTTGGACACTTCATATTCATTGTTTTCCTTTTTAGTATTCGTCATGGACTCAGCCTTCCAAAGACACAACTTTCTGGTAAAAACAAACATTTTATACGCCCCTTGTTTTCCCCCTGGGGAGGGTATGATATCCAATACTCACAAAAATGCTCTTTTAATGGAAAATAGAATTAGAAGCCCAAATCCGGGCATTCGGGGCATACAGTAAGGGCTTCTACATGTGTACTAGCAGTTGGCTTCCAGGCCACTTGGGTGATAGAGCTAGAACAATTTTTCTATTTATGGTCACGACTTCATATGGTTATTTCCAATATAATGCTAATACTAATAAGTCCCTTCTAAAACTTTTGTCTGCATCTAAATGCTTCATCCTCATTTTTGGTACAGTGTAACAAGTCAGACTGTTAACCCCTTTCCCACACTGTCATCATATCCCTTCCCTCTAGAATTCTCCATATGTCTTTTTGACCACTATTTTGTAATCTCTCTTTTGACCTGTATGTGTCTGTTGGGAATTATAATATCTACCTCACTGGGTTGTTTTCAGGACTCCATGAGATGGTATAAGTGAATTTTTCGGGTAAACCGTCTTTTTTTGATGAGCGTACTGATGTATAAAAGCAATCAAATAGCTTTCACAGAAGTAAAACTGGGAAGAAGACATATTCTAGTTGAAGTTAAATACTTTTGAATCTACCCATGGCTAGTCCTGTATGTAATCCCTTTTCTCTCTGTTCGTGTGTGTGTATCAAGCTTGAAACTCATAATGAGATGTGACACCTGGCCCGTCGAAATTCACTGTACTTCAATAGCACAGTTTTTAAACAAAGCGAGCTCTGTGTCCTTGCGACAGGTAGACAAAATAAGCTCTGAAGTCATTCTCAGTCATAACCATCTATGATCATAGGACTGTAGGTTTGCCTCTTTCTCGAGACGTTAATATTTCTTTACTTAAAAAATTCATTCTCAGGAGGAGACCATAAGGAAAGGAAGGAGCAAAAGGTAGAAGCTTAGGAAGTCAAGGAGACTTCTTGGAAAGGAGAGCGGCGAGGTCTCATTTGTGTGCACAGGTAGCAATGAGATGACACATCAGTGCTTCCTTTAGCCTGGATTGTATTTGAAAATATTTTTAACCCTGTGTTTTAAAAGATATGGAATCAATGTAATACACCTCATTGAAATGATGGGAAAAAGGCCCACATGATGATCATCTCTATTGATGCAGAAAAAGCATTTGACAAAATTCAACACACTTTTATGAGAAAAACATTCAAAAAACTAGGAATAAAAGAAAATAATTTCAACCTAATAAAAGCCATATGTGAAACACTCACAGTGAACATCATACTCAATGGTGAAAGACTGAAAACTTTTCCCCTAAGATCAGAAACAAAGCAGGGGAGCCCATTTTTACCACTTCTAGTCAATATAGTACTAGAAGTCCTAGCCAGAGAGATCAGGTAAGAAAAAGAGATAAAAGACATCCAAATTGGATAAGAACGACAGTGTCTCTGTTTGCAGATGACATGATCTTGTATACAGAAAATCCTAAACATTCCTTGAAAAATTGGTAGAACTAATAAATGAATTCAACAAAGTTGTCCAGTACAAAATCAACATGCAAAAATCAGTTGTGTTTTTATACACTAACAGTGAACAACTTGAAAAAGAAATTAGAAAAATAATTCCATTTACGATAGCATCAAAAGGAATAAAATACTTAGGAATAAACTTAATCAAGGAACTGAAAGATTTTCACACTGAAAACTACAAAACAATGCACAAAGAAATTAAGGAGGACACAAATAATTGGAGACACATCCTGTGCTCGTGGATTGAAAGACTTAACATTGTTAAGATGGCTACACTCAGCGATCTACAGATTCAGTGCAATCCCTATAGAAATCCCCCTGATTTTTTTTTAAAGAAATAGAAAAACCTATCCTAAAATTAATATAGAATCTCAAGGGTCCCTAAATAGCCAAAACAGTCTTGAAAAAGAGGAACAGATTTGGAAACATCATACTCCTTGACTTCAAAATATATTACCTAAGCTACAGAAGTCAAAACAGTGTGGTACTAGTATAAAGGCAGACAAATAGACCAACGGAATAGAAAAGAGCCCAGAAATAAACCCTTGCATAGATAGTCCAATGATTTTTTTAAAAAGAGTGCCAAGACTATTCAATGGAGGGAAAGACAGTCTTTTCAATCAATGGTGTTGGGAAAACTGGATATCCACATGCAAAAGAATGAAGTTAAGCCCTTATATCATATACAAAAATTAACTCAAAATGGGTCAAAGACCTATAAACAAGAGCTAAAACTATAAAGCTCTTAGAAGAAACCATGAAAGGAAACCTTCACAGCACTACATTTGGCAATGATTTTTTGGATATGACACTGAAAAAAAGAAAAAAGAAAAAACAGACAAATGGGCCTACATCAAAATTCAAAACGTTTGTGCATCAAAGTCCACCATCAGCAGAGTGAAAAGGCAACCCATGGGATTGGAGAAAATATTTGCAAATCATCTCTCTGTAAAGGGTTAATATCTAGAATTTATGAAGAACTCCTACAAGGCGACAATCAAAAAACCCAATTAAAAATGAGCAAAGGACTAGAGTAGACATTTCTCCAAAAATATAAAAATAGCCAACAAGCATATGAAAAGATGCTCAACATCACTAATCATTGGGGAAATGCCAATCAAAACCACAATGAGATATCATTTCCCACCCATTAGGATGGCCATTATGAAAAACAAAACAAAACAAAACAAAAAAAACCACAGAAAATAACAAGTGTTGGCAACACATAGAGAAATTGGAGCCCTCATGCATTGCTGGTAGGAATGTAAAATGGTGCAGCTGCTGTGGATAGCAACATGGCAGTTCCTCCAAAAAGTAAAAATAGAATGACCATCTGTTCCAGCAAGTCCACTTCTGGGTGTATACTCAAAAGAATTGAAAGCAGGGACTTGAATATGTATTTGTACACCGATGTTTATAGCAGCATTATTCATAACAGCTAAAAAGTAGAGGCAACTAAAGCGCCCATCGATGGATATATGGATAAAGAAAATGTGGTCTATACGCTCAATGGACTATGATTCACCCTTAAAAAGGAAGGAAATTCTCACACCTGCTTACAACATGAATGAACCTTAATGACATAATGCTGAGTGAAATAAGCCAGTCACAAAAAGACAAGTACTGCTGTATGGTTCCACTTGTAATGAGGTACCTGGAGTAGTCACTTTCATAGAGACAGAAAGTGGAATGGTGATTGTCAGAGGCTGGGAGAGGGGAGAATGAGAAATTAGTATTTAATGAGTACAGTTTCAGTTTGGAAAGATGAAAAAAGTTCTGGAGATGGATGGTAGTGACGGTCGCACAACAATGTGAATATATTGAATGCCACTGCGGTATGCACTAAAAATGATAAATTTTATGTCATATATATTTCACCCCAATAAAGATGTGGAATTAATGAGTTGTACCATTTGAGATGCTCTTGAAATATTAACTAATATGTGAAACTATTAAATATAGTGTCCTTTCACATACATCTTGACCAAATACAGAAATACACGCATCTTCAAGAGGCCAAATTCATTCTGGGTAGGTTTAAAGAATGACCTGATCAAGATTTATTCAAACTCCAGCAATCTTACGTGATTTTTTTTTCTGGAGTCCATGGTTTAAGTCAGATTCTCAAAGAACTAAGACACTGTAACATTTAAGGATGCTTGAAAGCATTGAGACCTTTAGCTGTGACTAAAATGTAAATCACTAAGCTGACATCAGAACTCACATGCAGATGAGGAATCGGGTGAGAAGAAGATGAGAGCAGATCCTGGGGCAGGACAACCAAACATGGCATCTCTCGGTTCCCATATGGATATTCAGTCCTGGTCTCAAAGTTCTGCTGTGTATGGAAAGGCAAACACAGAACCTTGGCTTCATACTGAACCCATATGTATGTGATTAGGACATATTCGCTGGGAAAAGACCCCGGTTGTTTTAGTTTTTATTTCATTTGCCTGATTATAACTAGTTTTAGCTTATTATTGAGTGGTTATGGCATAGATTTTTCACATTGCTTTTGAACGAAAAGAACGCATAAAACTCTTATCTTGAGAACTTCTTGGTATTTGTTTGGAAGTCTTTGATTTTCCCAAACTGTGTTTGGATAAGATTGTGAGACGGTTATTTCAGAAGTACACCAGGAGGGAAGGAATAGCCAAGCTAGGTCTCCAGACTCCCAACCCATCTCCAAGCAAAGCAGTTCTGCTTCTATCTGTCTTACACATGTGTATTTCGCTGGAAAATATTATTAATGTTTCTGAATTATACAAACTCCATCAAGTATCAAGTCTGTATTAGTCAGTAGAAACTAGATTATACTACAGTAACAAACAGCCCCCACATCTCAGTGCTTCACCCAACAAAAATATCGTTCTCATTCTATATTACCTGTCCAACATAAGTTTGCGTGGGTTTATGCTCATTGAAGTCACTCAGGAAACCAGGCTGAAGGACACCCCATCTAGACATTCTTCTGTGATAAATGAGATAAGCAAAGGGTAAATGTTAAATCACATACGGGCTCTTAAAGCATATCCTCTCATTTTCTTCACCGATGCAAGTCATCTGACCACGCCTACCTTAGAGCACTTAAAGGAGTGACATCCTATGGCATTCCCGGAAAGAGAGGAGAATGTTTGTGATAGCACTAAAAACCTCCGTAATACCTGTATTACTTATAAACATGTGAGAAATGTTTTATAAAAAGATTAACAGGAGTTTACTTAAAGTTCTGTTTGGGTTTACCTAATCTCAGAGGAAGAGGAAAATCCATATCAGGACTTTTCCTACAAAATATTTTATTTTATTTTATTTTATTTTATTTTATTTTTGGAAAAAGAAAGGTTAAGAAGTCAAACTAATCATATTTAGGGTTCAGACAAAGAGTACATATTGTTGTAAAGTGTATTCCACATTAGTGATAACTTTGTACCAGTCAGTATAACCTAGTCCGAAGACTGCTACAATTTGCTGAATTTCGTCTCCCTGAATTAGATAAAGCAGTCGAGCCACAAGTAAAGGAACTCACCCTTCCACCTTGCACTCCTCTGACTGGGCCGGAGGAGAAAATAGACCAATGAGAGGACAGAACCTGTGTGGAAGGGAGGGGGACCTGTGAAGAAACCACCCCCCCCACCCCCCCATCCTTCTTGCGATAGACGGGGGGGGGGGGGGACACAGAGAGGAGGCAAAGGTCTGAAGCCCAGGCCGCTGGAATTGCGATATTACATCCACCATATTCCCATGCTTCCCTGAGACCCAATTCTCCTTTTCTCTGGCTTCTCTCAGACAAGAAAGAGAAGGGCAGACCCTCATGACCCAACTGTGGAACACGAGGAGATTAATACCACAACACTGTAAGCCACATCCTAAAGGAAAGAGTGACTCATCTGTTAAAGAATCCTGTCATGGAGCCAAAGTGGGAGCCGAGTAATAGGCTTCTTCCCCACGCCCACCTCCCTTTTCAGTGCTTTTTGTGCTAACAACATAATTTGGTGGAAACATGACATGTGCAGTTGGTCCTGTGAGTACTTAAATAGGCTGCCTTTAAATGCCTCGAGGTAGTACCTAAGTATGATGCAAAGTACCAACATGGCGGGTAACACTTAAATACGGCAGTGTGAATGTTCCTATTAGCCTCCACTCCTTCCTACAATCCTCGTGTAAGGCAGCTCCTGTACCCCCCCCCATTCTATTGTAGATAACATTTCTATAACTTGAAAATGGTTGACTCAGCTTCTCATTAAAGACAGTGAATTAGAATACACATGTGTACCTCTTCCCCTTCCTGAAATCCCATCCTTACCTCCCATGGCTGTAAATACATTTAAAAGCAAAAGGCAGAAACCCAGGACAACAAAGAAAAAGAGAGGAGATAATAGGAACAAAATCTCAGCAGCTGGTGAGCAGATGGGTATGCTAATTGATTTAGCAGGCCCAGGAAAGTGGGAACCCAAATCAGCAACGGAGAAAGCCAAGGGAAAAAAAACGGTATTACAGAACCCCCCAAAGGCTCAGGGATTGATTGGCTCAGATACTGCAGCAAAAAAAAAAAAGGGGGGGGGGCAAACGTGGAGCTAATGATAGAAGGCTTAGTGGCATGTTTATTTAAGAAACAGTTAAACTTGGCGATCCTCCGGACAACTAAGGATTTGATGTCCAACTAAACCCAGAACAAAAGCATATGCTTATGCTTAGGAAAGAGAGAGAACTTCTAGCCTGGGAAACACCAGCTAGAGTTAAGGCAGTGCTTCTCAGGTTGAGGTGACTGCCCCACAGGAGACGTTTGGCAATTCGGGGAGACATTTTTGTTTATCACACTGAGGGGGGTGGGGTTGATGCTACTGGCATCCGGTGGGTAGAGACCAAGGATGCTGTTAAACATCCACAACAAAGAACTGTCCCGCCCCAAATGTCAATAGAGCCAAGGTTGAGAAACTCTAGGTTAGGGCAAGGAGTCCACATTGGAAAGAACGATTTTAATAAACATAGATATTCGAAATCCTGAGGCACCAACGCTAACCTTCTCCCTGTTTCCCACACTCGACTCCCGATTCTGGTAGCTGTGCATGCTCCTACTAGGTAGGGCTGCGGGAGTCCCCTCAGAGCAATCTCTTCCTTATGAGAGGAAGATGTCTACAGAGACTGACATCAAAAGGTTCTAATCCCTCTAGAATGAAGCCCGTAGCAAACCACTCCACCCGTGTGCTCACAGCTGTCTGCTGTCCGAGTGTCCCTCTCACACCCACACAGTCAAGGACTGATAGATTTTGAGGGAAGCAGCGTGCAACACAAGAGGAAGAAAAAGCTGGGGCGCCTGGGTGGCTCAGTCGGTTAAGCGTCTGCCTTCGGCTCGGGTCACGAGCCCGGGGTCCTGGGATCGAGCCCCGCGTCGGGCTCCCTGCTCCACGGGGAGCCTGCTTCTCCCTCTCCCTCTGCTGCTCCCACTGCTTGTGTTCTCTCTCTCTCTCTGTCAAATAAATAAATAAATAAATAAAATCTTTTTTAAAAAGTTTTTAAAAAGAGGAAGAAAAAGCGATGCGGAGCAAAAGAGGCTATGCAAGGGGGGTAGGCAAATTCAAGGACAATGCAAATGCGGAGTTGAAAATTATCAAAGAAACAATTCCAAAAAAGTTTCCTGGGAACAAGAGGTCTGATTGTCCGACTTGTGAGCCTCCCCCACAGCGTGTCCAGCGTAATGTTCGACAGTTGACTCACCCCAAGCTACCTCATCATGAAATATAAGGCCACTGAGCACCAAGAGAAGATGGTCAAAGTTCTAGAGAAAGGAAAGATAAAAGAACAATGTTCACACAAACTATCAGGAATCAGAACAGCATTAAGCTTCCCGGCAGCGCAACCAGAAGCTGAGAGCGACTAAAGCAATGCCTTCAAATTTCTGAGGGAAAATGACCCCCGGCATAGAATCCCAGAGCAAGGTAACACTATCAGTCAAAGGTAAAGACGTTTTCTGCCGCACAGTATCTCAAAAAAATTATTTCCCGTGCATCCATTCTCAGGACCCAACCAAGGGATGCACTCCACCACAGAAAGGAAAAAATCAGAAAGGAGGCAGAGGAAACAGGGCATTGGGAACCAGGGGTACAGGGGAGCCTGAAGGTTCTGGGGAAGGGAGACCCCGGGGTGGTGGAGAGACAAGGCAGGCAGAAGCTCTGGGAGAGATTTTTCTTTTCTTTTCTTTTCTTTTTTTTTAAAGATTTTATTTATTTATTTGACAGAGACACAGCGAGAGAGGGAACACAAGCAGGGGGAGCGGGAGAGGGAGAGGCAGGCTTCCCGCCGAGCGGGGAGCCCGATGCGGGGCTCGATCCCAGGACCCTGGGCTCATGACCTGAGCCGAAGGCAGACACCCAACGACTGAGCCACCAGGCGCCCCTGGGAGAGATTTTCCTAAGAAGATGAACTGGATAGACTTCCTGGAAGTGTTCGAAAGCAGTAAGAGGAGAGATTTAAAACCAAGGTGGTGCTTGCGAATGCATCTGATACGTCCAGAGAAAACCAAGCCAACCAGTAAAATAAAAAGCTTATTTCTACCCCCAGAGAGAGCAGTTGGGTGGGCCCGCATTACCTCGTCACAATCATGCAAACTCTGAATCTTGGTCAGACCGAAGTTATAGCATGACTGTATTTCCAGGATTGGAGGCTAGGAGGCGTGCGTGTGGGTGGCAGAGGCAAGTGGGTGGCGAGTCGCAGAGAGCTCAATCCTCAGCCTCCAAAATGGAAGCTGATGGGTAATGCAGAAATCAGAAAATGAAGAAGTAGCAATATACGCACACAACCTAGAGGCACAAGGATCAATTTCCAAAGAGTTAAGGTCGTTGCCTTTGGGGAGCGGGAAATAAGTGAGGAGAGGGGATAGCGGAGTGCTGCTTTTTCCAATCAAGCCCGCGGAACTATTTAACTCCTTAAACTGTGTGCTTGCATACCTTGCAGAAAAATAACAACGAGATCTTAAAGGAAAGGCATTTGGTGCTAGATGCTGCACTAAGCTGTTTGGGGACCCCAATGATTAATAATGTGCAGTCCCAAAACGTCCCAGGGGAGGTAAGACAAGCAAATAAATAGCCACAAGTGTGACGAACCATAAAAAAGGGAAGAATTACTTCCTACTTGGGATGGGAGCTTGAAAAGTAGGGCTATCTGTAGCAGTTTGGTGGAGGACCTGGAAGGGTGTGGGTGGACGCTCTCCGGCTGGGGTGAAGATAAAGTGAAGGGTATGTGGGGAGGGGCAAGGACGGATGCCGAAGGGCACTCAGACTTGGTAATGAGATGGATGTCCTTGCCCCTCAATATTACGAGTCCTCACCCATCTCAAGTTTACGATGAGCGGGTTGGACTGTTATCCAATCTGAACCGAGTTTGTGGGTTTGGGACCGAGTTCGTTGATTTTCAAACGGGCCATCAGGAAACCAAGAAATAAATGAATGCTGCAGGAGAAGCAACAAACATCCCAGTTGAAACCCTGACTTCTGCAGATCAAAGGTGAAGGCAGATCAGGCTCCTGGCGACTTCATTATACACATAGAAGATTCTAATCCTAAGGCCCTGCCAGATGCAGAACCGACACAAACACTAAATTCATCGGGGCTTTTTCTCAATGAGGTAATTTTCTTTTTTTTTTTTTTCTTTTTCTTTCTTCTTCTTCTTTTCTTTTTTTGTAAATCATTTTTCCTGAAATCGTACGTTTCCCGGGAAATCACATTTCATCAAATTCATGGTTGTCTTTTTCACATGACACAGATTACGGATCCCAGGTAAGAGAACTTACCAAAATTCTAAAGGCTGTTATTGCTGTCCTGTGTGTTGATGCTGAAATTACAGAGAATGGAAAGTTGATAGTAACAAAAGCTAAAAGCAAACAAACAGCCCTCCTTTCTATATTTTGTCAAGATAAATGTCTGCCTATTCCTTATAATAAAAGTAACGTGAGCGTTGGAACAAACATCCAACACTCTAGAAGAGCATAAAAAGGGTAGACAAAGGAGGCTCGTGACCAACGTCCTAGAGCCCAGCAAGAATGACAGCTCATGACGTATTGTCCCGGGCACTTTTATATGCATGTGCATATATTTTTTAAAACAAAATTGGAATCATTTAATATATTGTTTGGTGAGCCACTTTTTTCACAGAGCAAACATTTTCCCTGTCAGTTCGCTCCTGGTTTCTCGACAAAGAAGATATATAACAGGCCGACTTCTCTTCAGTGAGTGAATCTTAAAAATTTCCCCTTATTTATCCGATTGCTGAATCTTCCACTCCACAAAATAGGGAAAATGCTGTAATGGCAACGTTTCTTAGCTGGAAATGAAGAGAGTTCATCAAGAGGGTCCATCTGCTTGGATATAAAGCGAAGGCTTGGAAGAGTGCCTCAGAGAGCAGTTCTGGGAAGGGAGAAGGCCAGCCTTGGAGTCAGGGGTGTAGATCTTCAGCTCGCCCTTTACTAGCCAGGGCCCCCACGACAGCCACTTAACTTCACTAAGGGTCACTGTCCTCCTCGGGATAAAGGGACTGGAACAAACTCTCTCGAACAGGCTGTTCTGGGGGTAGTTTCTGGCCAGGCCTGAAGCTGAAGACAATAAATGAGCTAGACTATCCAGGAAGGATTTGCTAAGCGGTTCCAAGCGGACTCTGGGACCCTTGCTCATTGCCGGCCACCTGCCTGCACGCGGGGGAAGCTGGGCACTGAGAGAAGGGAGAAGCCTGTAGAAAGAAGAGAGAGGGTCACGAGTTTGCTCTGGTGCCCTTTGGGAGGGCGGTCAGCGTGTTTTCTCTGCCTGCTGCAAGAGTAGAAGCCAGCCTCGGGGACTCTGATCCTGCCCCTGTCCCAGCATCTGGGCCACAGAGACTGGTGCCCTGACTCTTGCCTGGGCAAGTTCAAAGGTGAGAAGACAAGTCAGAAGCTGCTGTGGTTGGCACAGCCCACACCTCCAGAGCCTGGCGGGGAAAGGGGCTAAGTTTTCCCGGGGCTGAGCGGGTGATGCTGAAGGTGGCCCCCCCGGGCCAACCGCCAACGGACACGCCTGCCAGGGTGAGAAGGCCCCACCACAGAGCCGCTGCGAGGTACGCGCGAGAGAGGATGGTTGGAGTGGGGAAGCTGGGAGGAACCTGAGGTCCCAGGGCCGGCAGGTGGCCCACATCCCACAAAAGCACCGCACCGGAGAAAGAGCCAGCTTTGGCACGACTGCCCGATGAGGCTCCCACACCAGACCGTGAGGGCACGGGACCAGGAGAAGGCTCTGCTCCCCGATCTCCCTCCTTCCTCCAGCCGGACCCTGGAGGAGGCAGACGCTGCAGGCAGCAGAGGTGGGAAAGGCTGAAAATAGGTTTCACTAAGCTTTCCAAGCTGGGCATGCGGAGCAGTGGGAAAGCTGAGAGCCTTTGAAATGTTTGCTATTGAAATACCAGTTTCAACTGGACCGGACTTCTTAATAGCTAAGAATGAGACTGTTCTACTGCCCAGAAGAAACAAAACAAAACAAAACAACCCCGCAAAAACTAGGGGTTCTGCCTGAGATATGATCTGGTGGGATGGGGTGTAGAAGATAGATTTAGGGGCAGTGAGAGGAGGACATAGAATTGTTCCCTGAGGAAACCCTATGCCATTCAGCTCAGGGTTGCACCTTCATATGCCTGTGCATCCCCTGGGCCTCGTGAAAATGCAGATTCTGATTCAGGAGGTCTAGGACCAGAATTCTTCATTGCTAAGAAGCTCCCGGGTGATGCCGGGATCACTGGTCCACGGAGCACATTTTGAACAGGAAGAGTCTAGACCGAAGGTCTACAAACACCAGCCAATGGGCCCAAGATCCACCCCACTGCCTATTTTGGTAAGTAAAGTTTTATTGGCACATAGCCTAGCTCATCCTTTTATGTTTTGTCAATGGCTGGTTTCATGCTACAATGCAGAGTTGAGAGAGACTGTATAGCCCACAAAGCCGGAAATACTTATAATCTGGCCCTTTATGGAAATGGTTTACCGACTCAGTTATGTGACCCTACAAGTCTGTCGAACATCGGAGGTAGTAATGTCATGAAATCCATAAAGAGCCTCACACATATTGCATGGTAAGTTTCTGCAATCCCAAACATGTTTTTAAAAGGAGCTGACAAAAGGGAAGGTAATAAACCCAGACGACTAATAAAAGAAAAAAGATGGTCAAATATGGGATCAATCATCTGCTAGAACAGCCCCCTCACCTCTACCCAGAGAGCAAGGGGATTTCTTGTCATCCTTAATAATGTATTTCTTTTACAAAACCCATGGGTGTCTTGGTGGCCCAACCAAAATAGTGGCCCAAGGGTGAAGCCCTCTGCCTGTCTCCTCTTACGAGTACGCTCTCCCTAGTTTCCACTCCAACTTGGCCATTTAGGAAACAAAACCCCTTGACTGCTGTGTGGAGATTTGAATGGGTCTGGTTTATTTCCACTTGAGCTCAGTGTAACATACATCAGGTGTCTGTCTCTGTAAGATCTTTAAATGAAGTGCCTTTTGTTTTCTCCAGCTCCCCATCAGTTAATCTCTAAATTCACATGATTTGGGGAGAAGTGGGACTTTGAGAGCCTACAAAAGAATGTGCCAAATTTGGAACGAATCATGATGCCGATGAAGGTGATTTAGGCCTAGCCAAGACTTAAGAGATAGACATTCCAATACAAATAGTAGAGAAAAGCCATGTGTTTGTCAACAATTGCTTCAGAGCAGCAATTCTCCCAAAATGAAAGGGGTCCTTCTCGGTAAAACGTGGCTAGTACTCTCTGCAGCTAATACCCTGTGGTCATTATATCCACCAGACATGCCCTTCCGGGCCATCGGAAAATTCTCCAGTCACTTAACATTTTGTAGGAGGAATTTTTTGACCCTGGACTCCCCTGATTTTAAAGGCTTGTGTTTGATCAGAACCAGGTGGGTATGATTTCAATTGGAGTTTTCTAAGTGACACCCCCCCATGTCCATATACTTGGATATGGTATATGGGCTGTATGGTATATACTATATATGTCGTATATGGATCATATAGTAAATGCCATACATGCCAGATAGATAGATAGATAGATAGATAGATAGATAGATAGATAGATAGATGATAGATAGATCATATATACTACTTTATTCCACAGATAAGAAGGTGGTCCTTTCTAGTCTCGTTCTGGCGTCCGTAAGTAGCAGGCTGGAAGGTGTCCATGCCTTTAGGACAATTTCATGCTCCTTGCCCCAGTCTAGCCCCTGCTGAAACCCGCAGGGAGTCATTGTTCTGATGCTAATGGTATTATCCTACACACCTCTGGTCATTCTTTTTGAAGCATCCGCATTTTCAGGTCCTCTGCCTCCCCTTTACTTTTCAGTGTCTGAGGAGGCTCTGAATGTGTTCATAATCCTGTTTTATAGTAGTTGGAAATAAGAGATAGAGCTCCAGTGACTTGCTCTAAGTCACACATCAAAGCAGATACTCAATTAGAACACAGATCTCCAGGGTGTTTTGTTAAACTCTTCCCTTTATTAAATGTTACACATAATAAATTTCCAAGGCAACACCATTCCTGGAATGTACAGTATACATTACCCAGGGCCCAGTGGAGTTAACTTTGCCACAGACGCCTTCAGACTCATTTCTGTGTTTGCTTCTGTTGGTGGGTTTTTAGAAGAAACATTAAGTTTTTCACCAACGTAAGAGAGAACATCATTTCCCAAAAATGATCTTTGAATGTGCCAACTCCTTTTCCAAGTTTACCATCTTAGAGATGATTCTTTTCCAAAGAGCGGGTGAGCCCACTGGAAACACTAGAACAAATTATCCAAATACAGAGATCATTTATTTAAATAAGCAAATGATTTTTTTCTCCCGCAAAGCCTTTTAGTTTCTATGGGCCGTTTTCGTTATTAATAAGATGAAATTTGTTTGGTGGGCACCCTTTGACAAGCAGTGTGCTATGTACATTGTAGGAATTTATTTGTGTCTCACAAGCACCATTCAAACACACTATTGTCGTCACCCACATTTCACAAATAAGAAGCTAAGGCTTTGAGAGGGCAAGTAAGTATCCAAAGTGGTGGGGCCAGGATTTGAACCCAGGGAGTCAATCCCAGGCAGCCTGGAGGCAAAGCCCTGGCTCTCAGCCACCTCTGTATTCTTTTTTCCTCTGGTCATCACCAAATTTGCAAGTTGACGTTACTTTCAGGGACTGTTGCAATGATCTATTACCCCATAACAAACCACCCAACACTTAATGGCTTTAAAAAAACATGTATTATTATCTCTATGGTTCTGTGGGTAGACTGGGTTCAGCTGATGGTTCTTGCTCGGAGTCTCATCTCAGTGATGGCTATCAGATGGAGGTTGGGCCTGAAGTCATCTGAAGGCTTTGCATTCACACATATGGTGCCAGGGATGGCTGGGATTATGGGAGCTGGTTGGTCACCCCTCTCTCTTCATGTGGCTTCTCCACATGCTAGCTTGGGCTTCCTCACAGCATGGTGGCAGTCTTCCCCACTAGCAAGCCTTCCAAGAGAAACTGGCAAGGCTTCTTATGCCCTAGCCTTGGAAATTCCAGAATGTCAATTCCACCATATTAAGAAGAAATGCTTTCTTTGGACTATTGTTTTATTTTGAGGGAAACAACTAATTATTTTCCAATAATTTGGGTTTTTTTTTTCTTTTTAATGGAAATAAAATAGCAACCAACCCTGAAAAGAGATTAGTTAACTTCTTAAAGATAATTCGTTCCATTTTTATTGCTCTTTGTATGCGTAGATTTTCATTCCACCTCCTTTTCTAATCTTCTTAGTCTATCGGTGAGCAAGTTGAAGACATCTATCCAAACAGAGCTCTAAATTTCATCCCATCTCCAGAAACACCACCACCATGCCCATCGCCAACAATGAAACAACAGAAAGTTCTAAATTGAATCCACTGCAAAAAGCATGCCCACTATCTTTGATTTTATTGTGTATAGACATTTGTCACTGATTCCTCAGCTCCACTGTGGCCATCAGCTCAGCACATGGGGCTTGGCCATCTAAAGGCCACTCTACCATTTATCTGACAGAATGATTTTTTTTGCAATGGAACATTTCAAACAGCAATGGAAGTGCAAGAACCAGGGGACTTTGGTTTCCCCGACTTTTCCTGAAAAAGTAGACAAAGGACTCTTAGCCGAAGTTCAAACCCTCTGGTGACAAGGGTCACCACTCCTCATATTCTAGCCTTTCTGCGGTGGTACGAGATGGTATCAGAACTTTATGTGCCTCTGTCTTTGTTTCTTTCTCCTTTTCATAAAGCAGGTTTTCTCTAAAGGAACCCAGAGGGTTAATCGGAGAACAAAGATGCTTTTAAACCCAAAACCATGTCTCTGTCAAAACACCTGTGACTAGAGACTCCAGGCCACAATCCGTGGCTGTGCTGGATCATTGTGTTAGCAGTGTTCTTTCGTGTCTGGCCAACGAAGAGGAGAGGGGAGATCCATCTGCTCTAGAAAAAGTATCCATGGAATAAAATGCATCCGAATGATAAAATATCCTTTTTATAAAAGCAAAACTTCTAGAGAGGTGAGGTTGACTGAAAGAGGGATTTCGCTTGTTTATTTGTTTGCTTTAATGAGACTTCAAAACGTTGTTGGCCTATTTTGGAAATGAGACTTGGCCCAACAATAAAAATCACTCCCTTCAGTGATGAGTCAGCCATGCCCATCTTCTTCCAGTGGTTGGGGATTAAGTCCTGAGTGACTTGATTATTTTCTCAAGAGTGCGAAAGCGGACATTCTTCTTCTGGTTTGTTGTTTTAATGTTGACTAAACAAGAGTGGCAGTGACTTATCCCCAAACCAAGCTCTCCTGGCTCGCTGGAGGAGTGGAAGCTATTAAGAAGGTGAAATGTAAGACCTGATTTTGTTAACCTAAATTGAATCATTGTGCTGAATTTAATTCTAATTGTTGAAACAGCTGCTGTTAACGAGCCTCCTCTGCCTCCTCTAGGCTCCCCTAAAGCCCATATCATCTTCTCTCCCGTCTTATCTGGGACTGATTTGAGCGAGTCATTTGTGTTTAAGGAATTGTTTTTTCAATGAGTGTCGAACATTCCAACCTGGCCATCTAAATCTGTGTTTAAGTGATGGGAGCATGCCGGTGCCCTTAAATAGACAGTTACGGTCTACAGGATGGGACCCTAAGTCTGAGCCTTGGAATCTAGGCCATTCCCTTCTGCCCCTTATTTACCTTCGAATTTTACCCCTGATGGTTCTCTTGCCTAAACCTTCCATCACAATTTGCCGGGTCTTACCACGTTTCATCTTTGTTCCTTTGCACGTGTGACTTTCTCCATCCAAAAAAGCCCTTCCTTCTTCCTAGCTATCCATCCAGAGTCCATTCTAGTTCCAAATCTTCCATGAGGGCATACCTGAAAGTTCCAGCCCTTTCATCCCTTTTAATCTTCAGCCTCTATTACTCACTGCCCACACTTGTTAAAAGACACATCCATACCCCGTATGAATTCAATTTATTGTGCAAACCAGGGTGTTCTTGGGAGTGACGGTGCTATTAATAATTCCACTGGAACAATAGGCACAAATTGGGACACTCCTGGGCATCTGGGGACATATGGTCCTTCCTCCTAAACTGTAAATGATATTGATCTGATGTTTTCCAGTGGCACTCAAAATACAAAGAGATTACGGAGGATGACCGAGAAATGTTAACCACATTTATGACTGCTTAGGTTAAACATACACGACTAATTACAGCATTTCTGTAATTAGCTTTGCCAAGCTCCAGTCACTCATTTGTTCAACAAATGTTTACTGAGTTGCTACTATGTGCCTGGCTCTCTTCTAGGCCCTGAAGATGCAGACAGAGGCAAGTAAATAACCCTGTAAACATATTGTCCATAAGTAAGCACAAAAATACTGAAGGGTATAAATGAATATAATGAATAATTAGATAATATAAATGAAATATAAACAGGGATGAAATCTATGAAAAAAGAATAAGCATGGTAAGGGGCAAAAGCAGAACTTTTGCAAGAGATTGCTAACTAGCCAGTTACACATGGTGGTTAGGGAGGTAATTTGAGGAAGGTAAAATTCAAGGAGGTAATATTCGAACAGAGACCTTGTGGAGAGTAAGCATCTGAGGCAGGGGTGACAGCATGGACCAAGGCCCTGCGGTAGGACCAGCAATCAGGCCAGTGTGGTTGGGGGCAGTGATCAAGGAGCAATCTGGGCAGTGTGAAGGTGGGGAAGTAGGCAGGGGCCAGATCACACAGGCCCTGGCAAGTCATGGGGAAGAGTTGAGGTTTAATCTGAGTGTAGTGGGAAGCCACTGGAGAGTCTTATGTAGGGTGTCATGAGGCCTGATTTCTGCTTTTTCAAAGACTTCCCTGAAGATTGGAGAAGAGACTATAGTAGGAAGGAGTGGAAGCAGGAAGATCAGGTAGAGGCTGTGGTGGTCAATTTCTGAGAGTAATGACTGTCTTCTCTTAAAGCTTCCCCCTCTGCCCTCGGAGATCCTATGGGCTGCCATTTCTCCAGGCTCTGCAAGTGGTGAGGGTGGGCAGCAGGTAGGGAGGGGCAGGCTTCCTGAGTAAATAACCCAATGGTGAGATTTTGCTATGATTGTGGGAGTCTGCTCCCCTTGCTACGGATCCTTGCCTGCCCCATTTGTTTTTTAGGGATGTTCTGTTGTTGCTCTTGGTTCCTTGGCTTCTCTTTCCATAGGACAGGGATTTTTAACCTGGGGCAATGTTGTCTACCAGGGGACATTTGGCAATGGCTGGAGATATTTTTGGTTGTCAAAACTGGAGGGGGAGGGACGCTACTGGCATCTAGCGGACAGAGGCCGGGGATGCCGCTCAACAGGACGGCCCCCACAACAGTGATCTGGTCCAAAACATTAATAGAGCCCAGGTTTTAAAAATTTGCCTTAGGGTGCCCATCTGGTGCCCCATCCTCCCCCAGGCGTCTCCCAAGGGCCACTTCCTGTCTCTGAGGTCTGACCCATGGGGACTCATTCTCAGCTCACCCTATACCCTCTGCCTGCTCCAGCCTCTTCAGCCTGAGCTGGGGACAGGGCTCTTCACGTCCCCACTGGAAAGTCTTCCTTTGGGTTGTAAAGAACTTGCTTCTGGGCGGTGCCACCAACAAGACCAGTCCCTTCTGGGAAACCAATCATTTCTTTTCATGACGCTTCTTGATTCTTTATTTGACACACTCCTTAGCCCAGGAGCAAAGGATACCTAACCGGCTGTTCTAGCTCACAACATCCGGGATAATGCGCCTTTGGACGGCTATTTCTAGACAGAAAGCCAATCACGGGTGCACACAAATGATTTTAAAAACACATCTTCACTTTTACGCCGAGTGGCTTTTTAGTTCTAGAGTCACCAGATAAAACAGAGTCCCACTTAAATCTGAATTTCAGATAAACAACGAACAGGTTGTTTAGTAGAAGTATGTCCCACGCAAGTGAATTATTTGGAATTGAAGTTTAACCGGGTATCCTATGTTTTGTTATTGTCATTTTTTTGGTGACTTTTCACTGTTTCTTGGCCAAATCTGGTAACTCTATTTTCTGTGTTCTCGGGGAGTATCACGTGTGCATCTCTGAATTCCTTCTTGCTCTGGTGGCTTCTTCCCACTTCCCTCTCCCCTCCCTCTGATTTTCCACCTCCTCCTCCTTAGATGGGTGCAAACTGCCCCCCTTGCAGCGCTCTAGACTGCTCTCCTGAGTGACTCTGACACATTGTTGAATCTCCCTTTCCACCAAGTTGGGCAGCAGTTGTGGGGTAGGCCTCAGAAACCTCATTCTGAAAGGCTCTATGTTAAAAAGATGAAATGAATTGGAACTGAGGTTACTATTTTAATCAAACCTGGTTTTTAAAAAGTTCTGCTCTACAATAGATAGTAAATGCAATCAAATGATTGAATTCTCAGTACAATTCCTTTATAGAGGGAATTTCCCTTGGACATCCAACATTTGATTTAATTTACTAATTGAATGATATAATTTTTCAAAAATAGGGATTCAAATGTTGGGGAAGGAAGCATGGAAGAAAAGATGGGAAAAAGAAATCTGAGACAAGTAAAATCTTAGGTGGCAAAAAAGACTTGAGCAATAAATGCTTCAAAGAAAGCCCAGTTCTTTTTTTTTTTTTTTAAGATTTTATTCATTTACTTGAGAGAGAAAGTGTGAGAGAGAGGAAGCACGAGAGGGGGAGGGTCAGAGGGAGAAGCAGACTCCCCGCTGACCAGGGAGCCCGATGCAGGACTTGATCCCAGGACTCCAGGATCATGACCTGAGCCGAAGGCAGACGCTCAACCGACTGAGCCACCCAGGCGCCTCAGGAAAGCCCAGTTCTTGAGGGGGATTATTTGTAAGGAGTATAGAATGGGAATTCAGAGGGGTCTGCAATCTTTTCTCCCCCCAAAGGAATTAAATAGATCATTGTGTTCAATAACTGTTTGTTGAACTGAATTAAAGACTTAGTCTTCAACCTCAAGGAGCTCTCAAAAATTTAAAAGAAGGAGAAAGTGCAGGTAGAGAAATTAAATTATAAGTCATGTGTGACCTCTGTAATCAGATAATAAAATCCTTTGCAAATGAACAGTGGAAGATAGGATATGAGCAATTATATGGATACCCTATTTATAGCGTCTAGAATTCCAGGGGCTCCTACTGCTTACCTGGTCTCTATGTTTGCCCAGAAGGAATACACTATGCTTCATACACTGTTCAACATCCCCATGATTTATGCAAAGGAAAGGTGCTTTTCAAAAGAGATATCATAATGCTAATGGTTCAAAAAATAGACTCCTGAAGGCAAGGACCTGATCTGTCATATTCACCTCCTTTCCCCTGGTGCCTAGAACAGCGCTCAGACAAAGACAGATACATAGAGAACAAATGGTTATATAAGCCCTATCACTACCTTATGTAAACTTGCCTTCATTTACACTCCCTATGGAGTGGATGATGACAAAGCATTCCGTGTGTAATAAACAGGGCAGGTGATGGTGTGGAAGGGCATGCCGCTCATTGCCCCCACATCTTCCGTTTTCACCAAGTCCACTCCATCCCCAAGGGTTACAGTGCCTGAAGTACCCCCCCACCATTGTGATGGCTTCTTCTCAAGGAAGGGCTACACCTCCCAAGATTCGCTGAGTGCCTTTCTGCTCTGTGCCAGGCGCTGCAGGAAGCACTGGAATACGAAGTTACTGTCTTTAAGAAAGACGGGCGCCTGGGTGGCTCAGTCCGTTAAGCGTCTGCCTTCGGCTCAGGTCATGGTCCCAGGGTCCTGGGATCGAGCCCCGCATCGGGCTCCCTGCTCAGCGGGAAGCCTGCTTCTCCCTCTCCCACTCCCCCTGGCTTGGGTTCCCTCTCTCGCTGTGTCTCTCTCTGTCAAATAAATAAATAAAATCTTTAAAAAAAAATAAAGAAAGATGGGCTGGAGCTAAAAGATGCATTTCAACTCATACAACTGAATAAGCTGTGTACCCTTAGAGCAAACCAAGGTGCTCTAGAAGCCGACAGAGGAAAGATCTCACAGAGGAGAAGATGGTCGAGCTGAATCTTGAAGGTCACATAAGGCATCACTGCAAGAGTCAACACAGGCAAATTGCCATAACAGACAGCCCAAAATATCAGTGGCTTAACACGATCGAAGCTTCTGGGCTGACACAAAGTGCAGAGCAGATGTCCCCCATCACACAGCTGTCCCGGGCAGCTCTCTTTCAACCAGGCTCCTTCTCTTTTGGGCTTCCACCAACGCTACAACTTCAGAGATCTCCAGAGCCTGGAACCATCCTGCCCAATTGTCTCTAACCTACCCATCCATGAAGGGAGGCTAGAAGGGAAGTGAAAGATTCTGCAGGACGTTCAGGAGGCCCAGAAGAGGCAAACGTCACCATCGCCCCCAATCCATCCTGTGTGCATCATCTCATGGCCCGCCCCGTGCAAGAGTCTTCCTGTGGGCCCCGGAGGAAATGGGAACAACTTCGCGAACCTCGTGTTGATGCCTCCACAAGCACCAGAAATGGAAGAGTAAACCAGCCAGAGAAAAGCAGTAAGTCCTGATCAGGAAAATGGGACAGTGAGGGGAGGGAGGAGACTTGGGGGAGCAGGAGGGAAGTTTGAAGTAAGAGAGGCCAAGGGCTCTGATGGAAGGTGACAAGGAGTCATGTGTGATACCATATCAGGAGGGAAAGTGTCCCCTAAAAATCAAGGCAGATGGGGAAGAGGTGTGTAATGACCAGAGAAAGGGAAGTGACCTAAGGATATTTTCCAGAAAGAGAGACAGAGAAGGCTACCCTGGCCCCAGCTGCCTTCTAGAGTTCAGCTATGCGTTTACTTATTAAACCTTCATAAGATTATATGAACACAGCCCTGATTTATACAAATCTAAGACTTCTTTAGATTTCCGACCTTCTCTTCTCTGCGAGTTATAACAACAAGAAGCTCTGAAAGTGGCTAATAAATATACAGGAATGCGGTCCTTCTGGAAAAGCCACAGGGAAGGGACTGAGTGTACCTAATATTTATGTAAATTTTAACCACATAATGGGCAACTCAAGAAGTCATGATCTGACTGCTGGGACCAATCTCCTGAACTGCAAAAGCATTTGATTCACAAGGAACGGTGGTGATTATTGCAGCTTTTGCCGCCTGCTGCTCTGTCAACAGCCGAGCTTCGAGCTTCGGCGTTTAGATGGGTTCGGGTAGAACTTGAAAATAGCAGACCTAAATTTAATGGACTTACTGATGTTTGTAAGAGATGAGCAGTTTCGAAGTGGATGTGTAGTGTGGAGAACGGTGAGTCGCATGGAATTAATGAGACTATAAATAGTAATATTATTTTATAATGTAATAAGAATATGTTATTGGAACATGACAAGAGTTGACCTTTTGAAATGCCAATTTTACATGTTTTCTTTTGCTCTCGCACCCTTTGCGTGGTATCAAAGAGCTGGAGAAATGGATATGAAAATATGAAATCCCTCTCCTCACCGGATCGCGCTTTGGAAAATGAAAGACTTGGCGAGACCATCCAATGGCTGCTTCATTCAGCATGTGGCGCGGGCTGGGAGGGCAACAAGCCGAGGGCTCCCTCCCTCCCTTTTCCTCCTTGTTTATTCTTCTGTGTATACGGTGGTTTTGCATCTGTTCTAATTATGCTCCTAGATTTCAATATTTAAATAGTGCCCCTTCGCTCTCCCCCTTCTGTCCGGAACTGAGAATGTATTTGCATCATTATAATGCACTCCTCCATTTATTACCCTCATCCACTCTCCGCAAATGGCTTGTAGAGCTTCTCCTAGCCTAAGTTCCATTTAAAATTTAAATTCTCATGAGGATCACTTGCGTATTCCAAACCACCCCTAATTCATAATTCATAATTGAATTGATGTTTCTTCAGAGGAGGCACATGTATTATTTCCAGAGTAGAGACTGGTAGATACATGAGTTCTCAAAAGCCCTGGGCTCCCGGTTTGGGTGGGTGCCCGCCCCGGAGTCAGCTCGATCCCTGCCATGAACTGGAAACTGCAAGTAGGAAAGAAAGTAAGCAGTCCTCGGTGTCTCACCCCAACAATTAATCGGTCAGTCCCACTTGATTTTAAAACAGCAATGTTTGTTTCTGCAAATGAATATGATCTAAGAGAAAAACCTTAAAAAACCTAAAGTATTTTTTAATGGCACGTTTATTCCCACTCTACTGCTCTCATTACCAATATAAAAGGTCATTAAAATGTAGAAGACTTTTGTCAGATTACTTAGCTCTCAGGACACAAATAAGCATTTCATAGCCGGTGGAAATTAACAACTTGATCCCTTACCAGGAAGCACGTCAGTTCCTCTCTGTAATTCCTCTTAAACATCGTAACTAGTCAGACTAGATTTACACATGAGAAGGTCACACATTCTCCCCTGGGAAACCCTCTCCCGTTCAACTACATTTTGATGCATGACTTTACGAAGAGCAGTACATTTCACAGCATATTCTGACTTCCCTTTCTCGACTTGGGAACTGAAAGGCATGAACAACAATGGGAGATGTGTTTTTTAGTCATCTAAAGCAAAGACAGTTGAGTTTGGTTTCGTTTAGAGTTAATTGTATATTTTGAGTGATTCGGTTTTGGCAAAATCCAAAGCATATTTTGCAAATCGTTTTTCCCATTAAATGCTAAAACCCTTTATTTTTAAAAGGAAATGTAATCCATATGTTTGGAATTTGTTTACACTAAAATTATAAAAAAATATATATTTTATTCATGTTCCAGAAGCTTTCTGCACCATTTTGTACCTCTTTCAAAAATCAAGAAGTCGTGTATTGCCAAAAACTAATGAGAGCAAATCCATAAATGTTAGAAATATTGATTTTATGATTCCTTATGGTCTGACCTTAGGAAAACATGTCTTTGGTTTTCAATCATCCATTGTAGAGAAAACGCCCTTTCTTTGGAGAAACCTGCACCAAACAGGCCTTTCGGGGCAATGCGTTCTCCTTGTCTAAGACGGTTTTATTTTGCCTACACTTATCAAGCTACTTGACCAAATTAAATTTGGAAAATTATTTAGTTCAGTAAAAAAAAAAAAAAGAAATTCAGAATTTATGAAATGCTGGTTCATTAAAGACCATATCCAAAATTGTCAAGTTCAATTCTTGGGGCTCATTAAACATGAGGAGGTTTCACACAGTCAAAAATACCCCCCCACACAGCTGAAACTAATATAACATGTCAACTCTACCTCAATAATAAAAAAAAATGTTCAAATCTCCCACCTGAAAATAAAGAAGGCCAAGAGGAGATAAAGACCCCAGATGTTCCTCTATAATGAGGCTGAATATGAAGATGAATTTATCTTTGCCCGGAATCATGAAGTTGTCATTGGCTTAGAACAGGGCTCGGTCAACTGCTTATGAATGGGGTCAGATAGTAAATATTTTCGGCTTTGCAAATCATGTGGTTTCTGTCACGACTACTCAGTTCTGCCACTGTAGTGCAAAAGTGGTCATAGGTAATACATATGTGAATGGACGTGGTGTGTACCAATAAAATTTTATTAACAGAAATGGAAGGCAGGAGGAATTTGGCTGGTGGGTCCCAGTTTGCTAAGCGCCTGGCTTAGAGCTACTTTACCAAAAAAAAAAAAAATTCACGACTCTATTTGGTATATATCTAAGGTCACGTTTGAAAGAAATTGACTTCGGATGCTGAAAGACAAGAACAACTTTTCATCTCTTCTACTACTTGCGATCTTGGGATTCTGATTTTGAGATGCAAAGACTCAACTCGTGAAGAGACTCACAGCTTGTCTTCTGTGCTCGGAAACATTATCAGATGTGGAAAGCCACCAGTGCAAACTCAAGCCTCCTGAAGTTGGGGTACTTGCAGCTGGTTGTGCACTTTCAGATCTTGTGTCACAGGCAGCGTGTTCTCTCTTTTTTTTTTTTTTTAAGATTTTACTTATTTATTTGAGAGAGAGAGAGCATGAGCAGTAGGGGGAGGGAGAAGCAGGCTCCCCGCTGAGTGGGGAGCGTGACTCGGGGCTCGATCCCAGGATCCTGGGACCATGACCTGAGCTGAAGGCAGACGCTTAACCCACTGAGCCACCCAGGCGCCCCTGGGCAGCGTATTCGTGATGAATATAAATGACACTGAAATGTTTGAGAAGTACTAGTTTTGTACTGGCACGATCTTGGTCTGGTTATCCTGTTTCCCACCTGTCTTTAATAGTCCTTTTGCTTAATTAATACACTCTGTTGACTTGTGCTCAGTGGCTGCAAAGTCAAGCGTTTGGACTGCAGTCTTAGGCTTGTACAGCAAACAGCTGAGAGCACAGGCTATGGAGCCAGAGCACGCTGAAGCAAATAACCCATCTGCCACTTACTGGCTGTGTGACCTTGGAAAGACGTCAATGTCAATGTTGATGTGTCTCTTCTTTCTCACGATAATAAACGCACAGTGTTTTTCGGAGCATAAAAATCTGAATGAACAACAGAGTAAGACCCGCATTTTCCACCGTCTCCTGCAGGTATTTGTAGCTACATGGCCGAGATCTGGACCATGAGAACAAAAGGGGTAGGCTCGATGAATTCTGTTTTCTAACATTTAATAAGAAGTGTTACATGTGGGTTTTTAAAAAATTCTGTTTGCGGGCGCCTGGGTGGCTCAGTCGGTTAAGCGACTGCCTTCGGCTCAGGCCATGATCCTGGAGTCCCGGGATTGAGTCCCGCATCGGGCTCCCTGCTCGGCGGGGAGTCTGCTTCTCCCTCTGACCCTCTTCCCTCTCGGGCTCTCTGTCTCTCATTCTCTCTCTCTCAAATAAATAAAAATCTTTATTAAAAAAAATAAAAATAAAAAATTCTGTTTGGGATGAAGTGGGCCTCTGTGTTTTGAGGTCGTCTATCATTTCTATAGTTTCTCAGCCTTCATCACTTCAAAATTACTTCTTTCCTGACCTCACTCCCTCCCTCTCTCTCCTCTGTTAATGAGACTCCAATTAAACATATATTAAGCTTTATCACTATCTTCTGTCTCTTCTGAGTTTCAGGCTTTGGCTTGTGCTCCGTTTGAACTGTTTCTTTGGGTTTATTCTCAATCTGTCTTTACTCTTGTTATTTTCTATTGTTGTATTTTTTAAATCTAGAATTTCTATTTGGCTCTTTTACAAAATTGTTACATCAATTTCTATATCTCCCAGCTCCCCGTCAATTTCTTAGATTTTGTTTTCATATTCTTTGTTGTTTATTTTTTTTTAAGATTTTATTTATTTATTTATTTATTTTTTTTAAAGATTTTTATTTATTTGAGAGAGAGAATGAGAGAGAGAGAGCACAAGAGGGGGGCAGGTCAGAGGGAGAAGCAGACTCCCTGCTGAGCGGGGAGCCCGATGTGGGACTCGATCCCGGGACTCCGGGATCATGACCCGAGCCGAAGGCAGTTGCTTAACCAACTGAGCCACCCAGGCGCCCTCATTTATTTATTTGACGGAGAGAAAGAGAGAGTGCATAAGCAGGGGGAATGGCAGGCAGAGGGAGGGGGAGAAGCAAGCTCCCTGGAGGCTGATGTGGGCCTCGCTCCCAGGACCCTGGGATCATGACCTGAGCCGAAGGCAGACGCTTAACTAACAGAGCCACCCACACGCCCCTTCCTTGCTGTATAATGATAACAATTTTTGCTGTTTTACAGTCTGTATCTGATAATTCCAGTCATTATAGTCTACAGATCTGTTTCTATTGTCTATTGTTTTTGTTAGTTCTTGCCGGTATGGTCTTGTCTCCTTGCTCTCTAGTTAACTTTGATCATGTGTTGGATATTATATTGGAGGTATTATTTGTAGGAATAATTTGAAGACTAAGGTGAGATTTTCTTAGTTATGTTTATCTCTGTTAGGTGCCTGGGGCTAGTGCTTGCAATTTAGCATCACCTTGATCAAAGGTTTAGATGGGAGAATTTTCTGAGGGAAAATCATAGTTTTGCAAAGCTTGAGTTTCAGATGAGGCAAGGGTTAGGCCACCTCCAGTTTACCATTACTTCTAGGACACAATCCTTTGCTGCCCAGCCTAAACAGGATTTAGGTCTTTGTTCTCTTAGTCCCTCAGGGTCGCCAGAAGGACACCTAAGCCTCCCCTAGGACAAAGACAGCTCTAAGGGCTGTGCTCATCTCTTCTGAGTCAGCAGCCTTTCTAGAGTGTCAGCCCAAGAATTTCTCAATATCTTACTGGCTCTTGGATTCTTCCTAGGTTTTAACTTTTTAGTTGTAGGAGGATTGGTACATATCACCTAGCTCACAGTACCCAAAGTAGAAACCCTGAGATTTCTACTCATATCTGGAAGGGGGAGGGGAAGGCATACTTTTCTTCCTTCCCTGATAGCCATCTTTACTTCGGAACAAGGTTGAAGTGATGACCAGTGTCAGACCCTGCAGCGAGGACACTCTTGAGAGGAAGGCAGAGAAACTAGGTAAAAGCAACCTGGAGGCCTTCTTGAGCACACCAAACGTACAAGCCTGGACTGCCTATCTTTGGACGACTACACAGAATAGTAACCCCCCCACTGTTGTTTTGGACCTCTATTACCCACAGGTGAGCACACATCCTAATCAAAAGAACAAGTTACTTAACCTCTGTGGTAGATGTTGGTGATGATGATCCCAATGCTTCCCCTGACTTCCAGCAAGTAGGATGCAAGCAGGCTTCAAAATTGCTTGTGCATTTCTTCTTGTCCTATTGATTGTTCATGCACCCCTGCCTCTACCATGGGAAAATGCCTGAGCTAGCCTGCTGAAGGGATCTGAGAGACATATGGAGGAGGGGTAGCATGTAGTGGAGTGAACGCAGCTGAGGCCATCCTAGATCTGCTTCCCCGGGTGACGTGCAGGTGACTGTGGATGAATGAGCAAGCCCAGCCAAGACCAGCAGAAGTGCCAGCTGACTCATACGCTCAAGCGCAGTAATAGGTGGTGGTTGTTATAAGCCACTGAGTTTTGGGGAGGTTTGTCACACAGCATTAAGAAAGTGTGGCAAGATGGGCGCCTGGGTGGCTCAGTTGGTTAAGCGACTGCCTTCAACTCAGGTCATGATCCTGGAGTCCCGGGATCGAGTCCCGCATCGGGCTCCCTACTCGGCAGGGAGTCTGCTTCTCCCTCTGACCCTCCCCGCCCATCATGTGCTTTCTCTCTCTCTCACGTAAATAAATAAAATCTTAAGAAAAAAAAAAGAAAGTGTGGCAAGAGTCCTTACATGGAGATAATTATAATATTTATCTCATAGTTTTATTTTTAGACCTAAACGAGTTATTTTAAATATGCCCCTTAAAACAGTCAATGGAACATAGTAAGCACTGAAAAAGGATTATCTACTCAGATTATGGCTACGGTCATTATTACTATAACTATTGCTGAGACCCACAATTCCTCCAAACCCGGAAATTCAGTGAGTATCAGATATGACTGACTCCAAAGTCTAAATCACCAAAATTTTCTAAGGCATTGCTATTCCCTTTGTTCTTCTTCCCTTCTCCCCACTTATAAAATCCCACCGCTCATATTTAGCACCTCATTTGGCTGGTTTCTTTTGAGCATTGCGTAGATGAAGCATACAACTAGTTGGGTGAGTTGTCTGGTGTCACCTCTGATCTGGCATAGGGAAGCGATAGCCTGTGCGGCCCATTGCTGAATCAGGAGGCCTGAGGCAGGACTGTCAGTCCTGCTTTCCCCACCGACGAGTCATAGGACTTACAGAAGTCATTTTGGATCTCCAGGTTAAGTTTCTTCACACGAGGACTGAGATACTTGCTGGCAGCCTGGGTCTTACTTGTCATTGCATCCCCAAGGTTGATACACTATAGATGCTGGGTGAATGTTTGTTGATTTTCTTGAATGGAATCGAGCCAAATGAATTGAGTGAATTGAATTGAGGAAATTGGCTAAACCTCAGAACATTCCTTTTCCGCTTAGTATTTCTATAATTTTACCACATTTTTCCTTTTACATCTCCTCTTTTAAACAACACCTCTCTGTTATAAACAAACAAAATAAAATAAAATTGGCTTCCAGTAGAAATCCCTTTCATCCTTCCTTTTCAATGGATGTTGTTCTTTGAAGGAGACCGTGTGGAAAAGACGCTAATATTAGCCATTTTCTGTGTGTCCGTAGACTTTGTGTTCCTCCCCTTCTCTCCTCAACCTTACACCGGCGACTGTGCCCTGGGAACAAGACGGGCAGGGATCGTGCATCAGGAGAAGGATTTACTTTTTCTGTTATTATTTCAATGCAAAAATAAATTTTAATAATCACAGACAAATAGTGACATGTGAAAGCATCAGAGCCCTCAGTTTTCCACTTTGGAACTTCAAACCACAGCAAGCCAGCCTGCAATTTGAATCTTAAACTGGCCTCCTCTAAACTGTTTCTCTTCTGTATGTCAACTTGGGCTTTTCAGTAGTGTTTCCTATTCATTGTTTTGTCTGGATTAAAAATTAAAAAAGATAGTTCCTGTAAATATATCTGTATGTATGTTATTTTTGCAAATAAAATAAAATTTTCTCTCACCACAAGAACTAAGATATACTATCTTAAGGTTGTCAGGAAAGTGGGCACAAAGTTAGTGGGGAAACTTAATGGTATAATACCTATTAAGACAGCAGCTTTGGTTTTGAGGGCAGAGGAATTCTACACAACTCTGTTTCTTTGTATTTCCTGATACCAACGTTGGGAAACGCCAAGTCCGAACTGCCAGGATTGCCAAAATGTCAGGTCTGATTTTGGGGCGGGGGGAGCATTTTTGATACTAACCTGATGCATAACATAACAAGATGCATCAGTCAAGAAATGAGATTGCAAGTCCTCGGTGCTACAGCACTATGCCACTTACAGGAAGAGAACCGAGATCGTGTTGCCTCCGCCAGAAGGAAAATGAGAGAAAAAGTTATGAATATCTATGGCAGATAATGTGCTGTAACCTCTTCCTGGGACTACAGGACTCTACTACATTTCCCAGACTCCCCTGTAGTTAAATGGGGCCACAGGATGAAGTTCTGGCCAATAGAATGTGAAAGAAAGTGATGTAAGCCATTTTTTCGCACAAACATCGCACAAAACCCTTCAGTCTTCTATTTTTCTAGAATTTCATGGAAGCTCTATCAGTCCATCTATGTTACATAACAAGCAACTCCAAAACTTAGTGTCTTAAAGCAAAAGCAAGTATTTTATTTGTGCGTGATTCTTTAGACCACGGTTTCCTTCAAAGAACAACATCCACTGAAAAGGAAGGATAAAGGGGATTTCTACTGGAAATCTAGCATCACGATTTTGAGGTCCATCCACAGTGTAGCACGCGTCAGCACTTCATTCCTTTTTATGGCTGAATAATATTTCATTTTATGGATAGACCACAAATTGTTTATTTGTTCATCCATTGATGGGCATTTGGGTTGTTTCCACTTTTTGGCTATTGTGAATTGTGTTGCCTTGAGCATTTGCATACAGGATTCGGCTGAGTACCTGTTTCCAATTCTTTTGGAAGAGCTGCCTGTTTTTGAAAATAAAATTTTATTGGAACACAGTCATGCCCGTCCATTTACATACCGCCTATGGCTTCTTTCACACTATAGTGGCCGAATTGAATAGTTGCGACAGAGAACAGCCCTAAAGCCAAAAATATTGACTATCTGGCTTTTTATAGAAAAATCTTCCTGACCCCAGGGGTAAAGGAAATGCAACTCCCATCCTTCAGACCTCGATACGGGGCATACCCTAAGCTACTTTTCTCCTGATCATTGGTGAAAGGAACTGGAGTTTTCCTTTCATTTGAGACAGCCAAGGCTTGATGTGAGAGGTTTCCAGATAAAATAAGAAATACGTGTTGGTGACCATGGCTCTCATTCTCTTTGTCTCTCTTTCTTCCTTCCCTCTTGCTTTCCCCTCCCTTTGAAAAATGCCGATCTTTGCTCAGGAACAAAGGGAGAGAAACATTCTGCACTTGTCAAGACAGGTGAGGGGTCAGCGCCCTGCTCCCTGCCAGGTGTGGAGGTGGCAGCAAGATCTACTTTGCTCGGAAGTCAGGAAAGGGTCCGCACAGCTGGGGCCAGCAGTGGATGGAAACCTGCGGCTGGGCTGTGCGACTTTTATCCACCCTTCACTGTGCAAGCAGCTCATCCGAGTGGGTGGGAGGGGGTCTTGCTAAAAAGTAGATTCTGATGCAGTATGTCTGGGGTGGAGCTTGAGACTCTGCATATCTAATGAACTCCCAGGAGTCGGCATTACTGTTCCGCCAAGCACTGCTTTGAATAGCAAGGGTCCCCCAACAAGGCTGTGCTTTGCAATCCCCTGGAGGGTTATAAAGACTGCTAATGCCTGAGTTCTGTCCCCAGATTCTGATGAACTTGGTCTGGGATATGGCCTGGACTTCCGGATGTACAAAATTCCCCAGTTTGATTCCTACATGCGGCAAAGTTTGAGAGGGAGGGTACTAGAGTTCGGGGGGTGAGGATTGGCGTTGGGTCAGCAATGTCTGTCTTCAAAAAAGATTATTGGTAAATATGAATAAGGATAATATCAATTCAGAATCAAATGGACTGTCTACCCATCACCCATCAAGGGACTTCTATAAACTGTCCTCCATTATATAACAAATATGGGCCCTCAGGGGAATCCATGTAATTCAGAGCTGGATGCATTTTACAAATAAGTGATCTGATTTCATTACTCTTTTTCCTGGGAATTGTGCCTGGCCAAGCTGTGATCAGCTTCCTGCCTCTCATTGTATCAATAAATACGTCAGCATCAGGCCACTGGGACCTCATCTACACTGAGAGCAGAATGTGCAAGACGATCCAACAGTTAATGTTTTAGACTTGTCTCTTCCCATTTCCAAATTACACACTTATTGTATTCAGGCAAAATCAACATGCGGCCAAGTCTGCAGACGTTTGAAAACTTCCAGATGATTCCTTAAGTTGTTCGTTTTTCATCCTGATGTAAAGATGCCTACATTCATGGTCTTTATTGTACATTTTTAAAAGTGTTCCAGTAAACTCAAGTGTTCCAATCCTATCTTCCATGTCTCCAGACCAGGATAGAAGACACATAAATGTTTATTAACAAGACTAAAATGCTCGTTGATGAACCCCTCCCCCCCCTCTCAAATCTGACCTCTTAGGGCCTCGGTATATCTGGGCTACTCCTCACAGGTTATTATCTTCAGAGCCTTGTATTCCATTCCTTCGGGGATCAAAATCCATTATTAAGACAAGCCCCCCCACCCACCCACCCCAGCCCGCCGCCAAGACTACCCGTGTTCTCTTCACTGCAGCGTATTCTCTAGGTAAGGGATCCTGTTCTCAGCTTAGAGCACATCGTCAAATGGCTCCATCCGAAGAGCTCAACTTTTTCTATCTGTGCGGCACAACCCGTCAAACACGGTTCAACCTATGAGTAATCAGTGGCTTACATCAGTGGTTCCCAAAGTGGATCCTTGGACTGGCAGCATCACCAGCACCAAGAAGCTTGACACAAATGCAGACTTTGGGCTCCAACCCAGACCGACCGACTCGGGCACTCGGGGAGGGTGGGCCCGGGAATCTGATCCACAAGCCCTCCGGGTGGCTCTGACCCGGGCTCAAGTCTGAGAAGGGCTGGACTAGATGAATGCAGTCATCCTGTGATTTTTGTGGCCCTGCTACCAGCAGGTGTATTGTGTTAGCTATGAAATATGCCGCCCCCAAGTGTCAGGGGCCTGTGACAAGAACCAGTCCCCTCTCCCTCGCGGCTCGCTCACTGCTTCTGGAGCCTGGCTGAGGGGCTCTGCTTCAGATGGCAGGCTGAGTCCAGGTGTGGGCCACACATCACACTCGGGGGCTCGGGCCGGAGGAGTGGCAGCTACCTGGGCTTATCATTCCTATGGCAGAAGTCAGAAGCTCCCGTGGGGCTAATCTTCCTAAGGCCTGGCCTCAGAACCGAGATATCATCTCCTCTGCCCTCATTCCACTGGCCCAGGCTGGTCACCTAGCCAAGCTCCCATGCAGGTGATGGGGGTGGGGGGGGCGGGCTGGCAAAGGGAGTGAATATTTGCTGAACAAAAATCTAGCAGACCACTTGGGACAGTGAGTAAATAAACCCAGTGTAGACCTTGCCAGCTATTAAATGCAACTACGTTCTACTAGGCTGACAGTGGTAATCAAATGAGAACAGCAGATATTTTAAAAGTGTAGCAGGCAGCCTATAGACAGTTTTTGTCACTCTTTCATATTCATGTGAGAAACCCTAGACAAAGAATTTCCGTCCACATTTCCCTTCTGCTTCTAGTTCTAAAGAACATATGCAGCATGAACTTGAAAAAAAAAAAAAAAATCAAGGGAAATACCTACTACAGCATTTTCCCCCATGGTTATTTCCACTTTGAAAAGCTGACCAAATATTTTTCTCTCCTACTGTGTTTTTTAAAAAGAGAACTCTCTTAAATTTCCATCATTGACTCTCTAACCACACTCAACTGGCAAGAACCAAAAAGAAAATATCTTCCGTGAAGATACAGTGAAGTCTGCCACTATGAATAGAGTCAATCATGGGGCAGTCATGGAATCATTACAGGACTGGGGACAGCACTGTTGTGACCAGGAGGTTGAGGAGGCAACTCAACCCCACTGTTGACAGGCCTGAGAGAGCCTTCATTTCTTTAGTTCAGCGACTGGGACACTGGGCCCAATGAACGTTTGTTGGACTGAAAATGTATGGATTCTGCTCAAGATGCCAAACAACTGGCAAATTCTAAGCTCAATGTCCTTTTGAAAGGAGAGCAAAAGGAAGCCCATTCCAGAAAGGCCATTGCCCACCTCCCTTCCATGGGCCAGACACTCAAAGGTGAATGTGTTGCCACGTAATGGACAGGTAGAACGAAGCAGAAGCCCTCCATCCGAGAAGGCGGTGCAGTTTTCCAAACGCTTTTTTGTAGATTGGGGTGAGTTGAAGAACTTCTAACAGGGTGAGAGATTCTAACACCTGTGCGGGCTGTGTGCGTGTTCCTAACTGCCCTGGAGAAGAGCTATGAGCAAGGCAGATGAGAACAAACAAACAAACAAAAACAGATCTATAAGGAGGAAAGTGGGACTTTTTGGGAAAAGTGGGATGTTTTGTTCAAATTCCCAGTCTTGAGTGCCAGCCCTGGCTGTGTCTTAACACTGTTAGGTACCAGGCAACTTATGTAAACCCTTTCAGCCTTGGCTCCCTCGTCTGTAAAATCAGGATAATATACCTGAGCGGCCTTGAAGCTCAGTTGGATTTGTATGTGAAATGGGCCATTGCTCTGCAGAATCTTCTTACTAAGAATAATATTGACACTGGGGAGAAGTGAGTGATGGCCCCTCTTCCTTCAGAGGGACTGGTTGAAACAGACATTGTGACCTATGTAAATGGCACCCCTGGGGTCCTACAGTGCACAACCTCGACAACTGTACGAGGGCTGTGCCACTTCCCATGGTGGCATCTAAAAGCCACAGTGACGAACAGATTTTGAAAGATGGCGCAAACATACCAAGTGAATACTGCCCTATTCCCCAAGTGAGTTCTTGATTGAGATTGGTTAAAAAAAAAAAAAAAAGAAAGGAAAAAGAAAAAGAAATACTATGTGTCACCTTTATTTTTTTAAAGATTTTATTTATTTATTTATTTGAGAGGGGAGAGGGGCAGAGGGAGAAGTAGGTTCCCCGCTGAGCAGGGAGCCCGATGTGGGGCTCGAACCCAGGACCCTGGGATCATGACCTGAGCCGAAGGCAGTCGCTTAACTGACTGAACCACTGAGGCACCCCTATGTGTCACCTTTAATAATAACTTTTTAGAAACTCTTCAGACACCAATAAAATGATTCCCCTGATCACTGAGACAATAGATGCAGCGGAGTTGGCATTTTTTGTATGATTTTGAAGTTTTCTTATAACTTTATAGATATTGCCATGTTTCAGGGTTTCATTTGGGAGGCAGCATGGGAAGTATCTTCCCTTTAACACCTTTCCTGTTTGCCTCCAGCTTCACCTCTCAGAGAGGGGAGAAAAAGGGAGTCCATTCCAGAAGGATTGCTGTCCCTCAGTTCATTACACACCTGCTATGAGCCAGGCCCTCAAAGGTAAATAAAGGCACCATGTCGAATGAAGCAGAGCACTCAAACAAAAACAGTAATGCAGCGTCCCACATCTTGTTTCATTTCTCATGGACTCCTTGTATAATTCCTTGTGTAGTTCTGGTATTCTTTGTATAATTCCCTCCTTTTGAGTGCAAATGGAAGCTGGGATTTGTTTCTAATATGGCAGAGGGGATGGGATGTCACTTCTATGTTTAGGCAGTTATATAACAAAGGTGACAGGATGTCACTCCTGTGGTTACGTTATAGCAGACTCCCTCTTAGCAGACCGGAGAGGGATAGTTTCCTGTCGGCACACAGACCTGTTGAACTACCTAAGGGAAGACCACATGGCAGGGAAATGCTGGTGGCCTCTAGGACCTTAGAGCATCTTCTGGCCAACAGCCAGGAAGATGCCAGGACCTCAGTCCTACAACCACAAATTCTTCTAACAACCTGGGGGAGCTGGGAAGCAGAATCTTGGCCAGTCCAACTTCTGATGAGAATACAACCCCACTGGCGCCTCGACCGCGGCCTCGTGAAGCCTCTAAGTTTGTTACATAGCAATAGGAAACTAACATACACAACACTATATATGATACATATGATACTATACTGAATTCTATTGTTATTATTATTAGTCATCAGTTTAATAATCTAATAGATTAGAATCTGGGGTATGTCCTAATCGGAGAGAGAAACCCACCGTGGACTTTTAATGTTGAGTGGAACATTCACAGCTCTTGTACTACACGTCCCACGCACACTGCTCGGGGGCCACCTCAGCAGAACGGGGAATCCCTCCGGGTGTCTCCCTCACTCACATCCCATGGCCAGAAGCCCCCGATCCTCTGGGTAACATAAATCCACACAGACTCCCATAGGATCGTCCAGTGCGATTATTACGGCACTCAAGCTATCCGCAGACACACGTTCACCTCTCAACTCTCTGAACTTTCTAGTCAAGGAGTTGATAGAAAACGCTCTCCTTCTCCCAGGTAAGAGGGAGACGCTGCAGGTATGAATTTTGACGAATTGTAACCTTCAGCATATTTTGTGGCATTTGACTTGTTTTTCAACATAGATTCCACGTTCCACGATTTGGTAGGTAATAGCTTACAGAAAATAGAAATGCTGTGTATGGTTTTTAAAATTTGGTTCTTTAGAATAAATCACACATAAAGACAAAATTATTTATAGTAGCTCTGGCATATAATTGTTCCTTTATTCCTAAGCTTAAATCACATTTTTTTTTTATCATTGGTAGCAGTTTCTATTTCAAATCTCATGAGCTGTTCTTACTTGAACTTTCAATCTAGCTTGGAAATCCGAAAATAACAGGAAGATCAATTCTCTTGATCACACTTGAGAACTGATTTGATTTATAAATATCTCCACAAATACCCTTCTTCCCTATCTGCTCTACTGTCACAGGGTCTTGGATTCCTTAAATAAATGGTCGCCGAGTATTATCAAACTGCACGAAAGTCTTCTATGAAATGTCAGATTGGGTCCCAATACAAAATAATGCATTCTGTCCCATGTTTTATCCTTAATGTGGCGTGTGACTGTGGAGGATATTTTCAACTCTGATTTTCAACAAACCCATAAAAATTTCCAACATCTCTCAAGTCCCGTGGTCTCGAGTCTCCATAAATCTTCATTTACTTCTTCAGGAACTTAGCGTCTGAGCTTAAATGCTCATAATTGATCATCCAAATCTATTACTTTTTAAAAATGTATTTCACTGTTTTCAGAGGCCATCCATATGTGAAGAGAATTATATAAGCCCGTGATGCAAATCCATGTCACAAGAAAAACAATGTCACTCCGAATCCATTTGATTCTGGTCTTGAGGTTAGCACCATCCATGACAAGGATGGCTCCTTTAAGGCCATCTACAAAGTTGCATCACGACCAATGCCAACAGTCTTCACGGCCTTGCCACTCCAAGTGTGGTCTGTGGAAAACAGCCTGAGCATCACTGGGAGCTTGTTAGAAATGCAGAATCTCCGCCCCCACCCAAGGCCTGCTGAATCCGAATCCGCCTCCGAACAAGAGCCTCTCGTGTGCACAACAGTGTTGGCAGAGCTCGGCTGGATGGTGTGCTGTATGTGCAGGCGGACTGAACATCTCCCCTTTGTCACCAGTTCTCCTCTTTTCCCCAATCTGTGTCAACTAGATGTTGAAGTGCTGAGCTTACTTCCTAATGGGCTACCCCCAACAAACTGTATCCTTGGGTGGCTCCTCAAGTTCTAGCTGTGATCTGCACACACCATTTAAGAACATTGGTGCTAACAAGAAACGGCAAGTCCAGAATGAGATCTATGCAGAGCAAAGTCGTCTGGCAGCAGAGCCTTCCACGTCAAAATATATAGCAAGATAGAGTGAAAAGAACTTAAAAAGACATTGTGAGGGGTGCCTGGGTGGCTCAGTCGCTGGGCATCTGCCTTCGGCTCAGGTCATGGTCCCAGGGTCCTGGGATCGAGCCCCAAATCGGGCTCCCTGCTCCGCGGGAAGCGTGCCTCTCCCTCTCCCACACCCCCTGCTTGTGTTCCCTCTCTCCCTGTGTCTCTCTCTGTCAAATAAATAAGTAAATCTTAAAAAAATAAAAATAAAAAGGCATTGTGAAAATTCAAATGTCCTCTGTTTATCTATGAGGGGTTGCTCACAAGGTACTGATAGTATGTGATATTTAAGGTCCGACATTTCTTTGTGATTTAGGTGTCACGGAAAATGAAGAGCAATGCCACGATTACCTAAGATGTTAACATTAGGGGAAGCTGGGTGAAGGGTAGGCGGGAACTCTCTCTACTATCTTTGCAACTTTTCCGTAAATCGAAAACTCTTCCAAAATAAAAAGGCTTGTTTTTTAAAAATGCAAGATTTGGTTTGCAATTTTGGAAAATGCAGCCCCCTCCAAAAAAACCTTTCGAATGATATTGTGCAAAAGAGCTGAATACATAAAAAGTAGGAAAAAAAATAGAGCAATGGAAATAAACATACTTGACACATATTCATCACATTTTTTCACCCTGTGTCATAACAGCATACACCTATTTGCTTAGCAAACCCACTGGAGCATGAGGGTATGAAAAAATAAGAGAGAGAGAGAACAAAGGGAGAATGAGCAATCAGTACTACAGTGCCAGAAATGTGATAAATATATATATTCGGAATCTGAAATTATAGCAGAATCTCCCTTAGGCGGTTTGTCTCGCCTCTCCCTCCAAATATCTACCAAAAAAAAAAAAAAAAAAAAAAAAACTTTTTCGTGAACAAAGTATACACTTAAAAGGAGCTGTATCCATCATCCCATATATGAAGTACTCAAGTTTTATTTTATTGGTCAGGATTCTGTCTGGCAAACGCTGGAATCCATTCTCTGGTGAGTTTAAGCAGGAAAGGGTTTATTGAAAGATACTCAGTAGCTCCGGAATCATGGAAAGGCTGGAGAAACAAACCCAAGGCGTAGCTTCCAGGAAAAGTGCCAAAACCATGCTGCACATTAGCCGGAATCGCCGGGGGGGGGGGGCGGGGGAGACGCCCCTGCCGCTGTACTGTTGCCACCCCTGGGTCCCCATTGCCAAGGACGTCAGCTCGATTGCAAATGATAGCGCTTCTAGCCTCCGGCTCTTCTGCGTCAGGAACTCCAACTTAGAGCCACTGCCCCCGCCCCGAAAGGCAGACGTCTCCCCGCCAGCACAATAGAAGCTCACTGCAAGCCTGTTTCCTTCCTAGCTCAGCTCGGACTCCGGGTTTTGGGTGGCTTTTTAGATGCTAAATGGCAGAGTCTTGGTTGCATGCTCCATCCTAGCCCCAAAAGAGCCTGCGGGTTTTAGCTCGGATTCTACGTCTGAGAGCTAAAACCTAGGGCGACCAACTAAGCCCAGCTTGTCCTGGATTTTCCTGGTTTTCCCACATCCTGGGCAACTCCTGGGCCCCAGGCAAACCGGGACAGTTGGTCCGTGACTGAGCACTCATAACCTGTGTGTTTCCCCCCAGCACAGAAAGGCTTTGCAAGAGATGCTGGGTAGCCACAACCATGACACAGAGCCCCTACAATAATCAATACGTGTTGATGAAAAATCGATTTGAGGCACTTGCATCTGTAGTCAGATCGGTCGCTAGAGCCCCTGGCTCCTATCTGATGAACTGACTCATCTCCCTTCCCGTTGTCCTCACCCTTCCCCAACTCAAAGTCGTAGTTTGCTCCTGGTCACACATGGTTATTTGCATAAAGGGCAAATGATTTTCCTGGTCGCCTCGCGTTTCTTATGTGGGCTGTTTGTAACTGACAATTAATAAATTGGATTTAAAGTGGCTGTTTCACAATGTCCACGATACCCAAACTGTGGAAAGAACCGAGCTATCCATCAGCAGATGAATGGATACAGAAGAGGTGGTATATAGCCCTTACTTCTCCCTCTCCCTTGTTCCCCACCTGGAAGGTAATGTCCTCCGGGGCACTATTTTTTGCTCCGTTTTGTTCACTGTTCTATCCCTATACCCAAAAGACAGCAGAGACACCCAGTAGGTGCACAATAAATGTCGAATCATTGTCGAACTAAAGATGTCAAGTCGCCCCGGACTCAGCCCGAAATATAAAACTACCTCGATAGAAATGCCAATATTTTCTAATAGAAGAACAAAAGTTGATATAGAAAATGAAATAAGAGAAAATAGCCAGAAAATGTCTTGGGTAAACAAACAGACTGATACAGGGGGACCGGCCCTATGACATATTAAAACACATGATGAACTTGACACACCTTCAACAGGCTTCGTAGAAATTTGCGAGTGGAAAGCGATCACAGAGTCAGCACAACCCGCAGTAACGCGGGTTCGAGCCCCAGGCGCCGCCGAAGCTTCTGTCTGCACCCAGCCCACTTCCCTGGTCTTCACTCCTGTTGTTTCATTATTCTTGTCACCCTCCTGCCTTTATAATTTTCCTTCCCTTTCCTGGCTCCTCAGTATTGCAGTATAAAGCATGGTGTAGTTTCCCCCAAGTCTGGATGTGTTATACCAGTAGTACTCGTTCAAGTTTCTAGTACCTAAAAAGCAAATGTCCCATGTCAAAAATGACTTTTAACAGGTATAAAGGCAGGAAGAGAAAGGTCAATTAAATGCATTTGCAGAAATAAGCACTCCTGCATGTTGCTGGTGGGGGTGTGAGCTGGTACCACTTTTAGAGAGAGCAGTGTTGCCATTTCGGTCATAATTATGAATACATATGGGGCGCCTGGGTGGCTCAGTCGGTTAAGCGTCTGCCTCTGGCTCAGGTCATGATCCCGGGGTCCTGGGATTGGATCCCGCATCGGGCTCCCTGTTCAGTGGGGAGTCTGCTTCTCCCTTTCTCTCTGCCCCTCCCCCCCACTTTTACTCGCTCTCCATGTCAAATGAATAAATAAGATCCCCAAAAAACATAAAATAAAAAATAAATTATGGATACATATAGCTTTTGGCCCAAGAATTCTACTTTCAGAAATTTATTCTACAACTACTAGTGTATGTGGAGATTACTCATTGCAGCATGACTTGTAATAGCCAAATATTTTAAAGAACTTGTATGACTATGAAGAGGGAACTGTTTCAATAAATTATGGTACACCCATACGATAGAATATCGTTGTGTTATTTTTACAAATGAGAACATTTTAATATACTGGTATGATGCAATAGCCAAGCTACGTGTTCCGTGGAAAGCGTGAGGTACAGAACTATGCATTTGGGGCTGGTTTTTTAAAAAATATGTATTCACAGGTTTGTTTGGATAGCCCTAAAATACGGTTGGAATGGTGCATAAGACATTCTGCCAGTGTTGGCTGCCTCCAGGCTGGGGGACCGGGTGCCTGGAGAAGGAAAGCAAGAAGGTGACCTAACATTGTAAACCCTTTTGGACTTCCTGCATTCTAAACCGTGTGAATGTATTCTCTATTTTTAAAAGGGTTTGCCAGCTTCTGTTTGGCCTCACACGGAAGTACTGAAGACGGAGCGCTGAACACAAACTTGGTTTTCTTCTCCCTTTTCCCTAAGGCGCTTCTCACCACCAGCAGAGACGGAATGTGGAGAAATCTGGAAGCCAGGTTGTCCGACAAAGACTGGGCCAGCTTAGGCTGATTCATCGTTCTTACGATCCTTACGATCTGCCTCCCGGCCTCGCCAGGTAACTAATAATGAACCCACCAGCTCTTCATTTTATTGCTTTTCACCCAGACATTTGGAATGTTACCGATGGCTGGTTTTGACAGGAATGTAACGCACACTCAGACATACAGAAGTCCAAGAATCCAGGTCTTTCAAAGCAGCGATTCTCTTTCTTTTCTCTTGCTCGGAGTCGGGCAAGGGATCGGTCCTAAGATATGGCTGTGTTTTGTTTGGTGCCTCAGACCCACAGCTTGGACTTAGCCACATAGTGCCACGTAGTACTTCCAGGCAACTCACTGGAGGAGCTCCCTTTCTGGGGCCAAAACTTTGGGAAAGGAAAGGAAATAATAGTTTTCTTAAGTGAGTACAATCACACAGCTCACACGACTTTGGAATTGGGAAGTAGAACTAGAAAATTCGAAATAGAAGCTGCAAAGTGCAGCATTCAAACTGAAATCCACTGTGGGGGGAAAAAAAAATCCCAATTCCATCACTCGATCGCACAATCCTGTTTCCAAAAAGTGGCAAAACTATGCATGGCACAAAAAAACGTAATCTTTTGTTTTCACTTTTTTCTTAGTATGAAATGTTTCGGGCATATGGAAAAGTAGAGGGGATATTCTAAACAACATCCATGCACCTACAAAAGTCTTTGTCGAATCTTAATCTTTTGCCATATTTGCTTCAGATAATTGTTCTTTAACAAGCATAATTTTGGATGTGGTTCAAGCTTCCCGTGTCCCTCTTCCTCATCCCAACTGTTTCCCTCCCTCCCCAGAGCTAACTGGCTTTCAGAATTTGGTGTTTATCATTTCCATGCATGCTTGATGTCTTTATAGCATGTATAGGAATTCATAAACTATATATAATCCTGTTTGTCATGTTTTAAACATTATAAATGTGATATTCTGGGTCCACCATTCAACAGCTTCCTTTTTGCATTCAGCTTTTTCTGTTGAAGGACAACTGGCTATTTCCATTTTTCCCCTTTACCAGAAATGCTGCAAGAGAAATTTTGCACTTTCTCTGGGCACGCACCTGGGGCACTTTCTCTAAACTAGGAGACAATTGATTGGTCCTAGGATATGCCTCTCCTCAAAGTTTCCGGAGAACAAGTTACTCTCAAGCATGATCATACCATCTTACCTCCTTTAAGTAGCCCCCAAGTTTTCTAGGTATACTTCCTAGCTTTACAGAGCAGCAGGAAAAAATACATTTTGGATCCAAATACTAATTTGGCAAACGAATCTGTCGTGGACATTATCGGCACCCCACCCACATCCCCTCACTCAGACCACTTCAGTGTATACCGGCGAACTCCCCACTGCCAGCACCTGCACTGCCTTTTGCCTGAGAACATTCTCTGGCTGCCAGAGAGAGCTTTGCTGTTGGGGCAGCAAGAGCAACTGGGGGGAGCTGGGAAATTTCCATCCCCTGGGAGCTGTTTCAAACCAATGACCGATGGGAGTTGGTGTGTCAGTACCTCAGCTCCCTCGTCCTTCAGGCAGGATAACTCTGAGGTACATGTTTTATCCAGATTTTTGGAGTGCCCAGCAGAATTAAGCCACAGTTGCCCACAGTGATCATCTGTGGGATATCAAGCCCTATATTAGTGATCCTCTGTCTCACTTCTCCTCTCCCCCACCAGTGTCCTGAGACCACTTCCCAAATAAATTGCTTGTGCTCAAACCCGTGGCTTAGAGTTGGCTTCTGAAGGAACCTGACTGGACTCCAATAGCTCTGATGAGGATGCATTCTGGTGCCGGTAATGGTCAGAGGTGGGGGGAAACTGTCACCACCTGTAGACTTTGCCCGTAATCACACCACCAGAAAAAGGAAGAGAAAAGAGTTTGCGTATTATTCAGAGAGAAGACACAATAAACACTTTGCTGTTTGGTTCTCGGAGAAGATGAGACAACAATCACATAAATATAGTGTTAATAGCTGCAACAACACGAGGTTTTCCTTTGGAAGCCACACCTTTAGTTTCTGTTCCAAATTTCTTCAAATGCACCGAAGAGAAATGCTTGTAAATCTTTTGAGTTTCTTTGCATAGTTTTGAGATGATTGGGGTCAGAATTCTGAGTTTTTATAGTTGAAAGTACGAAATAAAAATTGGAAGAAGAAGAAAAAGAAAGAACTATCTTCAAGAGCAAAAGGGCAGTGGTTTGCATATAAAAATCACCTTGTTTGCCTGAGTTTGAAGAAAAGGGCTTTTTAAAGCCTAGGTTTTGGCATAGCTTTCTGTGGCATTTTCCTCTTTGTTGTTCTATTTTATTTTTTCCCCCAAATCGCACAAACAACAGTAGCTCTCTGTGTGAACATTAGGCAGTAATTTTATAATGTCATTGAGTTGTTGGGGCAGTAAATGATGCTCCCATGGAATTCTCTACCTTATCCCATGGCCTCGAGAACAGGCAGGCGACTGCTCTAATTTGTGAATCTTATAACCCAAAGCAAAGAGGCAAAGTTGAGTTTTGAAATAATTTTTTTCTAATGGCCTAATCAACTCAGGTTAATGTGCAAACAAACAAACACAAAACTGTGCGATATACAAGAGTACAAAGAATAAAAAGGAAACACACTCCTGTCACCAAGAGGGAGGCACCAATGTTCACTTTATCTATGCATATGTTGTTCCCCCCAAGTGTTGCTTTACACAACACTTGAAATGGATTAAGTACCCCATTTTATAAGCTACGTCATCACTAAAAGGATCATGAAAAGTAGCCCACATCATTACAGGGTCTTAGAAAGGCACTCATTTGTATGACTAGGTAGCATTGCATTAATGAAGCTCCATCACTTATTGAGCCAATTTAGCCAACTTCCGAGGCCTTTGGATTGGTCTCTTCCCAATTTCCAATGCTTCCATGACACTCTGATGATACACCTTTACATGCGTACATCTTCGCTTCTTTTGCCTGAATTCCTAGATGAGCAATCGCTTGTTCAAATGATAGGAGCACTTTTAAAGCTCCTAATACCTGCGCCAGATTGTCCTCTTGAAAGGTTGTTCCAATTTGCACACTGATACCTGGTGTGAGGGGGGTGTCTGAAGACACGAAATATTTTATCACATGACAAGAGTTACCGTATTTGCTATGAGGGAAACAAAAGCTTCCAGGTCTGTTCACACGCCCCAGCCTTATTTTAAGTTTGGTTTAAATTTGCACTTCAACACACTTAGAAATTCCAACATGTCTTGGTTCTCTGGAGGCTAATGGACAAAATGAGAATGCTCAGTCATGAATACCAAGCTTGTCTTTGCAATTATTGTTTAAAATCTGTGACAACTGCTAGATTCTAGAAGGTGCGGCGGACAACTCTGTTCTGTCTCTTCATCTTAAGGACCTGCCCCCATCTGGTGTGTTTTATGTCCTTGCTTCACTAAAAGAATTCCTCTGCCAAACCCCTCTGTTGCACTGCTCCCCAGTCTGGTTATGAGACGTGATCGAAGGGGCTGAATTAATTCCCGATGAGACGTTCACAGATAACAGTGGGCTTTCTTTTGTTTAACACTTAATAGGCACCTGTTATGTGCCAAAGAACTCTGCTAGGGATAAAGATGCAAAGTCCAAAGGCCTTCCCAATGAAGGTAACTTTTAAATTGCTTGGAAACGAAGACTTCCAGTGTTTAACTCAAAAACTGTCATATCACAAAGGAAGACCTATGAATGGCAAAACACCAACAAAAAAAGTCCAAAAGGCTGAGTATTTCTGGAAGTTCTGGCTCGCTGATCAGCTGCATCGAACGGTCAGCTCTCCTAACCGACGTCCTTCCAGGCAAGCCAAGCCGGAACCGGAAGCGAGGGCTCCAATCCCGCCCCTCCAGGCTCCTCCCACTCCTCCAGGCCTTCCAGAAACTCCTGAAAGGGCCGCTTCCCTGAGTGGGCGGGCCTGCGGTTGCCTGGGCGGCAGAAGCCCTTCTGTTTCTTGCAACACTAGGCATCTTGCAAGATGCCGGATGCCTCCCTGGGCCACTATGTCCTCCTCTCCTGCTGCTCACTGCCGCCCAGGGCCGGGTCAGGGAGACTTCTGACAAATTGCACACTTCCGTCCGAGGCTCGATCCAGCTAGACATCCCTGCTTCCTTCTTCCTGCTGCTTTGTCCTTCCAGCCCACCAATCTTTCATTTTATTTCTGCTTGCCTGTGTTGAGCCACATTTTTCTTTTCTTCTAACCCATAAAACACCTACAGAAAAATCCAGAGAGAAGCTATGAGTCACTGAGTTTCAGGAAGAGCTCAAGTGCAGACTGTAGTTGTTGCATATGGAAATCTTCTATGGGCTTTAAAAAGATCACAGACACGTTCTCTTACATAAGGCCCTGATTTTTCGGCTGTGGTACGTTTAACGTGAAGAATTTTGCCATTGATTTGGAGGCCACACGTGTGTGTGGCCATTTTCATCTCCAGAGAAGGTAGAAAGCGTGAGCCCAAGGCTGTTGGTCTTTGTTCTCTCCCTGTCCCTCCAGAAGCAGCTTCTTGGAGAAACGGACTACCTTAATTTCCACAGAAGAAAGGGACCTGTCAGGTCCGTAATTTAGGGATTTTTTTTTTTTTTGTCTTCTACAAATTATAAAATGCCTTCTCCCTTCCTACTAGCACAGACTTGCATTTCCTATCAAGTAAGTTGATTGATATGGAAGAGTCCATTTATTGGCATGGATAACATGGCGGGGGGGCGGGTAGTGGCTTCTGTGCTTACTAGAGCCCACACGCATAACAACCACATGGTTGATGGCCGGGTTTACCCACTTCGGCACTACCGATGTCCTAAGCTGGACAAGACTTTGTTGTGGGGGGCTGGGCCATACATTGGGAGATGGGGGGCAGCATCCTTGGCCTCTGTCTACTAGAGGCCACCTACACCTCCCCAACAGTCATCATGACACAAAATGCCTCCGGGCTCCAAATATTCCTGGGGCACGAAGTCATCCTAGGTAGAAAACTGTTGGTCTGCACTACATGGAGCATGAATGTTCCCAAAGCAACAGGAGCTTGGATATAAACCACATTTTGTTTACTCTCCAAGAGCTAGCTGGGCACCAATTATCTTAACCATAAAAATAAGATTCATCAGGCTAAGATATCTGCGTATGGTAATCTTAGAAAAATATAAGGCTGTTTTTAACCATATCAATAACTGGGGACTTGGAGAATTAAGTGATTGTTTGAGAATGAATGACCTCACCAAAAATGGAATAACAGAAACAATTAGAAATAGTACACGGAAGAGGGTAGCTTTGCCCGTCTGGGTGTTTGAACTCGTGGGACCTAACTAGTCCCAGAGGAAAAAGGAAATGTTGATCAATGAATTGGGCCAGGATAGGCTACCTAGGTTGGCCATAGTGGTCAGGATGCTGACAGGTAAAAACATTCAAGGGAATGTGATTCCTGTTGATGTCCCAGGCTCCCTCCGACTCCTGTACGGAAATGGGTTGGAGTGGTATGGTAGACATAGAGACAGCAGGCAGGAGGTCACTGTGATGGTTCAGATAAGGGACAATGGGACCCTGGGCTGGAGTGCTCTCAGGGTATGGCATCCCCCAAGGGGGGCCACTAAGGAATCAATATGAGCAGAAGCTCTAAAATTTACTTAGCTCTATAGTCACTTGGGGTGAGACATTTCATCTCTCTAGGCATTGACTGGGACTTTATTAGACTAAGGGGCCAGAGTTAATATTGTCTGAGAGCCTCTCCGATCTTCTTTCCCACCCTCCTCCTCACCCAAGAAGATCTGTGGGTCCAAAAATAGGCCGGTGCATGTGATTCAAGGACTAGTCCTGCCCCTCACTCCTCCTCAAACCTCAGCATACCCTGGCAAGTCCCTCCATGTACACGCGACTAGCAGGGGAAAGCTAACAGAGCACCTCTCCGCCTGCTTTGGAACTACAAGCAGGAGGCCAGTGTTTCCAAGGCTGATGAAGTTTCGAGAGAAGGTTCTGATCGTCTCTGATAGCCAAGCCCAGAGTAGGTGGGCACACACACTCCCGGACACGCTGACAGCTCATGTATGCCAGAACTCGAAACAGCATCTTTCTGGATCATCAGCAAAACTCTTCAGCTTCAGTCTGATGGAGCAATTCCAGAATCAGTCTCTGTGGTCAGGAATTGCCATGATCTGATTGGCTTAGGCACGAGTTACCTAAACTAATGGCTGAGGCCAGGGGCTTGGGATTGGTTTGGTCTAATCGGAGCCTCGTATTGAGGCTTCTAGTAGAATCAGTGTTGCAAACTGCATAGCTCCTACCCAGCAGAGTAACTGGATACTGGGGAGTCTACCACGATGCCCTGTACAGTGTACCTAAATATCTAACATACAGAGTGAAAGAGAAGACTGCCGGAAGAGACAGCACAATGAAGTGTTATGTGTATTTAAGAGCTGAGAAAGTACATTTTTAGTTTGAATCCAGTGTTCTTTCCATTGTACTGGCGTGGCTCACGTGGTCATATGCTTGCAGTGAGTAGCCAAATGGAATTACTCTACGTACTGTTAGCCCACAACACTCAGCACTCCAGGATCTACAAACACGTGATTTTATTTCACCTACATGGATGGTGCAAACACCACTGTAATGTTAGCACCAAGCCCAAACACTCAGAGGGTGAGGCCATGCCTCTCAGGCAGAACCTCATTGGATTAAATTTTTTGCTGATCAATTATTTTATGCCTTTCTCATCCATTACTTGTGGATGTTCTGTACTTTATAACCAGAGGGCACTCTTATCTTCACACAAACCACAATGTTCTGTTAAGCAAACATCAACTTTGAGACTATTTTATACTTCCATATTAAAATTGTCTGTCATCAGAAAAGGATTTTTGAAACTTTAAAAAAAAACTTCTAGAAGTGCCTGGATGACTCAGTCGGTTAAGCATCTGACTCTTGATTTCGGCTCAGGTCATGATCTCAGGGTTGGGAGACTGAGCGCCACGTTGGGTTCTACGTTTGGTGTGGAGCCTTGCTTGAGATTCTCTCCCTCTCCCTCTGCCCCCTGCAAAAAACTTCTAACCCCCTTAATTCTCCTAATTATTTAAAGATATGACTGCAGAGGAATAAAACATGCGTTAATCTGATTGCTTGGCTAACACAGGCATGAACGTGCACTCCTCCCTGCAGTGGCCTAACAGATTTTCCTCATGCAAGTCTGTGTCTCCTAACCTTGCTTACTCATCGTACTTGCTAGAGAACTTTTAAAAATGCAGTTCCCCAGGCCCCATCCTAAAACAGATCTGAAGTCAAAAGGCATTTGTATCCCTGAAATGTCTCCGTGAGAGATTCACAAAGATTTTCCGTGGCTCCCTGGGGAGAAGTGTACTTCACAGAGCGGCTATTGTGACTCGCCCCGTGACTCGCCCCGGCCCATGAACTTGAGCAGGCTCTCTCTTTTCTCTCTGTCATGACAACCAACAGTGATCCAACTAGAGGTTGCTCTGTCACCTTGGTGTCACAGTGAACACAAGAGGGGGCAGAGCCATGGGTGAGGCCCCATGAATACACATTGTGAACGAGAACGACGTCTTTGCTGTAATAAGCCATGAGATTTGGGGACCATTTGATACTGCAGCCCAGCGGATTCTATCCGACTCAGTCATTCCCGGAAGTGACTCTGATGCACAACCAGGATTGAAACTCACAGAGGTAAATGTACTCGAACATCACATGTATATACACGTTTGTGTGGGTTGTGTTCATAAGACAAAATACGTGAATCCTGAGATGGCGATCTTTCTCCAGGCTTGGGGATTGCTGGGCGATACCTGAAATTCTCATGAATGAACTTGCCATGAAAAACTCTACTCATCACTGCTAAAGAGTTACCTCTCCCCCTTCCCCCCTCTGAACTCTGAAAACACAATGGCTTTCTCTGAGGCTTTGTTCAGTTCTCTTTGAATATGAATTCATTCCTCATGGTTTTATAAGGAATTTAAAAATGAATGGAACCAATTACTCCCTGTATTTTCTCCATCACACCCTTGCAGAAATGGGCCTTTCTAGACTCCAAGTTCCCCTGGAAAGAGGACATGGGCGAATTCAGCCCTATTTTGACTGATAGGCTGGTTGTAGGAGCAGGCTGAAAGTTATTTGTTAAAAAGTTAACCTCTTTTCAGTTATTTAAGAACTGTGTTTTAAAGTCATTGAAAAATTGAACTGCCTTTGGCGAAATCAAGAATAGATGTGGATCTCTGTAACAGAACAAAAATACTTTACCCTTACAACAGTTTTGGCCAAAGACAAACTCACTGATAAAAAGTCATCAGCATGCTTGCAACTACAGGAACTTTGACCCTCTGCCGTAACATACTGGGCGGAGGGTCAGGGCTAATGCACTAGCAGAGGGCAAAGGAAGAAAATGGGCTTCCCACAAAAACACAGCTCGGGTCAGCATGAATCATACTACCACACTAGCTTCCTTTCCCCCCACCAGTGACTCTGACTGGTCGGTTCTTTATTTTGCTCTTGTGGGACCTCCCAGACACACAACCTGCAACCAGTAGCTTTGGCAGTTGATGCTTACAGATGTCAAGCCCGGGACACGGGACTCCACCTCACAGCCCTGAGACCATGAGCTGAGCCGAAATCAAGAGTCAGACGCTTAACTGACCGAGCCACCCAGGCGCCCCAAAATGGTTCTGCTTCTTGACAGCAGAAGGGCAGGCTGGGGCTAGAGCAGGCTGGGGGGCTGAGAAAACCAGTGGGGCTCAAGAGATGATTAATTCTGAGCTGCAGAAAAGGGTCCCCAATCCAATACTTCCTTCTAGAAAATTCTGAAGAAGGCGCCAAATGACTCATTGGGTCCTAAGAGGACTTAGGTTTTACAGCAAATAATACAGCAGAGGATTTCTATGGCAAATCAAACTTTGGTAAATCAGAACTTTTATATTTTCTCACAGGACTAGTATTTCCCTTAAATGTGTAGATTTAAAACCCTAAAAGATGGAGTCAAACACACCTATTGTCAGAACACAAGCTGGGAATTGGCCATTTTTCAGCCTGGTAAACATAAAACTACCCACTTGCCGTCACAGCTCATGAATTCCAGAACCTTCTATGCTGTGCGGTCCAAACTACACTTCATGGCAACCTATTGCACAAATTGTGAATCCCATTCATTGTGAGAAAATATACATAAGAATTCTTTATGGACTTTGTGAACCTTTCAGCCTGAAAACAACTCTTATTTGTTCCAATTTCAACAATTCTCTGCCACTCTTTCACCCTAATCTGGATTGGATGAATAACTCTGACATGCTTGAGATAAAATCAAACATAAATTGGCTGATTGGGCCTCTTGCTTGCACTTCGCTTAACACAGCAAAAACCATTCCACCTTTTCAAAGGTCGGAGATTCCCTGATCACTTAAGCAGAGAGAAGACCATCATAAATTCATTATTTGAAGCTTTTATGGAGGATGCATGTTTCTAGATTCATTTAAACATAATTTAAATATTAAAGGAAAAGGGAAGTGGGAAAAGGGTGGGGCGGCCATGTATCACGTGCAAAAAAAAAAAAAAAAAAGCAACTCTCAGAAATTCCAAAAGAAATGCCAAATGGCCAGGACGGTTTTATTTACACTTGTACACATTATTTCTACAATAGTATTTGCTGTTCTCTCAGATCAAAATCTGATGGCTTTAAATAAATGTGTGTTTGTATTCTCAAGACTCCTTCCAGGGACTCTGTGAATTGGCGGGACTTAAATATTAGTGGCAAATGGGGCCGTTCTCATCTTTCTTCTCTGGAGCAAGTCACAAGGCAGAGAGAATCCTACAGTTATTTCTGGACATTTCTTCAAGGAATTACGATTAAATGGAATTTAAGCCAATGTAAAGACGCAGATTAGCTGGATTGGTATTTGTCTTTACCTTTCTTGGACTTAACTCACATGCTAATCAGGTCCATTTGATCAGAGCTGGGGTGCCTTTCCCTCATTAAATAGTAAGAGTTCTGTTTCTACCCACATGTTACATTTGTATACTAATGTATATAGAAATTTCTATCATCAAAGGCTTAACTAGACATGCAGGACTCATAAAGGGAGGAAATATGGGCCATAAATATGAGAGTTTTTAAACTTGAAACAAATTTGAGTGATGAATTTCCAGCTCTGGGGCAGGAACGTGAGAGATGGGGTGTCTGAGTGATTTTTCCTGCACGACACGCAAAGCGTTGTTTTGTGTCTTGTAACCCAGCGCCGGGGGTAGCAAGCAGAGTCAAAACTGAGACGTTGTGCTTCTGCAAAGAAATGGAATCATAAGAGACATTGTATGCTAAACACATCATCCTTCAAGCGCTCCTAATATAATACATCAGACAAAATACATCAATTAAAATAATGTAACAAAACACGGAGGAAAGTAGGAAAGAGAAAATTGCTTGTGGTACTTCAAAGGTACCACATGTCCCCCGAATTCCCCGGAGGATTTCCTGGATGGTAAAAACGCAACGTGAGCAAACATGCTTCCCAGCTGCAAAGCCCAAACGCAGAGACTAAGAGGGCTCAGGTTCTAGCTCTTCAAATAAAACACCAGGTGCTTACCTCAAAGATTGCCTGGAAGAGACAAGAACAATTGGGCGCCTAGAAATGAGACTAAAGCAGCTTAAACATGAAGTAAGAACCGTCCATCCAGAATTGACTGGAGGCCTCAACAAGTGTGATGGGGCGGCAGATCCACCCCCCCCCCACCCGTGCGGGCTGAAGGTGAGGAGGGCCCCTCCTCAGCAGCCCCGGGCCCCAGTCCACGTTAAGGGCACCCCCATCTCACCCCACCCTGCACCTCCAAAACCGACTCTTTGGAAATTCAATTATGCATACTTCAGAAAAAAATGGGAACTCTAAGTCACATTTGACGGTGATGAAATTTTCTTCCACAGAAGAGACTTCTCTCGGTATGCTATTAATTTAAAGGGCATCTGGCCAAGCCATTTATAAAGGTGCAGCCTCCAAGAAAAAAAAAAATGAAGAAAAGGGATTCACTTTTCTTGAACTTTTTCTATTAAGGAAATGGTTTCTATTTGCTTGCAACGTTGGGGATTTGAGTCTTTAACCTCACTGCTCTGCCTGGTTTTCAAGCGAATCCGAGAAAATGTGCTAAAAAAGAATATGCATGTTGGGCTTTATCAAAGTTGGGGGGATGACAATGTTCTGGAAATAAGAATTGCAAACATTGTGACTTTCCACCCACCGGCCACGAATACTGTAGTAATTTCATCGAGTGATGAAAGGCAATGGAGATACGACCAAGGCAGCGTGGGGGACACATGGACACTTAGTTTTATGAGTGGGGTAATTAACTCAGTGTTGGGATCCCCACCGAGTCGGGCTGATAGGGGGTGTGGAAACAAATCCTTATTTATTTGCACCAGCACATTACTTGACCGAGGCTCTGCGAATCCAGTGGCTGCCTTATAGACCGTAGTGGGCTAATCAATTCACACTTGAGGCTAATTTATCCCAAATGAAAAATTGGCCTTTCTCTGGAGGAGCGAACATGGTCAGGACCATAATTCAGACTAGGGATGTGATGGTGGATATGCCAATGGAACTTTCTGAGAGAACAGCCATTAGGTCCGACTCTCTGCCTCAAGGAAGTAAATGTCTGAGTTTTCAACATCTTCCCTTCTTCCTACTGTTTTGTTTTTGTTTTTGTTTTTGTTTTTGTTTTTGTCTCCTTTGTGCTTCCTTGGGGCCCGTTCTCCAAACTTTAGACTGTTATTTTGGTGGTATCTTTATGTTTGACAATTTTTTGTCCACTCAAGCCTGATTTGTAAGGACATGTAAGGACATTTGTAAGGATATTTAAGAGACGTTGCTTGAGCTCTAAAGCCCTAGTCCCTGCACTCGAGTTCCCTATGGTGCTAAAGGGCATTTATATTTCTGACTCCCCTAATGGATAAGAAAGCACTAGAAGACAGGGACAGTGTTGGACTCCTCTCTTGGAACCCCACTGCTGATGGATGCAATGCCTGCCTTATATCAGAACCTCAACAAAGTCTTTCCAATAATTTTACAAATAAAAATTTTCGAAGAGTTTCTGCAGGAACGAAAAAAGATGCACCCCCCATATAATTCAATGCCAAGTGAAACACTTTGGAAACTGCTCTTAGTCAGAAATTCTAAAAACATTTTTTAACATCATTTATTTTTTAAAAAGATTATTTTCTAGCAAAAGAAACTGAGGTGATATAAGCTGTTTGTAATCCACGGCAGCATGTTTGAAAAGTGAAAAATTCAGCAGCCGCTTTACCCTGGATAGAGACAGAGGAGGCCCTTACTGGGAATGATTTGAAACTATGTAAATGGAGTCCCCTGACCACCCTTCTTCACAGGTGACTACTGAAGTGTGTAAAAACAGGAAGCAAAACACGTGAAACACAGGGAGAGAAAACCCAGATCTGTGCGCCCTCGGGGAGCTGGACACAGAAGAGCAAGGGCTGTGAGCACCCGGAGGCAGAGCCCTGCCCATTCCCCCCACCCCAACTCCCGGGTCTGTGCCCTCCCTCCACGCAAGGCAAACACAGCCCCCTCTCCGAGCCGCCTGCATGGGCTTTGGCTAGTCCTGTTTTTGAGTGGATTACACTGGGCTCCAAAATTGTTTGGTGTCTTTCTTTTATGCCTTCGTGTTTTTTATAGTCATTTTGAAATCCTTGGATGCATTACAAGAAGACACTAGAAAAGTTACCTAAAGGAATCTCCAGGACCATTCTTGCTAACGCTTAGAGCTATGAGAACCAATCACTACTTCCTGGATGCATTTGGGAGGTGGATTAGTTTGGGCTGAAACTACACGCAGGTGTTTGACTGATGGCGGCTTCCCCTCCCACCACCCTACCTTCATCAAACAGGTAAGTTGGCATTTTGTCTTAGTTGGTTGAAATCTGTGATCTTAGCATTCTGTGGGCAAAAATATAAACATCCAGTTCAGAGAAACAAAATCAGTCTTGTCAAATAAGAAGATAAGAATGTCAAACGGGGGAGAGGAGAAGGAAGGAGAGAGGAAGAAAAAAAGAAGCAATCATTTCATCCACTTCTAGTCGCAGGAAGCACTGTTTTTGGAAGTGGAAATTATTATGGAAATTCATTAAGTAATTCTGTGATTTATAAAGCCGCAGAGTTTAGATGCTGATCTACAACACATCTCTACTGTCAAAAGAATATATAAGATTTGGAAGATTATAATACACATAAAAATTCACATTCTACACTACTTGGCCAAATAAAAGCGTGGATCTCAACTTTGGTCTTGTCGGAGTGGCCAATCTTATGTGTCGCCAGGGAGGGTGAAATGTTGCCACGTCTCTTTCCTCTCTCTGCAGGAGATGTACATTGTGGGAAGAGGCAGAGACCACAGTAAAAAACCTCATAATTATAGACTGGAGTTAAGAAGGCCCCACTCTGCGTTATCTTTAAATAGCTGCTCCTTCTAGTTGTCAGCATAGAGGCAGCTGGGTGCCCCCCTTCCAGGTGTCCACCATTTGCTGTCCCTTGAGGCAGGTGGTGGACTGTCCTTGTTTTTAGTAACTGGTGGAGACTTGAGGGGTGTAGAGCCTTGTCTTTCTGTTTCAGAAGCTGTTTCTTGGGACGCCTGGGTGGCTCAGTCGGTTAAGCATCTGCCTTTGGCTCGGGTCATGATCTCAGGGTCCTGGGATCGAGCCCCGCATCGGGCTCCCTGCTCAGCGGGGAGTATGCTTCTGCCTCTGCCCCTCCTCCCGCTCGTGCTCCCTCTCTCTCTCTCAAATAAATAAATACAATCTTTAAAAAAAAAGAAGTCGCTGCTCACCAGCAGACATCCAAGTTATCTAGTTGTATAACATGACTGAACAGATGATTCGGATTAAAACTGTTCTTAATGGGAGCACTTTCCCTTATCATTATTATTATTATTTTTTTACCTTTTCTGAAAGCCGTTATGGGCACTGGTTGAGACAGACAAGGTGTACCCCCAGGAAGTTTCCAGTTCAATAGTGGAGGTGGGGAAACCTGAAGTCCTGCCTCCCACCCGATCGCTTACAGAGCCATGCAAGAGACACGGAGCCCAGGTTCGGCTAGGCTTCCAGGGCGAACCTTAGGGTTCACTCTGGGGGTGGTACATTCCAGGGGTTTGGACACATGTATAATGACATGTATCCATGATTATAGTATCCTAGAGAGTATTTTTACTGCCCTAAAAATCCTCTGTGCTCCACCTCTTCATCCCTCCCTTTGGGGTTCCTGGGCCCGAGTCCAATTCCTGTGTGTGTGTGTAGGCTTCCCCACAGCAACAAGCAATTCTCAGTGTCTGAGAATTCAACGCAGTTCTGACCCTACCTACCCGGAGACAGCATCAGATCCACAGGCAAGGGGCCCAGTCCCACGAGACGGCCCTCCATTTCAGATGCCACTCACACACCCAGGTGTTTACCCATACTTCTGACCAACTGGCTATAAATCAGAGGTTTCCATGCCCCCTTCCTTGGATTCCATTTATTTGCCAGAATGGCTCACAGAACTCAGGAAACCCATTCACTCGCTAGATTACCGATTTATTACAAAGGATTTTAAAGGACACGAGTCAATAGCCATATTAAGAGTTACATAGGGTGAGGTCCTGAGCAGAGGAGCTTCTTTCCTTGTGGAGCTTTGGGGTCAGGCCCAGTGGCACATAAGAGTGTTCTGGTTCCCCGATCTGGAAGCTCTCTGAACCCCCTCCTTTTGGGTTTTTGTGGAGGTTTCATCACACAGGTGCGACTGTTGAAATCATTGGCCGGTGGTGAACCTGCAGCCCCTCTCCCCGCCCCGGAAGTCAGGGGGTGGGACCGAAAGGTCCTCTAATCACGTTGGTCGGCTCCCCGCGACAAGAAACCCTTATCCTTAGGGGCTTTCCAAAAGTCAGCTCGCTAACATAAACACAGTCGTGGTGGAAAGGGGCCTGTTATGAATAGCAAGACACTCATTACACCTCTGTGGCCCGGGAGGGATTTGGGGAACTGAAGACAAGAGAGCAAATACAACAAAAGATGGTCCCTTTGCTCTTACGGCTCAGGAAACGCCAAGGGTTTGGGGAACAGGAACCATGGATGAAGACCAAATACATGAGAAACACATTTTGGTCACCTGAATGACCAAATATATTCATTTCTTATAAATTGCAATATCACAAATGCACAGAACAGCTCCCACCATGAAGAATTATCTGGCCCCAAATGTCAACAGGGCTGAGGTTGGTCTAAAGAATAAGCGAGAACTCATACATAGGGGAAATTTAAAGACATTTTTGGAGGGACAAGCAAAATTGGGCAATTGATTTGTAGGCAGGCATCGGTCAGAGTTCAGGCAGAAAACAGAAGGCCCACTGAAATATTGAAATTCGAGATCTTATCAGGGTGATGCTATCAGCGCTCTGCCGGAATCTCCTGGGACTTCTCGGCAAGCTCTGTATGCACCAGCTCTCCAAGTCTTTTTACTCACAAGCAGCACACCTCTCTTTGTCGAAAAGTAGCTCTAAGACCACTGGAGGCTGCTCAGCCCGGAGAAAGGAAAGAGGGGAGTACGGGAGAACCCACATCACCTTGGGGCAGCCCTTCCCCAGTGACTCACGGGTAGAGGAAGAGAACGCCCTGGGTCCCTTCCCCTGATTGTAACTCCTCTGAGGTATAAAGGCTCCAGAGCTGGCTCAGAGCTTCGCTCCAGGAAGCCTGTCGGAATACGACTCCCTCACTGGTCCCCCTAGCCCAGGCCCACGTCCCCTCTGCCCTATGGTGAGCTTTTCCACAAAGTCACCCCCAGATGAATCCTCATCTCTGGCTCCACCTGTGGGGATCCTAACCCAAGACAGGGGTGACTCACGAGGGTGGACTGAGTCTAGAGAAATCTCAAAAGCCACTCCGGTGTCCCCAGGCCCCCACCCTGACCACCCCCCCCAGCAGAGGTTCTGGGGGAGTGACGAGAAAGCAGCTGGGCAGATGTTGGGGAGGGCTCTCTGGCTGCCGGGATGGAAGTCAGCACTGAGCAGAAGCCGGCCAGCCACAGTGGCAAACAGGAGGAACTGCAAGCTTGGGAGGTCACCGGGCGACCACACTCTGAGGCCAGGGCACCCCCAGACAGCCCAGAAGCCCCAGGCGGAAGGAAGCCCCGAACCCAGGCTTAGGCCCAGCTCCCTGTGCCAGGATGAAGAGCCACGCACAGGAGAGCAGGACCGAACTGGGGGAGGAAGCCAGCATCCCACTCATGTAGGTAGAGACCGTGGCTTTGTTGTTGTTGTTGTTTTGTTTTGTGCATGCGCCAATACCCAGCACAGGGTCAAGCTATGGTTAATGCCCAGTCAAGTGAACTAATTAATTAATTAGAGCAACCTAGGGGTGGCTGGTGTGGCAGACACCCTCTAGGGTGACCCCCACGATCCCCGCCTCCAACTGCCCGGGGAGAAAATGCAGCCTCGGTCTGACACCTGCCAGGAACCCAATGCAGGAGCTGGGAAGGGGACCCAGAGCCTCAGCTAAGACGGCCACCGTGGCCAACGCCCCACAGCAGCCTTGCAGAGGCCCCCGCTAAGCTGAGCCACGAGGTAGTAAATGTGCGCTGCTTTAGGCTACTGAGCCCGTGGCGATATTTTTGCGTGGCAGTAGATAACTAATACAATTGAGTGTAGAGGCAGGAAAGTTTTCCCCTCTTCCCTTCTGGGTTCTTTGGCTGGTCTAATAATGAAATCGACAGAAGACAGATTAACAGGAGAAAAACAAATGTAACTGTGTGCGTATGGGAGCCCATAGAAATAGGAGACTCCAAGAAGTAGCAAAGCTGGCAGCTTTTACGCCTTTTAGACAAAGAAACCATAAGTCTGTGAAGAATTGACAAAAGTTGGGGCTTGGGGTAGCGAAGTAGCGAAGAAGCAGCCCGTTTGCTTACACGGCCTTCTCGGCCTTGACTTCCCCACCTCTGGCAAGAAGGCTGTCTCCCTTCCTCCCGGGACAGGGCGGGCACCTTCCCGGGGGACACTTAGGTCCTGCTTCCAGGGCACAGAGGAGGTCAGAGAGTCCTTGTGCCCGCTGTTTCTCGTGTAACTAAATTCAAAACAATCAATAGGCCAAAGTGGCATATTTGGGGGCAGCCTGCCCTGCAGCCCATCGTGAGCAAGGATGCAGTTGAGCTGTGCCTGCTTGACGCGAACCGCAAACCCGCGCGGAGCGGGTGTCCGTCCCGTGCCAGCACAGGGGCACGCTGGCTCTCGTCTCTCCCCCAAGAGGCCCGGGAGACACCGTCCTGCTCATCTCCCGTGTGCACCGACCCGCCCTTAAACCTGAAGGAGGGACGAACCGGCCCCCCTCCTGCATCTGCATCACCCCTCCTGGTCTCGGAGTGCAGCGGCCCCGCGCCGAGATGTGCCCCGGCTCATTGCAGCATCTCACGCACGCTGGCCCCCTAGCTCGGCCCCCTTTCGAGGCAGTGACTTGGTAGATACGACGTGTACAGTTTCACGGGGACCTTACGATACAGGAGAAGTGGGAGAGAGAATATTCCGGCAGATGAAACGTCCTTAGCTGTTAGAATCGTAGAGGGCTGGCCACGGAAGGTATCCCGGAGATTCCCGGGGCTGAAGGTCTCGTCTCGCAAACTAGGGGACCGGAGGGAGAGAGAGGCCGAGAAAGGTCCGGGAGCACGCAGGGAGATAGCTGGTGAGACAGAGTCCTCCCGACGCCAGCGTTTCCTTCCGTCACCTTCCTATCCTTCAGATCCAGGGTGGAGACCTCTTGAATCTCCATCATTCTACAACCCAAGAACTTTCCCAAGCTTTATGGCTGCCTCCGAAAGAAATCCTTCCCTCTTTTTAATCTTTTATATATTTATAAAATATTTATAAACCTTTTATATATTTGGCTTTCCAAAACTCTGCCGAAATCCTGGAGAAGAATCATGTTAAGATGCAGGCTACAGCTGCTGAGAACGGCAGAGGTTTAAAGTGGGAGACATGCTGAGCAAAGTCCGTCTTTTGTTGAGGTGGTTTTGGCTCAACCTCTGGACTCACAACATGTCATCCTTCTGTGCCCAAAGCTAGCGTTGGGCCATAAAAAAAAAAAAAAAAAAAAGAGGGCCCTCTCAGATTGGACAGCATTTCAAATTTCCGTAATGGGGGTCATTACACAATTTTAAGATTCGAGTAGTCCCACTGCCTCCTGGTTGGCTATTTAAAAACACAAAGGGTTGGCAGAGTTTAGGTGAATTGCTCATATTTGGGGTTTTTATGTATAATTTTTAGACATAGGGAAGACAAAATAAGGTGCAAACCCCCTTTCATAAGAGGCTCATTCTGCTGCAAGGAAAAATATTGTTATCATGTGTGAAATTCAACTACATGTTAAGGGGAAAATCAGAGCATAATCTAAAAGTAAAAAACATCACATGTTTCCTTAAATTCCATCTCTTATTCTGTCTCCTCCAGTTCATTCTGGTATAAGATACACATAGCAGGCTTCAGCTCTCTGCAACCATGGTCCCAAATATAGCATTTGTTTTTAATCACGGAAGACTTGATTTTCATTCATTTAAAGCCGAGGGTAACCACGAACTTATGTGGGAGTTCAGAATGAGGCTAGAGATGCCCTAGGCCCTCCGCCTTGAGACTCTGATCGGTCTGGGCTTTGGGCTCCTGGTGAATAGCTTTCACCTGCCCAGGGTCCCCTGGTTGACGCTGACTCACTCTGCCAGTGAGCTCTGGGAGGGTACCCAAGTCAGCTAATGGGGCGCCTTCACTGTGACATCTCAGAGGCCTCTGCCCACTTGATGTTTCCAGCGCTTAAAGGTCTCTGCCTTACTGCCGGATTGACTTTTTTGACCCTCCCTATGAGGAGGTGGAGCAATGACTTATGGCCACGGGGATTTGAAAGGACAGTGACTTACAAATCACCAAGTGAAGGGATTTGTCAGGGTTCGTCAATGCAGTCTGCATTTAAGGTCGTCTTCACAATATAATTAATGTTGAGGAGCTGTTTTCCTTCTCGATAAAATGCCAAGGGTCTAGGGAGATGCTCTGGGCAGGCTTTTATCTTAGGAAAAAGAAAACATGTAGCATTATATGGTGTCGCCATTTATCCGATGGTTCAAAACAGGAAGTTCAGTCCCAGCCATCCGGGCCCAACGAGTCCAAAGGTCTGTTGATTCAACGATTGTTCTTTTTTATTGTGTTTATTAATTACTGAGAAAACTCAAAAGAACATTAATGCTATGTATGTCTCTCAAATCATTATAAGATGTATTCCTGCGTTTGCATTACGGAAAGAATTCCAGGAAATGAACATTACCATGACTTTGTCCCCTACGTGTCCCATCCCAAACCCACTCCCTTTCCTGAGGTTTCTCAATCTTAGCGCTACACTGATACTTAGAACCAGATAATTCTTTCCTCTAGGAGCCTGTCCTGTGCATTGTAGAATGTTCATTAACGTCCCTGGCTTCTACCCACCTCCCCAGACACGAAAACCAAAAACATCTCCAGATATTGCCAAGTGCCCCCTGGGAGCCGAAATTGCCCCTGGTTGAGAACCACTGCTCTAGAGGTAAATCTTATCCTGAGTTTTGTATCATTTCTTGCTTATAGTTTTTAATCACCTGTATTTGTATAAATGTTATTTAGTTTTGCTAAATATTAAAATTTTTATGATTCTTATGTAGTGTAACATTGTGTGTCAACTATACTTTAATTAAAAAATTCTTATAAACCTAATTGTTAAGAAAAAATATAAACAGAAACAAGGCAAAAGGACGCATTAAACCTATTGGTCAAATGGTAGACAACTGATATCTTTATAATATTGAACATTGTGGTTTAAAATATGTCCAAAAACTCTTTGGCATTCCCTTCAAAAGATAGAAATGAATTCTCCTCCTCTTGAGTGTGGGCTTGACTTAGTGACTTGTTTCCAATAAATAGAAAAAAGCAGAAGTGACAGTGCATGACTTCAGAGACTCTCTCTTTTCGACCTCTCACTCTGGGGGAGGCCAGCCACCGGGTTGCCATGTGGAAAGACCCATGTGGTGAGGAAGTGAGGCCCTCAGCCAACAGCCATGTGAGTGAGCTTGGAAGAGGGTCTCCCAGCCCCAGTCAAGCTCTCAGATCACTGCATCCCCAGCTGACTTCTTGACTGCAACCTCACGAAGACTTCAAGCCAGAACCACCCAGCTAAGCTGCGCCTGCAGACCTGACCTACAGGAACTGTGAGATACAAACCTTTGTCATTTGGCACCACGAAGTGTGGGGTAATTGGTTGTGCAGCAAGAGATAACTGATACATGTGTTCATTTCTATGATTATGGTATGACTCTCCATTTTAGTAATCTTCAATGACATTCAACAAATCTTTGTAATTATTTCCAGAAAACTCAGTGGAAATTATTCCTCAATACTTTAAGTTTTCGATGCTGTTGTACTATTTTCCTTTCTTTCCTTTTCTGTTTGTGACTAGCGAAATGAGACAGTTGATTGTGTGTGTTTATTTCTTTTAATTTTTTTTAAGTGATCTGTACAACTCAACGGGGGTCTCAAACTCACAGCCCCAAGATCGAGAGGCACATGCTCCATCAAGTGAGCCAGCTGGATGCCTCTGTGTGTTTATTTTATATTCAGCAATTCCAAACATTTATCCATAATGATCTGGAGTTTTCTACATAGATAACCATATTATATGTGAATAATAAGAGTTCTCTTTTCTTCCCTTTCAATTCCTATGATAATTTTGCTGGCTAGTATCTCTAGTACACGATGAATAGAACTACTGACAGCAAGAAACTCTCTCTTTTTTTTTAAAAAAATATTTTATTTATTTATTTGACAGAGGGAGAGAGAGAGCACAAGTAGGCAGACAGGCAGGCAGTGGGAGAGGGAGAAGCAGGCTTCCCGCCGAGCACAGAGCCTGATGCAGAGCTCGATCCCAGGACCCTGGGATCACGACCTGAGCCGAAGGCAGACGCTTAACGGACTGAGCCACCCAGGCGCCCCAGCAAGAAAGTTTCTTACACGTGATTTTAAAAGGAATACATTTAACATATCATCATGTGTGAAATTTACTATAATCTCTATAAATATTCTTTACAAAACACTAAGGAAATTTTGTTCTAATCCTTGTTTACCAAGATTTTTTACTACGAATACTGAATTTTATTAAAAAGGCTTTTTATGCATCTATTGATGTGATTATATAATACTTCTCCTTCAACCTCTTATTTAATCCACATTAATTGATTTTTCCCTTATTAAAAAATCTTACGTGCTTAATCTAGGCATTCATTTCTAAATGAATTTGGTCTCGATTTTGGAAGCAAAAATGAGGGTTTAAGACTTAATACCCCTCCCCCAAAACGTGGCTAACCCCTCCAATATGATTGTAATTTTTAGCAAGCAGAGAAGTAGAAATGAATTTTGGTTTTAAGTGTACTTGTAAAACAATTGTATTTATTATTGACACTTCTGATGTACTTTGAAAAGGAATTTTCTCTAACTATAAGACATCCCACAAAACTGGGAAGACAGTAAAAAGATCAGTGGTTTCTGGAGGCTAGTGGGAGAGGGGGGGATAATAGTTGGAGCACAGGAGATCTTTAGGGCAGTGAAACTAGTCTGTATGTTATTATAAAGTTGGATACATGTCATTATATATTTGTCAAAATCATAGCATGTACAACACCAAGCTTGAACCCTAATGTAAACTATGGACTCTGGGTGATAATGATGTGTCAGTGTAGATTCATCAATTGTAACAAATGTCCCACTCTGGGTCGGGGGCGGGGGGTTGTTGATAACAGGGGAGGCCGTGCAGGTGTGGAAGCAGGGAGATATGGGAACTCTCTGTACTTTCCACCCAATTTCGCTGTGAACCTAAAACTGCTCTAAAAATTTAAGTAAGTCTGTTTTTTTAAAAAAAGGGAGGGGGATTTGGTTCTTGTTTCATGTTAGAACTGCATATTGGAGTGATTAATGGACCCTTGGTTTATCCCCAGGATCGATGCACACTGAAACATGCTTGAAATGTACTTATATACTTTTTGATTTTGCAAAGGATGGAATGGGGTAGAGGGGAAAGGGAAGGAAAGAGAGCAATGTAAACCGCTTTGAATATTACATTTCTAATTCACAACTTCAACACCACATTATTGGAAAATATTTATGATTGCAAAAGCCTGCTATGGGTGAGGATTGTTTTGATTTGATTTGTTTTGCTTTGTTTTTCAAGAAACCAGAAACAGTTGTAAATAACAACCCACTCAGTGCCCCAGATGAGTTAATGTTGCCAGATCTTGTGATACTGTGTGCTTGAAATTATACCTTGGGATTGCAGTCATCATGTAAGTCTTTCTGATGTAGCTCTCTGTTGCTTTTTCTCTATCCGAATCCACAATTTACTGGAGTCTCCCTTGTTCATTTATTGAGTGGGTCACACATGTGAGGCACCGTGCTAAATGCTGCGTTCAGCCCTTCCGGAATAAACTAGAAGACCTCCTCCGAGGTTTAACAAGCTATGCTGTCATCTGAAGAATGTTTCACTCACAGTCTCAAGTCAGACTATCTGGCAACACTAACAACAATGGTAGATTATGCTTTTTATGTAGCTATTACTTATGAAAACAAGAAGAATATAGCTTTCTTGTGAGGTAATACATACGAACTTATTTTCTCCTAGAGGAAAAATATGAAAGAACTATTTTTAAAGACATGTTGGCTCAAAGGAAAATGAATTATTCTTTTTTTTTTTTTTTTTTTTAGAAACCCAGCTAGATTAAAAGTACTCCTTTCTGGTTTAAGATTGGGAACATAATTTTGTTATCCTATTGTACAACTTACTGCTTGAGGATTCCAGGAGTTTCATGAAGGTATCACAATGGTTGCTGTCTCCTTTCCAGCTGAATCAAAAAGACTTTTGTTTAAAAACAAAAACAAAAACAAAAAACCCAAAACTCTGAAACAGAAACCTTGTTTGTCCAGTTTGAAAGTTAGTCAAAGTGCGACACCTGGGTGGCTCGGTCCATTACGCATCTGCTGTCATTCATGTCATGATCCCGGAGTCCCAAGATCGAGCCCCATATTGGGCTCCCTGCCCAGTGTGGAGTCTGATTTTCCCGCTCCCTCCGCCCCTCCCCCCTGCTCCTTCTCTCTCTCTCTCTCTTGCTCACTCTCTCTCTCAAATAAATAAATAAAATCTTAAAAAAAAGAGAGAAATTTCAAAGTGCTTTCATGGGACAGCTGTAAAGTGCTGTCCTTGGGATGCCCAAATGTCTATAACCCAGGGCTGCTTCTATACCACTACACTGAAGCGGTAAAACCCTAGTGGCCTCATAGAGTTTTCCAGGGAGTGTTTAGTGTCTACGTCCACTGAGGCTTCCCTTCACACTATTAGGTAAATATCATATTGTAGATAAAGAACGCACAGAAACTAAGTATGGTAAATTTAAGATTGTGTCATTCTTTTCTAGCACATTTGCTTGAGTGTAAAGAAACTAACCAACAAACAATGTAAAATGGTTGGTACATTTTCACCACAATTTTTATAAAGTAGAACCAAAAAGAAACAACGTTCTTTGTCAAGAAAAAAAGGTCCTTATCAAAGTGCATCTCGAGAGGTGTGGGAGAAAGAACATGTGATTTGGTGGTAGACATTCCAAGGTTTGTTAAAACACATTGGACCTCTGTCGCTTTATCTGAGTATTAGGTATAACAAGGACTTCTTTGAGAGGTAGAATTAAATAAAATAGCTTATATAAAACTAGTGTGGTGTTTGCCTTACAACAGATGTTTTACAAATGTTAATTTTGGAAAGAATAAAATATCCACAAGAAATACCTACTCTCATTCCCATTGCCATTGGGAGAGAGGAGGCAGGGGAAAAATCTGGGCTGTCTTGGATTTTTAACTTTAATACCACTGTACCCAGTTAGTCTATGTCAGGTTTCCTCAAAGCAATAAGGACTTGCTGCATTTATTGGAGCCTTTTCCATGGCAAGTGAGAGAACCTCAACACCATCGTAGTTAAGGAAAAAGGAGGTAACTGGCTCACATAACTGGAAGGTCCATGAATGTTTCTGGCTTTAGGCACTTGGTCTCAAAAGTGGTCAGTGCTTTGCCTCCCCATCTCTCAGCTCTGATGAGTTCTGTTAGCCTCTGTTAAAGAATTATTCTGGGGACACCCGGGTGGCTCAGTCGGTTAAGCATCTGCCTTCGGCTCAGGTCATGATCCCAGGGTCCTGGGACCGAGTCCCGCATCGGGCTCCCTGCTCAGCGGGGAGGCCTGCTTCTCCCTCTCCCTCTGTCTGCTGCTCCCCCTGCTTGTGAAAGCTCTCTCTGTCTCTCTGTGTCAAATAAATAAATAAAATCTTAAAAAAAAAAAAGAATTATTCTGACACTTGTTAAAGTGTCAGAATGCAATGGAGTCAACACTATCATAATCGGGGACAGAGATTGGGCTCAATTCCAAATACAAGGACTGTGGGGATTTATAGCCAAAGGGCAGGGTGAGGGGGGCAGTGGATGGGAAAACTACTCAGAGAAGACATCAAGGGTAGAGGGATTCTTGCTAAAGGCAGGCCAAGGACTTAAACAACAACATGGGGTCTGAGGAACTTGGTCAGATACCAGGTGAGGGCAGGGATTCTCCATAAACCGACTTAGCCGGATTCTTGCTAAACCTGGGCTGTGCAGGCCCAGCAAGGACAGGGTGGACATGGAAGGCCAAGGTTGAGGCCTAGTCGAGAAGAGGGCTCAGGGGAGCCTAACTACAGTTTGCTCAGGAGAGAATCTCTGTCACCCTCTAAGTGCCGGTCAAGATTTACATCCTTCTGTTCTAGCAAACTCAAGGGCAAACGTTGATCTTTCCAAAGATCTCTGCTTGAAAATGACTCTGATTGGTCTGGTATGGTCCCCAGGCTCATCTTGAAACCAATCACCATGTCTAGTGTAATGTACCATGATTGGCCAAACTTGGCTTATGCTTCCTCCCCTGTGAGGGACCATATGGAAGAGAGGAGAAGATTCTCAAAGGAACCAGAAAAAGGAAGATGGACAAAAATGTCAGGCACTCAAAATTTGTGGCTATCTATCTATTTGTGGCAGTCTATCACAGTCATAATATACATTTTCTAAAAGACTTTCAATGTGTGATAGCAAATACAAATAGTGATAATAGAAAGTATCTTGAATGTGGTTCGCCCATCCAGACTACTTGATGGAATATGCTTTGAATTACTGTGTTTATTTTCCTTACCTCCCAGAATGCCCCAGTAAAGACCCAGCTGCTCTGCTTGCTCTCCCCAGCCAGGCAACTCTTCCATCTGCATGTGATGGGCCTCTCTCACCTGCCAGCTCTCATGGTGAAAGCCCTGCTGGTCCTCCAAGGTCTCATTAAATGAGGGGACCTATAACATTAAAAGTAAGTAGTGTGGGGCTCGTTTTGGCAGCACATATACTAAAAGAGATTAGCATGGCCCCTGCGCAAGGATAACATGCGAATTTGTGAAGCGGTCCATATTAAAAAAAAAAAAAAAAGTAGTGTGGAGAGAGTCCCTGAGATGACAAAAGAACAGGTATCCTCTTAATATATCTACAGATGGTCATATAAGCAAACCCTTTAATAAATAACCATTCACTTTAAGGTAAAGCTTTGTAAAAAAGACAAGAGCTAAAGGGTTATATGCTCAGAAGGCATTCCTAAGAAATGGGAACCAATAGATTAGTTCATTGAGCGAATTTTATTTGAATTCCAGCTATAATCATGGAACTGTGTTGAAGCTAACGTGTACACCATATTACAGTGGACACACTTCTTAAGGAACTCGCAGTCTAAGGGGCTGTGAGGTTGTGAATGATGAGGAGGTATGAGACATGCACCGTATCAATTAAAAAAGCAATGTGGTACAGATGAACATCTGTAGGTATATTAAGAGGATAGTTTAAGACACTTTTTGTTAATCCTTTGAAACTCTGTCTTATCACAGAGCAAGCATTCGACTGGGAATCAGAGGACCTGGCTTCTAAAATCAGTGTTGTCACCCATGGTGTGTTGGGCCTGGTAAAATTTAATGCCTCAATCTTCTTATCCACAACTTGTGGGATACCCCTGTGGCTTTTTATGGATCTAAAACAATTCTATGGTTTCTTATTGTTCCCCATGTGCCTGTCCCTTTACCATCTTGGGGACTCTCCCCACACTAATTACTTTTAATGTTGTAGGTCCCCAAAACTGCCTAGTTCCTTCCTGAAGTAATAATAAAAATTTATATCTGTATTTCACTAAATACTTTATTAAGAGCCTTCACACCAATTGCATTTGATTTTTATAACAGTGCTTCCTGATAGATGTTATTTTCACCATTTTAATGATGAAGATACTGAGGTTCAGGGATGTTCCATGACCAGGAAGTAGAATGTCGTATGTTGGTCCCACATAATTTGACTCCAAGTACGGTGCTCCTTTCTCTACAATGTCAGGGAAGGGCCTAGGAGGATATTGTGTGTGTGTGTGTGTGTTTGTACAAGATGAACAAGAATATAAATCAGTATTTGAAGATTCATTACAAGACTTTGGCCTAATCTTCAGAGACGGTAAGTAGGACTTGGAGATCACGTGGCCTTGGTTCTCATGGCAACTTGGACTAAGAGCTGGTCTCTGGAAGTTAACAGGAGATGATGTGTAGACCCTCTTAGCCCACATTTGGTTGTATTTTAAATGAAATTGGAGCTAACGTGCAAATATGCTGAGGGTCAAACAACAGTGCACTCGAAGGACCGTGCAAGCAGGAGGACACTCATGAACAGACACACAAGTCTATTTATGATGCATGTGGAATGCTGATCCAATACCTAAGAGCATTTTCCTCTACGCCAGCACCCCTACTCCACCTCTCCTCCCTCCATCTCGAGCCTCTTTCCTTCCTCCCCCGGCAGCCTATCTGAAAGGAAGCCTGGAAACCTCTCTCAGAATTGCCCTCCATGGGCGCAATCCCCTAGGGATTATCAGTTCATTTTCCTGGGGCTTTGAAACCACTCATCCAACAGGCCTTACCCCTTTGCCCTCCCGATGCTTTGAGGCCATTTTATCCTCATCATTGTTATTGATGACCCCTGGGATTTGAGTTGAATAAGACCTAAGACTACAAACCCAGCCCTGATGCTAACCAGCAGAGCCCCCACTCACCACTGTTCACTGTCACCCAACTGCTGTGACCTTCTAGTTATTTCTTTCAAATCAATATGCTTAATATGGGCCAGTGGTGTGATGTTCTGAGAGAGCGCTTTTCTCAGTAGGTTAAAATGGGAAAGGCAATGAGGAGAGGTCCTGTGAAGAATAGCTGAGAAAATAAATTTAGTGACAAATGTACACACCAGGAGTGACCATTGAGCCATTTCAGCTAAAAGACCTGAGCCAACTCGAAAATGAAATGAGATAAATGAAATAAAGGGGAGAGTGATGAAAGCGAACTAGGTTTCAAGTATCGCATGCTCAGATGCATCATATTTTCAAAATTCCACTGGTTAGCTCTCATTCCAATCTGATCTTGCACATGCCTCTAAAAATTATGAGGGAAATTTGAATCGCCCAAATATCTACAAATGTGTCAGCCAAATGAAAGAACCCCATAATCTGTGTTGTGTCTGCGTGAGCATGCGCGTGTGGGCACACGCGTGTGTTTATGTGTTGGGAATGAGGAGTTCCTCACATTTACCACCGCTCTCAACAGTGCAACTAACTAGTTTTTTCATCTTGAACAAGTTACTTACTCTTTCTGATCCTTACTTGCCCCATATGCAAAAATGAATGTAGTTATACAGCCTTCAGAAAGTTCTGGTTAAGTAATAAATGAGATATGTGTGGAAAACACCCAATCCAGTTCCAAGCAAAATGGGTGACCACTTAATTTTTATTGCTATTATGGAAAGTTCTGTATGTCACAATCTAGATGCATGTCAATATCTAGAGCCAAGTTCTGCATGTCAATATTTGAATATCTGCATGTCAATACTTAGATATCTGCAGGGCAATAGGGAGAACCAAGGATGTTGCCACCATTTTTCCTCCCAGGCACATGAACGGGGATTTCTTAGCCAATAAATTGCAGGTCAAGAAATTAGGAAGATATAGTATATAACAACTCTGCTTTCTGGACTACATATTTCTTTCAGCTGGAGAACCAAAGCCCACGTGATGTTAAAACAGCTATAATAAGTGCTAAAGAAGATATATGTTTTTGCATCAAGTGGAATATGGACCATTAATACATATATAGATATAGTTTTAATTGGCAAATATGTTCAAATACCTTACATTTTAATTTGCTGCTCCTGTGTCAAGATTGCATATGGTAGGCTGAATAATGACCCTAAAGATATTCCACACCCTAAACTTCTGAACCTCTCTCTTACCCTGCATGGCAAAAGGGATTTTGTAGATGTGATCAAGAAGTTAAGGTTGTGATCAAGATGTGATCAAGATGTGTAAGGATGTGATCAAGAAGTCAAGTTGACACTTAACATGGGGAGATTTATCCTGGATTATAATCACGAGGGTCCTTGTGCAGTGGGAGTGGGGGGGAGGTATGAGGATAGAATCAGAGTTCAGAGAGGAAGGAAGATGGAGGAAGGGGCCATGAGCCAAGGAATGTGAGCCACCTCTAGAAGCCGGGAAAGGTGAAGAAACAGAATCTCCCATACGGCCTCCAGAAGGAATGCAGCCCTGTGGACCTATTTCTAGACTTCTGACCTCCAGAACTGGAAGATAATAAATCTGTGTTGTACTGAGCCACTAAGACAATGGTATTTGTTACAGCAGCATTAAGAAACTCATACACTGCCAAAAGGTGGTTAAGACTCAGGACCTCTCGCTAAGAAACAGGAAGTGCCACGCCTCGCCTTCTGGACAACTGGAGGAAGTCTCTTGCTCATTCATACCTTGACAGTCTGAAAGCTGGGGTAATGTCCTGGGGAGATAACCTAGCCAACACCACCACAGCACTACTCTCCGTCATTATTTTTACCATACTATATGCAAATAAAGTTATCTTGAACCCAAGACTCCATGTAAATATGACCTGGAGTTTTAGATGCCAGAGCCGATTGGCATCTGCAAAACCTCTTGTCTGCAATTCAGATGAGCTGTTTAACATCGCAGATCTCCTCACAATGTAGGAGAAACACAGAGACAATAGGGATCGGCACCTCCTAGTGCTCCGGGTCCCCAAGGCAATGCGGGAAGGCAAAACAAACAAGCAAAAACCAGCTACTTTCTTTCTCACGATAGTTTTCTTTTTGAACCTCAAATATTAAAAGCCATCAGGTCCCTGTAACTCCCAGTCACTCAGTGTCTTCCTCTGCTCGGGCTATTTTTCAAGAACTTCTGCCCACATTTCTTTCCCTAGCACCCATTTTCTCTTCATACTGGGTGTTACTTGACCAAAGAAGAATCTTCTGGCAAAGTAGGAGTCTAGAAGAAATCCTGCCCGGCTTTATGGATAACACTTTGCCAATTTCTTTTGGGGGTAAATGTGATCCTAAAAGAAAACTTTGAAGGCTTTTCTGCAGCTTCTCTGAAACATTTTTTGGCACTAAAAATAAACTTATGGATTCCAGGCCCTTGCGTGGGATCTTTGATCTCGGACTGCTCCAGAAAGCACATTCTCTATGCGTTATGCATTTCCTAATTTGCTGTCCCCCGGTCCACTTCCTCAAATCCTCAATCAATATAAAATTTCCCTGGCTCTACTCATTTACTCTCTTGTCACTCCCTCCCTGCATCCTTCCTGCCTTCCTGCCTGTCTGCCTTTCCTTCCTTCTTTCTTTTTTAAAGATTTTATTTATTTATTTGACAGAGAGAGACACAGCGAGAGAGGGAACACAAGCAGGGGGAGTGGGAGAGGGAGAAGCGGGCTCTCCGCGGAGCAGGGAGCCCGATGCGGGGCTCGATCCCAGGAGCCTGGGATCACGACCCGAGCCCAAGGCAGGCACTTAACGACTGAGCCACCCAGGCGCCCCTGTCTGCCTTTCTATCTTTCTTTTTCTTTCTTTCTTTCTTTCCTTTCCTTTCCTTTCCTTTCCTTTCCTTTCCTTTCCTTTCCTTTCCTTTCCCTTCCTAGGCACTCTCCCTCTCTCTCTTCCTTTCTGTTTCGTGTTCTCTCTTTCTCTTTCTTTTTCTTTTCCACTCTATCTCTCTCTCTCCCTCCCAGCTTTGACCTGGGCCATTTAAACCATGTTTTCCTAACCCTCAAATACAGGGGGCTTATTATACCACTTTGTCAGAGCAAGTTGATTTTCCAACGGCACACAGTCCGTCAGGAGCGTTGGTCGCTTTGCGAGGGCCCTGGGGAATTTTTAGCAGACTCCAGTTGGAATTATCCATTACCATGTTAATGGCATCATGCAGTAGGGAAGGCTGCAGATGGTGATTCCAAGGGATTTACACCCCCATTAACTTCATAGATTAGATTGGAGGTAAGGAAATGCCCATGCGAACAAAAGAAAATAAATGACTAAATAAGGTGTCATGTAACAGTTAGTCCCGTTCTTTTGCAATCTTGGCATTTGTCGCGCCCTGTGCTATCAAAATGCGGGCAAACTGGGGATCCTCGGAGCCCTGGGTGGCGACTGGCCGGGGTCTGCCTCCCCAGGGCCTGAAATGAATTCCTGGTTTGCGACTGACAATTCCAGTGACTGAATGCACTGGTTCAACTCTCTGAACCTTAGTGTCCTCATCTAGGAAAAAAGCTGGGTCGTGGTTTGGGGGCCTCACTGTGTTGCCTGCCCGGGACTCAAGCCCAATCGGCGGCAGCAACTATTAGTTTCTCGCCGGGCATCGCGTGGTCCCCGGGCGCTCCAGCCACAGCAGACAGCATCCCTCACGGGCCGGGGGGGCTGCAAGCCCAACATCAGGGTGCCGGCCCCACCGGTCAAGGTCAGTGACACCTCTGCTGGGCTGCAGACGCCCCTTCTCGGTGTCCTCGCACGCTGGCAGGGGCGGGGGAGCTCTCTGGGGTCTCTTGTAGAAGAACAGGAGTCCCATCATGAGAGCCTCAGCCCCATCACCTAAGCACCTCCCCCTCCTAATATCCTCACGGGAAGGGGGGAGGATTTCAACATGTGAATGGGGGGGGGGAGACAAACATTCAGACTGTATGTAGCAGGGAAGGTAAAAGAAGTGACTCTTCAGCCCCTCCGTGCTTATATGATCTCTTTTAATACCCGTAACAGCTCCACCCAGTATGTAAGGTTAATCAGAAACTCTGAAGAGTGTGAGGCCTGAGCCTGGGCACAAGCACCAGGGTTACACCCTCCAAATGGAACCCCCAAATTAGGAGCCCTGAAACTTAGATAGCCCGCCGGCACCTCTGCCAGCCTTCCCTCCAAAAAAAGAGAGAGGACTCGTTAAGCAAATCTCACCCATCCGGGGGTGGGGAGAGAGCTCTAGCTTCACCACACCCTGAATGTAAGCCGGTGGCTCTGAGATCAGTCCCTAAACTTCTCTGACTTTAGAGAGACGCTATCTCTCCAGCTTTCCAAGCCTTTGCTCAGAAAACCTGGACCACACAGAAACGCAGATACGGTCATGGAGAATTGCCTCCTAATCAGTATCATCCAGTCATACAAATATCATGTTAGCCGTCAACCTCAGGACCAGGCATAGGAGGGGCTGAGGCTCAGTCATTCTTGAATTCGTCCCCCCAACCAATAAATAGTATTATTTATTGTGTTTGTAAGAGCCAAGTCTTAAAGTGCTTAATTCCGCTGAACCATCTGGGTGTGCTAGGGAAAGCCAAATAGACTGTTCATTAATGAAGTTGGCCCACTAAGGAGATTGTCCCTGCGACATAAACCCTGTCTTTTGGACTTGTTACTTCCTTCTCTGACACGAAAATTGACCTTTTATCTGTTCCATTTGTTCAAGGCATTATAAATAATATTAAAAATAAATCTACTTTGAGTATTCATGGAACCTACTAAAGAATCTGTATTTCACGTGGAACATTGCTAATACCTGACTTAACCCAAAACCTAGAAATCCTGGTGGAAGGTTACAGACGGGTAGATATTTGGGTGGAAGGATAGGTCTCACACAAAACACATCTCCCGTTACCAGCAACAAGCATATCCACGTACTTCGTTTTCTTTGATTCCGTAGAAAACCCAGGGCAGAGGCACTTCATATAAGAAACTCAAGAGTTCAAGGTTAAACGTGTGTTGGAGGTTAAGTAGAGGTAAGCTGCAACATGGATCCATGTCTTCACATTTTAAGGATGCTGGACTTTTGTCAGCCCACACACATTCCAAACCGTTGATTTTCAACTGTAATGTGTGTGTGGTGGTGGGGGGGGGTGCGGTTCTTTGGGAGGGTCGCCATGTCAGATTCACCTGGATGGGGGTTCAAACTGTGGCCCCCTTTAGAGATTTTGCTATCCCCCTTGAGTGAAAGCCACATCGAGTCTGGGAGCCTCGCTACTGATAGGATAGTGACCTGGCCCAGGGAATGTTCAGAAAGAAAAATCCCTGAAAACTACTAATTCAGTTTTATAGTTAATCAACATACTTTCACATGGTTGATAGAAATAATTCCATGTAGTTAGTAGAGATAGAGTCATAAAATTAATACAGAAAGTTTTAGTGCATTTTATCATAGAACCAGCTCAGTGGTTTATGCAGCATGGACAAAAATATTCAAATGACTCTCTTTGCATAAATATTTCTCATTCTTGGTTTCCTTTCATTTAACCAGGTACATCAGAGTTTCACTTCTGTTTATCTTTTTACAATGACAGCTAAAGGTTACATCTCAGAATGTAGAAGTCTGAGTTAAGTGTGGTATTTAAATTCTAATAATAATGAAAAATAACTCATCAGCAAGAACCCTTTTGGAAAAGATCACTCAAGGAGAAAATTGTTCTTGACAGTGTTAAGAGCACTGCTCCGCTCCACCAACGGGCAATCATGAAGCTCAGGAGAAAATCAGCATTAGCATCAGATAACATTCTTCCAGATGCCATCAAAATTCTCTCTCATCTTCCACAAGTACAATACTCCGTTCCCCACCACCTGTTCCGTTTGAATTAGCTGCCAGAAAGAGGAGAGGGATGGTGTACATTTCACTGCTCTGCAATTTCCCAGAAGTCAGACTTTATAATGCAAAATATTTGAATTTTGTATATTTCTTGAAGTGGGAACTTCAAAGGGAATGCAAAACAAGCAACAGCCCTAGGTTTTATTTCCCTCTGCCCAAGTTTAAGTGCAGGCAGTCTCCTTTGCGTGGATGGTGGGAATGGCCGCTCCAGCGGAAGCTTTGCGGAGCGATCTTAGTCATGCATGGGGAAAATACGATTGGGCTGTGAATTACACTTATGTTAAAAGATTAAAGACTCTCTTCCTGTCAGTTATGAATGCATAGGGAAATAAAACATAGCCAAACTCATATTTATTTAGTACACTGTAATTTAAAACATCAGAGACCTTAAGAATCAAAGTGTTGTTTTTGTTTGTAAACACTTTATTATATAACCTACAACGGAACATCTTTTCCATGCCTTGGAAAATCGTCACACTCCTTTCTAAATCTGGATCTGCTTCTCCCACTTTATCCTTTGTACTTTCAATGTCAGGAACTATGTCTGAGGGTTCCTTCAGTGTCAAGTCCTTTGCCAGCATCACTTCCTCTGGGACATCCTCCTTTCCGTCAGCACGGCTCTCCTCGTTTCCGTGGATCTGTGCCCCTTCAGCAAGTGTCCCTGGCTGTCCATCTACAGTCCCTCAAACGGGGACAGAATCAATATTGCCACGGTCACCTTTTCCTTGTGAAATTCCATTTCTGTGACTTGAATTTCACTTCTGATGTTATCACTTTTCATTTCTTTGCTGCACTTTCACTGTTGTTGGCCAAGTTCCGCTTTCAATCATCCGTTTTGTATAATATCATGTGGATTCAAGGCTGGAGGCAAGAAGGCAACACACCTACATTCTGTGCATGAACTAACGGACAGAGGCACACAAACACTCATCAACAGAGTTTGAAAGAAGTGATTGCCAACTAGCCAAATGCCCAATACACCAGATGAGCAATTTGTTCAAAGCCAATTAACGGAAGGATCAATGTGCAAAAGGATTGATTTGCCAAATGACCAACTGGTTGAATTTGCCAAAATTCCTCATTGGCCAAAACCTTCCTTTAAGGGATAGTGTTCTTGGACATAGTCAAGGAAATAAATATTTTATTCTTAGGATCATAGGCTTCTTAACTATAAAAAATAAAAATATGGAATTACTGTGTTTTAGAATAGATTCACTCTATGTGTAATATAACATCTTCATAATTATTAATATATTCAATAAATAACTTTATTAACATAGGTTTCCACCAATATGAACATTAAGGGAAATATATTCATGGAGTCAAAACCACCCTAAAACCCAGAACTTTTGATCAGTCAATGTGTCTAGGGGAAATACTTTAACTGACTAGACCCAAGAAGAATATTCTGAATATAAGTGTTTAGTAAACTTATAAACGTCGATGAATCAGCCGTTAGGAACTTGGTGATTGGGCCATAGGGAAATTAGCAGTCAGCAAGTTGGCTCTTGGCCAACTGGTTTTCAGCTAAACCGTCTCCAAGCCCACGTCTCTGTCCCCCAGACCCTCCCTCCTCTAGACTAGCGTTGGTGTCCTTGCTGCCTGATCTCCTGATCCTCCGTTGTGGTAATTATTGTGCTGTTCTTCATCTCGCTTAAATGTCTGCCTTCCCTTTTCCACTGCAAGCTCCATCGGGCCCGAGGCCAAGTCTGTTGTGTTTATCTTTGTGATCTAGCACCTAGCACAAAATAAATACCATTCCCGTGAGTAACTTTATTGACATCTTCCTCCGAGCCAGGCACCGGACTGGCGTTTTACATGCATCATTTCATTTATTCTTCAGGCAAATCGTTACGAGCTGGGTGAAATGGGTGTTACCATTTTATAAATGAAGAAACTGAGGCCAGAGTCAACACAGCAAATACATGATAAAATAGATCGCAGAACCTGCTAAGCAAACTCGCAGCGTTAGGAGTTCCAGAAACATACGCTGAATTAATTAATGTTCACTTACTGATGTTCATTCATCGAGCAGCTGCTTGGGAAACTATCCTGTGCTGGGAACTTCTGTCTATATTGTCTCCCAGGGTACGAGCAGGGTCCTTCCACTGTGAGAGTGGGCTTTGGGCTGGGAATCATCGTCTCTGCAAGCCACTGCAGAACTAGCTCAGCATGAGCTGCTGCTTTGTGAATCAGGGAGGTAGAGATCAGGGAGCCGTTGCTGGAACTTTCGCTTCAGCGGCTACACCACCCATGCTAGGTCTGCATCAAAAAGAAAAGAAAAGAAGGAAGGATGCCCTGAGCCCTGCCTGTCAACCTACACACTGGGATCTTTGGTAATGCAGAAACAGAAAACACGTTACATGTCTGCAACTGGCTTTGCCAACATAAAGAGCAGAAGTCAGCCCCACTTTGTTCCTGCCCTCTAAATCTCTCGGGACTGTGCCAGATTCGCTTGAGCTACGGCATGCCTGGACCCTGGCTGCAGGGTAGACTGGGATTTGTAGTTTGTGCTTTTCCAACCTAGAAGGAGAACAGGATGGATGGTACATGCCAATTTACCACCTCTACCATCCGAAGTGAACCAATACTGAGGTGGTCGCAATGCCACTCTCTTGCTCGGGAACATGGCACTAGCAGGTCTGCGCATCTGATTTCTTGGTGCAGGAGATGGGAAGGATTGTCCTTGATTCGTCTACACTCTCACCCCTAACCTCACTGTTACCCAAAAATTCCTCAGTGGCATCAGGAAGGCCCAAGTTTGGGGAATGGAATAGAGCAGAGTAATCTTATGTTTATCAGTGTCCCCATGAGCCAGCCTGTCCACATTAGACAGTAACCATCATTAAAATCATCTGATCGGGGGCGCCTGGGTGGCTCAGTTGGTTAAGCGTCTGCCTTCGGCTCAGGTCATGATCCTGGAGTCCCGGGGTGGAGCCCTGTGTCGGGCTCCCTGCTCAGCGGGGCGTCTGCTTCTCCCTCTGCCCCTCACCCTGGTTGTGTTCTCTTTCTCTCCCTCTCCCTGTCTCTCTCTCTCTCTCTCTCTCTCTCAAATAAATGAATAAAACCTTTTTAAAAAATCATTTGATCGATCAGCCTCAGCTCCAGCCATAACTCTGTGCTCATTCCAACAGAATGAGAGTTCCTGGTCCAGTCCTTGGAAAGGTGATGTGTGGAGTAAAGGGCCATCCATAACATTTGTGCCAAGCTGGGAACAGCTTCCCAAGAGCCACAAATACGTAGATATCTCCAGCAAAAAGGGCTGAAAGTAATCCAAAGGGAGTCGATCAACAGGGAGGGGAAAGGATCATGGAAAGAGCTATTTCCTGGCAGATTATTCAGGGGACTCACGGAGTAGGAAGTAATCCTTGGATTAGCACCATGCACGGCAAGAGTGAGGCCCAGGGCAAGGGTCCTGATGTGTGTGACCCCAGCACGGTATCTCCTGCTGTGACCAGCTGGACCTGGGCCAATCCCCGTGAGCCCAAGAGCCCTACCGAGCCTTCTGACCATAAGCTGGAGGACATAGGTTCTGTACCCAAACTTTCCTCTGACGTGGCCATCGTATAAGCTTTTTAAATTTAGAATTTTTTTTTTAAGGATCTGAAATTGTGTGGGGCAAGTCATTGATATTTCCCTCTAAATTTTCACTCACTTGGGAACAAGACCTTTTAATGTAACTTATGCAGGGATATATTTCTTTAATATCCATATGATAAAGGTTCAATTAAATGTCGCTCCTAGCATTTTCATAAAATTTTAAAGGAGGGAAAATGTGACTATGAAAAGCTACCCTGTAACATAATGATTCAAAAGCAAACGTTTATTGCATGCCTCCTTCTTCGCAGACACTGAGCTAAGGTTGGGCATGTATCGACTTACATAATACTCAACACTCTAAAAAAGCTCCGTTCTCCTCCTTGGTTTATAGTTCTGGAAGCCAAGGCATGAACAAGTCAAGTAACACATCCGAGGTCACACAGGCAGGAGGTGTTGGAGCCAGACGGTTTCCCTCTGATTCTGGTCTCCAGACTTAATCACTTGATCACTATCCTTTATTTCATCTCTCGGTCCTTTTTCGTTCGACACACACATATGGAGCATCTTCTCAGATGAGAGCCTCTGCTAGGGGCGGAGGGTGCAAAGCCAAGACCCCGGACGCGGTTTTACAATGTGTGCTTTCCAGCTGGGGGCCTGTGACATACAGACAAGCCATCTGGCCCCAGATCTCCACTCTGACTACTACTTACCCTGCCACCAAAGGGAACTCATTTGGTTTCATCTCTCTGGTTACTTCAAAGTTGCCCTTTTCCATAGCAATGAGTAACGTTTCAAGTTTACTTCTGCAATTTGTTAGTTTTTCTTCCCTTGCTGGGAAAGGGCTTCCCAGGAAGACTCCCAAGTGTTTCAAAGGCATACTTGATACACAGAGCTTGAGAGTGCACCTCAGCTGGTGCCTCGTGGTTCCTTTTGCTTTGCATTGCTTTTTGAATGATGGAAGGGGGCCAAGTGGGCATTTCTAAATAGCTGAAGTCCAGGGAAATGGAAATTAATCCAAATTAACACAAATATTTACAAGGGTGATTTTTAAATCTTGCAAATGTTGAAATATAAGAGAACAAAAATGAATTGTGACAGAGTGTATTTGTTAATAATTTTTGGTTGCATGTGGTAAAAATCAGCCTGAGCTGGTTTAGGCAGAAGGGGGATTTATAATACTAATAAGGGGTACCTCACAGAACCAACGGGAGGAATGAAATTGGGTCTCAGGAAGGGAATGTAAATAAGAACCAGAAAGGAGCCCCCCCCCCAAGAAAAGGCTGAAGTGGCGGGGGGTAGCTGGGTGCGTACACGCACAAGTACGCACGAGTGCCCATGTACATACATGCACATCCATCGATTACGTTTTCTGCTTCTTCATCCAAGTGGCAGGATATGGCTAACCTTACAGACCCCCAACTTAAATGCTACCATTCCAAAAACACTCAGAGTTCAAGTGTCTTTCAGTACCAATTTAAGTTCCCAGGAGAGAATCTCATCAGCCCACTGGGTCATGCCTGCAATCCTGATGCAATTTCAGCCAGAGTGAACATGGTCACATGTCATAATCAAGGCTTCCCAGAGGGTCATCCATGTACCCAATCTTCTAACAAATATATATTAAGTGCCTATTAAACCAGATGCTGGAAAAACAGAAGTGATCACAAGGATGTCTGCATTCTTTTTTTTTTTTAAGCTTTTATTTTAACTCCAGTTAGTTAACATACAATGTTATATTAGATTCAGGTGTACAATATAGTGATTCAACAATTCCATACATCACCTGGTGCTCAAGCACCAGAGGACATTTGCATTCTTTTTTTTAAAGATTTATTTGTTTGTTTTACAGAGAGAGAGAGAGAACGAGCAGGAGAGGCAGAGGTTGAGGGAGAATCTCAAGCAGACTCTATGCTGAGCACAGAGCCCGATGAGGGACTCGATCCCAGGATCCTGAGATCATGACCTAAGCTGAAGGCAGATGCTTAACGACTGAGCCACCCGGGCGCCCCCCGACACTTGCATTCTTGAAGACAATTATCAAACTCCCCAAAAGATTTCTACCACACAATCTTTAAATTTTTAAGATTTGTTATAAATCATGAAAACTCACTACCTCCAAGGGTTTTCCTAAAATCCTCATTCCTAATCTTAATCTTTAACTTTTATGCATTCACTCCTTTCTTTCAATAACATTTATTGAGCCCCTTCTGTGTGTTAAATGCTGAAGAGACTAGGATGCCATAGTCCTGAAGGACTTAAGCCCCTCACGAGGGATTCAGATTGTGAATGAAATTCAACAAGCCATTTATTAAGGTGCAAGGGCAGACACAGATGTGAGAAACACTGGGGAACCAAGAGGCAATGAGGTTCACTCAACCCTGGTACCAGGAAGGGCTGGAAAGGGGATTTTGTGTTGTTCTACCTTTATTTCAAAAGTACTAGAAAGAGGGGCACCTGGGTGGCTCAGTCGTTAAGCATCTGCCTCGGCTCAGGTCATGGTCCCGGGGTCCTGGGATCGAGCCCCGCATCGGGCTCCCTGCTCCGTGGAGAGCCAGCTTCTCCCTCTCCCACTCCCCCTGCTTGTGTTTCCCCTCTCGCTGTGTCTCTCTCTGTCAAAATAAAATAAAATCTTTAAAAAAAGAAGTACTAGAAAGAATATCATAAAAGCCTAAAGACATGGTGTCCATCAGCAGTGTTGGAATTTCTGGAGTCCTGGGTTTCATTTTAATTGCGTACCATGTTCTAACCTTACTTGGAAATGCCCTCTAACATCTATCATCCCTCTCAGCTTCTGTTGGGGCAAGGCATGCATCACACCTGCACCCAAGCAGTAGTCCCTAAAACCACCCCTTGAAGCTGCCCTAGCATTCTTAAAATGTCTTTTTCATTAACCCACCATAATATTTAACTCTTTATAGACTTAAACACCGCTTTCTTCTTCAGTAGCAACATCTAAGTTGTAGTCTACACCTTCTGTACATTCTGAATGAAGGCTTCTTCTGAATTACTCAAGGATCAGAGTTGTTGTAAGGTTTTTCCTACATTATGTTGTCATTTTAACGTTCTGTTTTGATGCACCATTTCAAAGATTGATGTTCTTTAGTTATTTGGGGTATTTTCCTTTTACCATGTTCCCATTCTGCAAGGTTCGTCCAGGTGTTCTTTAATGTTACTGTAAGGCACAAAAAGAAAAAAAAAAAAAAAGAACTCAGATCACTATAGGCTTCATATGTTTTCCTTACATAACTGGTTCTCAAACTTTAGCATGCATCAAAGACACTTGGAGGGCTTGTTAAAACACAGCTTTCTGGGCTCTATCCCCAGAGTTTCTGATTCAGAAAGTCTGGGATAACCTCAAGAATTTATATTTCTAACAAGTTTCCAGATGGTGCTGATGCTGTATGTAGCCAGGGACCACACTTTGAGAACCACTTGCCTTAGATCTTTTTTAAATGGTTTGTTGAATCACAAAGGGCTTGAAGGTGGCTAGCTGTACCTTTAGGAATAACAGTGGCATAGCAGAGTCTGCTAAACGTATTTTCAGCTGATTAGATGAATTAACTGTCCGCAGAACCCATTAAAAATGTATGGCTGGTTTCATTAACTACAGATGTCTTGTATGAATATTCGAGAAAATTTTACCAGCCTTGTATTGGTACAAAAATCTTACATTCGTTTTCCATGCAAGTATAATAATATATTCGGGAAAGAAAGTACATACAGTATTATGTATCTTTTTGTGTTTTAAAATGATGCAACAGGGGCGCCTGGGTGGCTCGGTCGGTTAAGCGTCTGCCTTCGGCTCAGGTCATGGTCCCAGGGTCCTGGGATGGAGCCCCGCATCGGGCTCCCTGCTCGGCGGGAAGCCTGCTTCTCCCTCTCCCACTCCCCCTGCTTGTGTTCCCTCTCTCGCTGTGTCTCTCTCTGTCAAATAAATAAATAAAATCTTTAAAAAATAAAACAATAAAAAAAGAAAAGAAAATGATGCAACATCCAGCAAGTTACTTTGTGGATACTGAGAAACTAATTCTAAAGTTTAAATGGAGAAACAAAAGACCCAGAATAGCCAACACAATATTGAAGGAGAAGAACAGAGTTGGAGAACTGACCCGACCCAACTTCAAGACTTACTATACAGTGACAGCCCTCAAGATAGCGTGGTATTTACAAAAGAATAAATAACTAGATCAATGGAACAAAATAGAGGGCCCAGAAGTAGACCCACACAATATATAGTCAATGGGCCTTTGACAAAGGAACAGAGGCAACAGGATGGAGCAAAGACAGTCTTTGCAACAAAGAGTATTGGAACGGCTGGGCATCCACGTGCAAAATACATCAATACATCTAGACGCAAACTTTAAAGATTTTATTTATTTATTTTAGAGAGAGAATGAGATAGAGAGAGAGCATGAGAGGGGAGAGGGTCAGAGGGAGAAGCAGACTCCCCGCCGAGCGGGGAGCCTGATGCGGGACCCGATCCCGGGACTCCAGGATCATGACCTGAGCTGAAGGCAGTCGCTTAACCAACTGAGCCACCCAGGCGCCCTAGACGCAAACTTTAGATCACTCACAACAATGAACTCAAAATGGATCATAGACCCAAACGTCAAATACAAAAACTATAAAACTCCTAGAAGATAACGTAGGAAAAAAGTCTAGATGCCTTTGAGTACGGCAATGACTTTTTAGGTACAACACCAAAAACACGTTCCATAAAAGGAATAATTCATAGGCTGGACTTCATTAAAACTAAAAATTTCTGCTCTGCACAAGACAATGTCAAGAGAATGAGATGACAAAACATAGATTGGGAGAAAATATCTGCAAAAGGCACATCTGATAAAGGACAGCTATCTGAAATATACAAAAACAAAACAGAACACTTAAAACTCAACAATAAGAAAATAAATAACCTGCTTTACAAATGCGCCAAAGACCTTCACAGACACCTCATCAAAGAAGATATACAGATGGCAAATAAGCATATGAAAAGATGTTGTACATTGTACATCATCGGGGAAATGCAAATTAAAACGACAGTGAGAAACCACGACTTACTATTGGAATGGTCAAAATCCAGAGCACAGGCGACACCAAACGCTGGCGAGGCTGTGGGGCAACAGCAACTCTCGTTCACTGCTAGCAGGGAGGCAAAATGGTGCAGCCACTTTGGAAGACAGTTTGGTCTAAAACTAAACATATGGCCCAGCAATTGTGCTCCTTGGCATTTATCCAAAGGAGTCGAAAACTTGTGTCCTCACAAAAACCTGTGCATGGTTGTTATAGCAGCTTTATTCATCACAGCCCAAACCTGGAAGCAACCAAGATGCCCTTCGGTAGGTGAACGGATAAATAAACTGTGGCCCATCCAGACAATGGAATTATTATTTAGCACTTAAAAAAAAAAAAATGAGCCGTCGAGCCAGGAAAAGACATGGGGGAAACTTAAATGCCTATTATTAAGTGAAAGAAGCCGATCTGAAAGGCAACATACTATATAACTCCAATTCTGGGACATTCTGGAAAAGGCAAAACTATGGAGACAGTAAAAAGATTAGTAGTTACCAGGGGTTAAGAGAAGGGAGGGATGAAGAGGTGGAGCACAGAGGATTTTTAGGGCAGTAAAAATACTCTCTATGATACTATAATCATGGATACATGTCATTATACATGCGTCCAAACCCCTGGAATGTACCACCCTCAGAGTGAACCCTAAGGTAAACTACGGACTCTGGGTGACAATGATGTTGCAATAGGTCCATCAGCTGTTAACATAGGTCCCCTCTGGTGGGGGGTGTTGTAGCGGGGGAGGCTGTGCAGGAGTGCAGGCTGCGGGTGTATGAGAAACCTCTGTATCTGCCTCTCAATTTTGCTGGGAACCTAAAACTGCTCTAAAAAACAAAATCTTTTAAAAAATTAAATACCTCGGGCGCCTGGGTGGCTCAGTTGGTTAAGCGACTGCCTTCGGCTCAGGTCATGATCCTGGAGTCCCGGGATCGAGTCCCGCATCGGACTCCCTGCTCAGCGGGGAGTCTGCTTCTCCCTCTGACCCTCCCCCCTCTCATGCTCTCTCTCTCTCTCTCTCAAGTAAATAAATAAAATCTTTAAAAAAATAAAATAAAAAATTAAATATCTCATAAAGATATCTAGGATACAAGGTAGGTGGCAGAAGCAGTAATAAACACTATCAAATAAACCACTTCATTTCAAACTTGGTGCTTTTGAACTTTAACAGCTTTAAGATTGGCAGTGTAATTTTTAAATTATTTTTAATTGCAATAAAATACACATAACACAAAATTCACCATCTTCGTCATTTTTACGTGCACAGGTCAGTGGCATTAAGTACGTTCACACTGTCGCTGAGCGCTTACCACCCTCTGCCTCGAGAGCTCTTTTCGTCTTGCAAAACTGAAACTCTCCCTGTTAAACAGCCTACCCACACCCCTCCGTGCCCCTAGGAAAACCATCGGTCTACTTTGTGCCTCTGTAAATTTGCAAACATTTCTGGAACTGCATAAGTGGATAAGTGCAAACCAATCCAGACTTTGAACTAGCATCAAGATATACACCTCGAGGGGCGCCTGGGTGGCTCAGTCGGGAAGCGTCTGCCTTCGGCTCAGGGCATGATCCCAGGGTCCTGAGATCGAGCCCCGCAGCATCGGGCTCCCTGCTCCAGGGGGAACCTACTTCTCCCTCTCGTGCTCCCCCTGCTTGTGTTCCCTCTCTCGCTGTCTCTCTCTCTCTGTCAAATAAATAAATAAAATCTTAAAAAAAAAAAAGATAATACACCTGGAAACCGCTCACAGGCGAGCAGCAAAGATGCGTAGATGAGTATGGGATTTGGGGAAGCCAGGAACACATGCGGCTGTAAATTTCCTAATATGTGACGTTGCTGCCGAGGAATCTGCCCCGACACCCTCTCACCTCCCTCCCTCACCGTGCACCTCATTTCTCACGGGACCCCAAATAGTCTTCGTGGCTTTCGGCTCCTTACGGGTAAAGGACTCTGATGATCGGGTAAGAGCAACGGAAAACCAACGTGCTGTGAAGCGCATCTTTCTCTCTCCTCATCCTTGAACCCCTGGGCTTTCTGGAAGAGCCAGAGCAGACCCGTGTCACTGGTATCAGGTCTGGAAAACCGCCGCTGCGGGGTCGCCGCACAGGGGTGAGCCCGCATTCCTCTGGATGCCTGGATGCGGAGTTCAAAGGAAACATCTAGCGAATTCTACCTTCCGTAAATCCCCAGGCCAAAGGTAGACTTTTCAGTAAATGAATAATCCCTGAGTGACATCTGATGAGTTCTTTCAAAGACATTTTCCTTCACCCTGCCCTGACCCCTGACCTACACTTCATTCCTTGCAAAACGAATGGAACCCACAGTGGAGACTTTGCCTTCAGACGGGGCCTCTGTTGTGAGCGAAGCAGAAACCTGGAGACCACCAGAGCATCAGTTTACACTTCAACCTTCCTGCAAAAGCTGGCCGGCTTGGTGCCTTTAAGTTTTAGAGCATTGATTCTAGGGAAGTTTGCTTTAGCAAAAATTAGAAAGTAAAGGTTCAGGTGACAAGCAAGATGTTTCATGAACACATTGTGTGTTTATGCAACTAAGTGGCTCCGAAATTACATTTGTAACGCTCTTCTTTTCCTAATAATATAGAATATTAATATCATGTAAGTCAAAAGTGAAAAATTCTGGGCACGCATAAGTGCAGAGCTGAAAGCTTACTCCAAGGGCTAAGTTGTGTGCCACATTGCACTCAAAGAAGGAGTGCCGAGGGGCGCCTGGGTGGCTCAGTCGGTTAAGCGACTGCCTTCGGCTCAGGTCATGATCCTGGAGTCCCGGGATCGAGTCCCACATCGGGCTCCCTGCTCAGCAGGGAGTCTGCTTCTCCCTCTGACCCTCTTCCCTCTTGTGCTCTCTATCTCTCATTCTCTCTCTCAAATAAATAAATAAAATCTTTAAAAAAAAAAAAAAGACGGAATGCCGAGTGGACAGCAAGGGAAAGAGAACGAACACTGGCCGAGACCCTCCTATGTGTTGGGACCTCTGCTGAATATTACCCTTGACCTCATTTATTACCACGGTGACAGCTACTGTCCCCAACTGTGTGGATGAATGACTGGCTCCAATTCACATTGTGGATAATTGGCCAAATCAGCTTTCAAATCCTGTGCTATGTAATTCTTCCTTCAGCATTAGCGACTGGGCCCCTAGGATGGGCCAGGTGTGAAGGGTCCCATCAGTACCCTTCATGGAAGTCCTTAATTCGTACAAAGCTGTCTTTCACATGAATCATCAAGAGTCCTCATACCGACACTGACAGTCAGATGATGTAGCTCTAGCTTTGTATTGCCTATGGAAGCTAAAGGGAAGGAATCATTTGGCCAAAGTCACATTGCTAGTAAGGGATGAAGCGAGGTTTTAAATCTATGTCTCTCTGGTTCAAAACGCAATAGATTTAAGTTATTGTGTTTTAATTAACCCCTCTGAGCCTCAGTTTCTTTGCCTGTAAAATGGGGCTCATGGCAGCTTTACTCATAAAACCCAAAAGGGGGGGATGACCCCAATGTCTATCAAGTGATGAATGCATATACTAAATGTGCTCTATCCATACAATGGAATATCATTCAGCTAAAAAGGAATAAAATGCTGACATATGCTCTGACATGGATGAACCTTGCAAACATGAGGCTAAGTGAAAGAGGCCAGACACAGAAGGCCACAGAGCAGAGTGTGTGACTTCATTTTTAGAAATGTTCAGAGGGGCGCCTGGGTGGCTCAGTCGGTTAAGCGTCTGCCTTCGGCTCAGGTCATGATCCCAGGTTACCGGGATCGAGCCCCGCATCGGGCTCCCTGCTCAGCGGGGAGCCTGCTTCTCTCTCTGCATCTCCCCCTGCTTGTGTTCCCTCTCTCTCTCTCTGTGACAAATAAATGAATAAAATGTTTAAAAAAAAAGAGAAATGTTTAGAATCATAGAGACAGAAAGTAGATTAGCAATTGCCTACTCTCTGTCCTTTGTTCCTTCCTCTGGGACGGCCCTTTGTCTGTCCACCCATCTGCCCATGGGACCTGGGAGCCTCCACCCCAATGCTAGCGCCAACTGCCCGCCCTGCCCACTTTCCCTACCACTTCCCCTCTGGCCTGGCGAGAGCGAAGCGGGAGCGTCCCCCGTGGGTCAGTCCTTTTTCGGGGATGTCTTTCCCTCATTGTGGCCTCCTACCGTGCTGCCAACTGGACCTAAGAACTCGCAGCCTGGAACCAGAACTCACAAGAAGGCAGTAGCTAAGAAATGCCAGGACAGGGGCGCCTGAGCGGCTCAGTCGTTAAGCGTCTGCCTTCGGCTCGGGTCATGATCCCGGGGTCCTGGGATCGAGCCCCGCGTCGGGCTCCCCGCTCGGCGGGAAGCCTGCCTCTCCCTCTCCCGCTCCCCCTGCTTGTGTTCCCTCTCTCGCTGTGTCTCTGTCAAATAAATAAAATCTTTAAAAAAAAAAAAAGAAATGCCAGGACATGGGCAGTTCTTAACAAATGAGGAAAGGGGAGATGTGAACATTAATGCGTGTGCAAGCTGTTTGAGGAACTGCAAAGTCAGATACAGATCCCTGTGGGACAAGAAAGGAAAGACAAGCATGGAAGAAAGGACGGGGCGGGGGGGGGGGCGGGGGCTGGGCGCGTCTAGGCCCTGCTATGATGTTTGAGCTTCATCTGAAATATCATGGAACTCTCCTGAAGGATTCGACTGAGGGTACACCATCATCGGATTTCTATTTTAGACAAACAATTCTTGCAGCCTGGAACAAGTCACAAGGCCATCAGCAAAGAAAGGAATTCAAGGGGAAGGGGCAGGCGGGGAGAGAAGGTGGAAGACGCCCAGTCCAGTTTGGGTCATTTTGAGTTGAAAGTGCCTGCGAGGACCGGAGCCGGAACTTGCTGGATGGGGTTGGGTGCCTGAGTTTGGAGCATCAGCGAGAGCCATAGGGGAGAGCATGCCAACAGCACCAGGTGGTGGAGGAAGCATGAATATCCTGGAGATCCCCAAAGGGAGAGGGGCAGAACAAGACACAAAAAGGGTGTGGAGGACATTCCAGCAAGTGCTGGAGTTTGGGGGCGCCGAGAAGAGAGCAGGGCTTTCAGTCCAGAGATCGTGATAAGCCACTGTTGTCAGAATCTGGTGTTCGTATCCGACCTCTTCTCCTTCCCCGCCATTTTTTTTGAAAAGTTGTGCACTTTTTTTGCACATCTGTATTTCACCCCCAGAGTACTTAACAACATCACCACTTCTTAAAAGGCCACGGCACAAAGTGCCACATGAACCAATGCTGTGATGGGCAGGTGGGCCTAGAGCCAACATGCGGAAGTAACCTTGCGACGGCATAGTCACCAGCCCCGTCCGCCAATGTATTCAGAGTTTGTTTCTTTTTGTGCTTCATCTTGAAATGTTCATCATTTTTAGACTGTTGCAGTGCAAATAAGACAGTGAAATATTATGCAATTTGCATGACCAACTGCACAGCATTGGGATTGTCCCATCACACTCCTAAGGGCAAAATGTTTTCCGTGAAGCCGGGGGTGCACAAGAACCCCTCAACTGCACGGAGAAAACCATCACATCGCCCCCCTCCCAACTTCCTTCTCTCCAATTTAGCCCACTCTTTTTTATTGAGCAAATGATTCTCTAGCCGCCTCAACAAGAGTTGAAAACTGGCCACATTTTGAACTGTCTTTCTAAGAAATTATTTGCTTTTTCTGAAACGTGTGTATTTCAAAAAGAAAAACTAGTTTAAAATATTGCCTGTCTTGACATATTCAGACTGAGCAGATGTAAAGGAATACATTAAACCCGTTTTTCAAGGATATGCCCATTAAACACACATTCAGACGTGATTGAGCACTACGCTTCTTATCGTAAATGCGAGCCTTCCTTAAATACCACTGATTATCACCTCCAATGGCCTGTCAGTTTCATCAGAACCAAATATAGCCCCAGATCTCTTCTGCCTTTTTGTCGGAGACTCCCGAACCGGGAAACACGCAGCCATCTGGTTCCCCTTTGGAATGGCTGTGTGTTATAACATACAATCACATGTGATAAAAGGAAACGTAGGAAACATATGGTGCAAGGCCCGAAGGTATTTGAAAGATTGCACCAAGGGCCACTTTTAGCTCATTTTATACATGGCCAGAAGGAAAAAAAATTTTTTTTTGCAAAGTCATTTGCAACAGTATATTTGTTTGCCCAGCGTGATTGCATTCTTCATCCGTTCTTTTGATGTTAACTCAGAGAGCGACAGTGAAGCGGACCGACCATAAATCAACAGGTTACAACTGGGTCTCTCTGGCATTCTTCTCCACTCTGAATGTCATGTCAACCGGCACATATTGAGGCAATTCTATAAATTGGGTTATCTTGAGAAGGGGAGAAGTGAGCAGGGAGATAAAGGATGGAGAAAAAGTGCAGAGCAAGCTCAAAGAAGCTCTAAATTCCTGATAAGGATCAAGATGCCTCAGCTTATGTGATTTACTATACCCACAGTTTTGTCTAACCTCGTAGACAACTTGGCTCCAGATTTTTTAGGATATATGTGTTCAGTTCAGTGGCACACAATAACAGCCTGGTAGGACTGATCTACCTTGATTACGGAAGAAAATAATGTGTTTTTCCCAATGAAATACCTTACTTGTTTTCCAAAGAGACTCTCAACCCACGACTCCCAAACATTATCTTATTAAAAAAAAAAAAATATATATATATATATATATATATGCACACCGTGCTTGTTACATGCTAGGCATTGCTCCAAGAGCTTGCAAATGTATTAACCCTCACAATATAAATGCTGTCATACTCAAAACAGCCATGTGACATAGGCATAATTATTATTCTCATTTGCAGATGAGAAAAGTGAACCACAGAAGTAACTTGCCCAAGGACGCAGAACCAATAGGTGGCAGGTCTGGGATTCAAACTCATTTCTTGAATCATTTTTTTGGAAATGCAGACAAGAGATGCACCTGCTTATCTCAGGTAAAAAGGGGTATCTTCTAACGCACATGGACTAATCGTGAGTAACCGTGGAACTGAAAGCTTCCGGTCAGCACTAAGGACTGGAACGCTGTCTGCCTCTCTGAGTCTCGATCTGTGCCTCAGTATCTCCCCTTCTCTCTGCGTCTCCTTGCCTCCAGCTCACTTGTGGTTTCTCGTGGTTCCTACTCTTTCTCACAGATCCTCTCCCCTTTCGCTGCGCTCTGCAGTGTGCCCATTATCTCCCCCCCCTCTCTCCCCATCCCTCCCTGCTTTTGACTCCCAATCCTCCAGAAAATGGCTGGTGGCCCTATTAAGCCAGGCCACATGGTAGTTTTCTGGACAGCCTCGTGTTGCCTTCCCTTGAGTCGAGCCCACTCCTGCCACTCGCCTAGGTGGATGAGTGTGATAACGAGTCTCCAGAGAGGGCCCCAACAGCTCTGCTACCCCCGTATGTGCGTGCTGCAAGAGATGACTCCGTTTCCCTCCGCTCGAGTCCCGGCTGCATGTGCTTTACTTGGGCCAATAGGACTGTAGTGAAAGAGACATTCTGGGACTTCTGAGCCCAGGTCTTAGCAATACTGACAGCGTCGGTTTCCTTCCTCCTGGCAATCAGCCACTGTGTTAGAAGTCTGACCACCCTGGCTGGGCCAAGCCCCGACTCTTACACCATGTTGCAAAGAAGACCAAACTATTCCAGAGAGACTGGAAGAGAGAGACAGACAGACCAACTGACCTAGCGGAGTAGCACCAAGGTCCCCGCACATAGAGGCAAAGCTTTCTGGAACATTCTGGCCCCGCCCAGCTGCCCTGTGATGCAGCCAAATGAACGACCCTCGCTGACACACACGCAGGAGGAGAACGGTCCAACTGAGCCCTGCCCCAGTTCTGGACCCACCATGTTGTCACAAATAACAAATCGTTATTTGAAGGTTCTAAGTTTGGGGCTAGTTTGTTTTTAATAACATTGTGCATAAGGTGAAACAGGAAAAGGGTAACAGCCGGAGAGGTGGATGGAGGTCTAGGAGGTGCCTACCAATGAGGCCATAAACGAAGCCAGGAGGAAGCAGCAACCGCCGGCTGCAAGAGACCTGTCTTTCCCTCCTTACGGCATTCCGGCCTCACCCAACCCCTATGAGCCAGTTAGTCTTTGGGGGAGAAGAATGTTGGTGTAAATTGTCGATGCAACCTCCATAAAATCACTTATCTGAGATTTAACCCTGACCTCCACAGCCCTGCTCTTCTCCCTGTACCGCCAACAGAGCAGCCTCACCTGGAACTGCCTCGCCAGGACCAAAATCAAGATCCCCCTCTTACGCCCCCCGAAGGCCCAAGCGAGAAACCTCCTTCTGTAGTGTACCTCCCGCCTCCATCCCCAACCTCAGCTGCACACAGCCGTGTGTGGGACCCTGTGCCGGTAGCCCAGGATTCAAAGAGATTAACCCTCCAAGGTTTGACAGCAAGGAAGTCAACGGAGGAGGAAGATAAACACATAAACCACAGCACTAGCGCACGGCAGTGGGTGCAAAAAAACAGGGGACTCTTTAAGTTTATTTATTTATTTTGGGTGGGGGGAAGGGCAGAGGGAAAAAGAGAGCGAGAATCCTCAGGCAAACTCTGAGCTGAGCGCGGGGCCCGATGTGGGGCTCGATCTCACGACCCTGAGATCATGACCTGAGCCGAAATGAAGAGTCAGATATTTAACCAGCTGTGCCACCCAGCACCCCGGCAAAAGACTGTTTAGAAAAACAGCAGTTTGGGAACTTGGATAAGGCACTGGGGTGAAAAAAAAATTATTATTTAAATTATTTGAAGCTACTCAGGGTGAAATAGAGATTTAGGTTTTAATTAATTTAATTACATAGATAAAAATCCCTCCAAATAATTAGAGGCTTCCAAAGTTAGCTGCTCAAGGGGCACCCGGGTGGCTCAGGTGGTTAAGCGGTTGCCTTCGGCTCAGGTCGTGATCCGGGGGTCCTGGGATCGAGCTCCACGTCCCGCTCCCTGCTCGGCGGGGAGCCTGCTTCTCCCTCTCCCTCTGCCTGCCGCTCTGCCTACTTGTGCTCTCTCTCTCTCTCTCTCTCTGTCAAATAAAAATTTTAAAAAATCGAAGTTAGCCGCTCGAACAACTCGAGATAGCGGAATAGTCTGGTAACCATACCCGCAAGAAGACAGCCTCTTGCAGAGTCCTGAGCTGGTCCTGGGAGAATGTGGAAATCAGCGTGAGAGTTCTTGCCATCGGGGATGCTCTGGAGACATCTCAGTCTCGCCCCCATCTGACTTTGTGCCTGAGATGTCTCCAGACACTGAGCTGTGTCTCTCCATTTGGCTTGGCGGCGGGGGTGGGGGTGGGGGTGGGGGTGGGGATGTCTCTGCAGAGCCCAAGCTCACTAATCCGCCTGAGCAGGTACCGTCCAGAAATGTAGGGGGTTCGTGTGCTTGGAACAACCCTCGGTTAAGGAGAGATGGGGGGATAAATGCCTGCACCTCCCCCGTCTCAGAATGGCAGTTCTGGGGCACGTTCTATACCATTCCGTAGGAGCCCCTGGTAGGACCGAGCCCCAGCTGCCCGCAGCCACACCCCCCTCACTCACATGCTCCGTGTTGGTTTCCCCACCCTCCCTTCCTTCCTCCCACTTCCCGCAATTCCCTCTCAAATAAATAACCCGCATCTAAATCCTTATCACAGACGCTCATCTCAGGGGCTAAGACCAAGCAAGAGGCAGCTGGAAAAGAGGGAAAGAAAAGACGGGGTGCTGAAGGAAGATGGCGTACTTTGGGTGAGAGGCAAACACAAACCGCCCAGAGCCCCCACTGCCCGACGGCTGACCTTGCCTGAAGGGGACCCTGCCGGTTACATGCCGATGAACTGAGCAGCTGTTGACTCAAATCCGAATGCTCCAGGTAGGACTCTGCAAAAAATGTCTCTTTTTAATAAAGGATGCAGAAAGTAATACTGATACCCCTGACTCGGATGGATCTCAAGCGTGTGCTGAGTGAAAAAGCCGATCTCAAAGCGTTCCATGCTGTGTGATTCCTTGCATATAAAACCACCTCGAAGTGACAAAATCATGGTGAGGAAGAACAGATCAGCAGTAGTTAGGGCGTAACAGGAAGGAGTTTCTTTGTGGTGATGGAACAATTCCCTTCCCCGACTTCGATGGTTTCTCGAATCTACGCATGCAATTAGATTTCGTAGAAACACACACACACACAATGTCGTGACAATGAGTCAGTATCTTTATGTAAGATAATATCTTTGGGGAAGCTGAGGGAAGGATATACAAGAACTCTCTGCTACTTTTCCAACTTCTTGTAAGTTTTAAACTATTTCAAAATAAAAAGTTATAAAATCGAAAAATATTTTTAAAGATCAGAGAGAGAGAGAGAGATACAGCCAGTTTTCACTTTCTTCTCCTTCAAATGACTGTTGTGGCCATTTTACTGGCATACAAGGATGAACTAATGAGATAATCCATGTCAAAGGCCTGCCCCAGTGTGTCTGGAATGAACATTATCAGTTCTTATGAGTATGATTATGATTGCAAATATAATACAAATTGTTACTTCGGCCACCTCACCAGCCAATAGATTTTAGTGAAGGCATTTATTCTACTGCTTAAGAAAAGGGAACTGAAGAATTGTCTGTTTCTTCATCCTGATTCCTCCTGGCCCCAACTGTTAAAGAGAATTTCAACTTGGCTGAACGTGATTCAAATTGAACCTGGGAAACAGAGGGGCTGATATCAGCGACCAGGAAACCAGTCTTTGATCGGGGCATCTTCCAGTGAACTTTATGCAACGAATACATTGAACCTGATGCCGATGAAAAGAAGATCTGCCTGCCACATGCACAGTTTCCACACAGAAGGCTGTGGGGCTGAGATGTAGGTGCACACGTGCGTGTCTGGGAGCGCCAGGGCATAAGCAACTGTTTGACTAAAAGCCATATGATGGACGGAGAGTCGGGGCCAGGTGGGGAGGCAAAGGCTGTGAGCCACACGATGGGAGGTCAGTCACCAGGAGCAGATGTTGGAGACAAAAGCAGGTTAGTGGGAGGAAAGCAGAATTGGCGGAGAGTCTACGGAGTTGAAATCTTTTCACATGAGCAATTAAGCAGATCATCGGTGGGAAATGCTTACCAATATTTTTGAACTATCTTTGTGTCCTCAATGTTAAAGAAACCTTAAGTGTTAGAGTCAAATTTTAACTTAAAAAAATTCTCAAAGTTGTACATTCCCTGGCCACCTGCTTGGGCCGTGTGTGTGTGATATACATACATATGTACATCTATGTCACACACACACGTGCATATATAAAACATTATATATAATGCTGAATGTGTATATATGATATAGATGTACATATTGATAGCCCAGGTTGGTATACAGATATGAAAACTAGCCACCAGTAGTATTTCTTTTTTTTTTAAGATTTTATTTATTTATTTATTTGTGAAAGAGAGAGAGAGAGAGAGAGAGAGAGAGAACGAGCAGGGGTGAGGGGCAGAGGGAGAGGGAGGAGCAGACTTCCCACTGAGCCAGGAGCCCGATGCGGGGCTCGATCCCAGGACCCTGAGATCATGACCTGAGCCGAAGGCAGACGCCTTAACTGACTGAGCCACCCAGGTGCCCCGCCACCAGTACTATTTCTAACAGAAACGTATATTTTTTCCAGTTTTACTGAGAAATAATTGACGTACATCACTGTACAAGGAGTTCGGCATGGCGGTTTGATTTACATATTTTGTGAAATGATTATCACAATAGGTTGACTTAACATCTATCATCTTGTATATATAAGAGGAGGAGCTTCCTGAGCTCAAAGTTAAAGGGTGAATAAAAGAAGGACGTGGCATCAAGACAGGCAAAGTGCTGAGGTCGGAGGTGACGCCATGGGCAAAGGTATGCGCTGGCTTGAGCCGGGAGCCCAGAGGTTGAGAGATCGGGCTGGAGAGCTAAGCAAAAGCCATGTCATGATGGCACCTGAACTCCTTGCTAAGATGTCTGAACAGAACCCAAAAGGTGATGAGGACACCCTGAAGAATGTCAAGTATATTTGTATATCAAATTTGGCTTGCGGAAGGTGGCTCGGTGTCAGTGCAGGGTACCGAGTGATGTGGAGTCAGGATGGACGTCACCAGGAGGCCACTTAGAGGCAGTTCAGACAAGACATGATGAGAGTTTGAAGTGACAGCAAACATGGACAGGAAGCCACATATTTGGGGGGTATTTAGAAGATAGAATCAGCGGGTCTTGGTGGCCAACTGGCAGAGGCGACGTCAGTGCGGACTCCTGAGTTTCTAGCTGCAGGAGAAGGGCATACATGAACAGGACAGACAGAAGGGAGCCCAGACTTGGAGGAGAAGGCAACGAGTCCAATTACGAACATGCGCGGTTTGAGGCCCCCGTGAGTGGAGATGTCCAGGAGAAACAATCCTGGAGTTGAGGGTCTCGGCCTCGGAGGAAAGATCCGAGTGTGAAGCAGAGTTTTCGAGATGTTTGCAGCCGACAGCACAGGAATGACTGGCTGACACTTAGTGAGGTAGGTGAAGTGAGAAGAAATTCAAAGCAGGGCAGTGGGGAACGCCAGCGTTTACAGGATGACGTGGAAGAGTGAGGGGGCGAGGGGACAGAGAGGGATTTATCAAGGAAATGGGAGCAAAATGCAAGCAGTAGGGAAGCACCTTTCAAGATGGAGAGAATAATGCTCAACCAGGAACATTTCTGAGTTTTCTGTGGGCTGAAGAAAAGGTGTCATGTGGAAAACACGAAGATCAAGAAGAAAAATAATTCAATTTACCAAAAGTAATGATGACTAAGATCCATATAAGATTAATGTGTTATAGCGTCATGCTCTATAAGTGGTTGAGAGGTTTTACGTGACTTCATATGTGGGCACATAATTTATGTAGAGACCTTTCTCTGAAGATGAGAAAGACTGTAAAAGCAGGGTCAGTAAACTTGGTCTGCAAAGGACCAGACAGTAAACATTCTCAGCTTTGCGAGCCAGTCGTCTGTCACAACGACTCAACTGCACCACCAAAGAACAACCATAAACACCATGTACATGGTGAACACGGCTATGTTCTAATAAAACTTTATTTACAAAACAAGGCAATGAGCTTAATTTGGCCTGAGGACCCTAATTTGATGGCCCCTCTATAGTTACATCTTTCCAGACCTTCCCTCTCTTCACCGTTGGTTGCCAAAAGGAGGGAAGTGAACAAACCATGTTCAGAAGAGCACAGCTTTTCACAGGAAGGACAGACTGATGCTGAAAACGTGTTGTCGCCACTTTAGCCACCACAGACTCTAGTAAACGTTCATGGGAATCGAGAAGAGTTAGCTGCTGGCAGAGAGAAAGTTCTTCTGCCTCTTAGCGTAATTGGTGCCGCACCTGCAAATTAAAACGCGTAGAATTTTCACTCCAAGCTCCAACTATATGTAAGTGCCATTGTTTTCTTTCTTGCCACTACTCATGTTTTTTTAAGTCTCTTTTAATAGTCTGGGTAAAACAAAAGGCATTCTAATCAGGTACAGACGTGTGTTTTCGTTCTTTTCGCAAACGCAGTGATTTATATATGCAACGTTGACAAAGAGGAAAGGCATTTGAAGTCTTAAGAGGGAAACTCCTCAGCAAAGTCTTCAGTGTATTGAATACAATGCAAGATTGCAACTCAATTAAAATATTAGAAATGTTGTCATCCCTTTAGGGAGAAAAGAGTCAATATTGTGTGTGTGTGTGTGTGTGTGTGTGTGTGTGTGTGTGTGTGTGTGTGTGTGTCTGCTTACGGCACTGATTCATCTGGGTTTTGAGCACTCATCCCATGCAGATGGTGGATTTCGGGAGTGCTCGGCTTAAATATTCCTAGCAATAGTAGAATTGCACTTCGTGCCTCCTCTGAAGGCTCAGCCATGTGATTCGCCTTGGCCAATAAAATGCGAGCAGATGTGATGCGTGTCCCTTACGGGCAGAAGCTTGAAGAGCCATGGATGGCTCTCTTTCCCTTGGCCGCGATGACCAGCAAATTACAGATGGTAAATGTTCTTTCAGCCTGGGTCCCCGTTTCTAGTATTCAATTCTCATCTGGTGGGTGCTCAATTTTTCTGACTAGACCCCGACCAATAAAGATGCTGATGTAATTTAATACCCTTGTCTGAACAACAGTTCCTCTGAAGAAGGGGATAGACCATTTTTCCGTAAGTATTTTCCACTTTGCGGGCCATATGGTGTCTGTCACAACCATCCACCTCTGCCCGTGTCTCGGGGCGGCAGCCTAGGTGACAGTCAGCGAACGGGGGTGGCTGGGTTCTGGGAAATCTCCCTTTACCAAAGCAGGTAGCAGCCGGGTTGGACCTTCAAGCTATAGTTTGCCAATGACTCTAGACTCTCAACGTACCTCAGTCTTCTATTCTCTGTGTATTTCCTCCTGGCCAGGGAGGGGCTCCTAGACACTCCAAGGAAGGAGGCAACCATAGCTGACACATTCATTCATCGTGTGTGTCTCAACTGCTGCGGGAAAAGCTTGCTAGAAATCAAAGTTTGACTCGAAATGTAGCAGCAGCAGAGGGGCAGAAATTGCTACGGAAATAAACATTTTGGTATCGGGATTTTTTTCTACAATTATGTGTGCTTTTGTATTAATTCAAAATTCCCCATAATAAAAAGGGGGGGGCAGGGAGGAAAGAGGAGGAGGGAAAAAGATCTCTAATATTTCATGTAAGCTTTTTGGAAGATGATTTCTGGGAATTAATATAATTCATGGCTTTGTATTTGGCAAAATTCACATAAAAAGAACATTATGGCTGGAATCATGGCCAGTATTTTATCTTGGAAATAGCATATGCATTTTTTTTAATGATTTCTCTAGTCCCTGAGAAACTATAAGGGCTCAGCTGGCCCCTTAATCTATATGACATTTTTATGACAATTAAAATATCACCCTAAGGAGGGTCTTTTGTTCCATTGTCAGATTTTATTGGGCTAGCATAAGCTAACAAAGCAGAATAAAATTATGCAGCTAATATTATATTTGAAACATCAATTTATTACATTTAAGGCTATACCAAGAAAATACACTGGCCTTCGGTGTCAACCAAACAAAATGAGTCACACAAATATTTAGGATCTGATTATAGTTTTTCCCTGAGAGTAAGTTTCTCTGGATCAGTTAACAAGATTCCTCCTCCCAGACATAATGAGAATTTTAACAGCCACTAAAAATCATCTTATGTCCTTTTGTCAGTTCCTTGCAGTAGTTGTATTTAAATTCATCTACCTCCTTCCAAAGAAAAACTGCATGTCTTTGGGGGGTGGAGGCACTGCTTTCTCTCTCCGCCCCCCTCCCTTTTGAACTGTAGCGTGACACAGATATGTGATCGAACCATTACTTCCAACACTTGTAACTGTAGGACTTGGGCCAAGTTGCCTTAGCTTTTTGAGTGTTGGTTTCCTCATTTGCTAAAAATAAATAAACAAGTAAATAAATGCCCAGGATTAAACTCTATAAAGCTCTCAGCACAGTGGCTGACCCCTAATAAGTAGTCAGGAATCGCCAGCTGTTTTCCTTTCTGTAGAACCACTAACTTTTTTCCAAAACTTCACTGCCCCTCTTGATCTAGTTTGATTACCAATCAATAATATTTCACCAAAGATCCTGGACTTAGTCTTAGGGGATCCTGCATCCTTATGCGGTCTTGTATGTGGTTAATCTAGTTAAGCTATAGAACCAACAGGGGAGGGGCACCTGGGTGGCTCAGTTAAGCATCTGCCTTCGGCTCAGGTCATGATCTTGGGGTCCTGGGATTGAGTTCCACATCGGGATCCCTGCTCGGGGGCAAGTCTGCTTCTCCCTCTCTGTGATCTCTCTCGCTCTCACTCTCTCTCAAATAAATAAATAAAAATCTTAAAAAAAGAAAGAAAGAAAATAACCAATAGGGGAACTCTCAAAATACAATTTCCTAGACCCAACCCCAGTCCCACTGAGTTGTAAGCGTGAAAGACAGGGCCCTGGAATGTACATTTGTAAGTAGCTCCCAGGGCGGCTCTTAAGCAAGTGGCTCGGGATCATCCACACAGCTCGCCTTGTTGCCACGCCTACGGCAGGGTTCACAATCAATGTCATGATTCATTTCCTCACTCAAGATCCTTGGGCGCTTCTCACACCTCTGGACAATATCCAAACTGCACCTTTCCAGAAGACGAACCCAAGACATGCAAGAAAAATACAAAAAATGCACCAGAAAACGTTCTTTCAGTGTTATGATCTTCAGGCTAACGCCACATTTTATTGCCATTGCTATTTTCAGCTGTAGGGCGGACTGAATTCAAGTCAATACAAACCGGAAGATAAAAAGATAGAGCAGCACAGCCTCCCAAATGTCACCGAAATGGAGGGGAGCGGCCCCTGGCATGACAGGCTTCAGGGTTCTATTCACATTCGATCCGTTCTCTTCATCACTCTTTCTCGAGTCATTTCTGCAGAATAAACGCCATCTCTGAGTGGTGATTTCTCACGCAACGTTGAGTTTTCAGTTTGCTGTTCATAGAGTCGGTATTGTCCCAAGCACACGGGCTGGCGGCAGAAATGCTATTCCCACCAGAGCTCGGACAGGGCCTGCCGCGAAAAGCCCGTGTGCGCAGCCGACCGCAGCGGCCGAGCGGCCGTCCGCCGGGGACCCGCGCCAGCCCCCGCGACACCGGGCCCGCCAGCTTGGACACTGGCCTGGCCGAGCAAGTACGTCTCACGCCAGGCCACTCGGTCCTCTCAGGGGCACGTACGATGACAAAATCAAGCCACGGTCCTCCTTTTACTTCACTTACTCCCTGATGGAGTCCTTTTGGCTCTTGACTGGGTCTTCTCGCTGTTTAAGGGGCGGTCCTGATCAGAGCCCACCTTAGTCAAACAACAACAGCAGCCCCTTTGGGGAAGAATTTTCCATTCTTCTCTGAATTATCGTTTACAACAACCCTAGAAAATAATCTTATCGCCCCCTTCTAACCAGTGGGGTTAGTAAAGGTCTGAGTGGCTTGTCCAAGGGCGAAGGGCAATGGGTGGAGGGGCCAGTTCTCGCCCAGGATGTAAAGCTCTTAGCACAGCCTGCCTCCTTCCACGTGGCCATTTGCAAAAGGGTCAAGGAGGCAACATTGATTTTTGCCTTACTTTTCACTGGCCCAGCTTCGAGAATTAACAGTTCTAGGGGCGCCTGGGTGGCGCAGTCAGTTGTGTCCGACTCCTGATTTCAGCTCAGGTCATGATCTCAGGGTCATGGGATGAAGCACCGAATCGGGCTCTGCGCGGAGTGCAGAGTCTGCTTGGGATTTTCCCTCTCCCCCTGCCCTTTCCCTCCCCATCCCACCTCATGCATTCTCTCTCTCTCTCTCTCTCTAAATAAATAAATAAATACAATCTTAAAAAAAAAAAAGAAGAAGAATTAACAGTTCTAAGATGAAAAGTACAGCATAGGGCATAGAATCAATAATATTGTAATAATGGTGTATGGGACAGACGGTAACTACACCTATCATGGTGAGCATTTCGTAATGTGCAGAATTGTGGAATCAATATGCCATACACCTGAAACTAATATAACATTGTATGTTATTTATACTTGAATAAAACAAAATTTTTTACGAAAAATACAAAGGATTAAAAAGCAGAGTTAGCCATTCTAAATATTTGTACCAAATTAGGTGGGGTGTTTGTTGGAGGAGAAAGACTTTTAAGGGTACACCTCCAATGTTTATGAGAGAATATAAATAGATAGATAAAATAGTGTTTCATAAAGGAAAAAATATCTATGTATATATGTATAAAATCATATATATAAAAAACCTGAATACACATAGAGTTTGGTCCCTTAAGCAAATAAATAACTTATACCCATTTTGCTCATAAACAATTACTATGGCTGATCCACACTATCATGGTTTTCCTCTTTTCATGTTGCCTAATCTTGATAATGTTTACATAATCAGTCGATGCCCTATTTTCGCTGACGGCTAGGACTGGGGTGAATCTTTTTCTCAGTTGAGACAGACATGTGGCCTGGCATGGTCACTGGATGGGGAAGAAGGCGATTCCATCCTGGTTCCAACTCCGCCACAAACCTTTGGTAACTCACCCATGCTCCCAGACCCCCATGGTCTCCTCTGTAAAATGGGTTGGGAGACCCTCACTCCTTAATGTCTGGTCCTTGGACCAGCAGCATTAGCATCATCTAGAAGCTTGCCAGAAATGCAAAAATCTCAGGCCCTAGCCCAGAACTGCTGAATCAGTGCCTGGATTTTAACAAGACCCCCAAGATTCGAATGCACAGGCCCTCATGTAGATGGCTCCTGTGAGTATGAGGGTACCTCACCTGGGGCTCTCTGCACCGCCCAGCTCAAATTCCTCACTCAGTGGTTCTCGGCTCTTGCCGAACATTGGCATCACCTGGAGAGCTTTGAAAACTCGGATGCCCAGACCAGTTAGCTTTGAATCTCCAGCAGCGTAGGCCTAGTGAGGCCACGGTTTAAATCTTCCCACGTAAGCCGAAAATTAAATAAATAAACAAATCTTCCCAGGTGATCCCAGTATGCAAGCCTGGTTGAGCACCTAGGCCTAAGTATTCCTCCCCTGTAGCCCATTCTCTGGTGTGCTTGTTACTCTACCACACATGCTTTTTCCAACCCCCGGGGAGTAAAAACAGAACTTGGTCCCTTCTCTTCTGGCCACTCTCTAGCACTGGTCGCAGGGCAATGACCGTGGCAGCCCAACTTGTCAGCCACTGAGCCCCGGGGATTTGGCATTCACCTTGGACATCTGCAATTTTGGTTTACAGACAGCCAACCACTACTTCTGCCAAAGCACTATAAACAGAACCACCACCTGTAACGATGCCTACTTGTTAAGCTCCTCTGGGGTCTGAGCGCTATAGAATGCAAGGAAGCAGAATAATCACACATCCTGGCCTATTTCTAAACACATGCCCCTTCTTGAGCTCTCGGAAGAGAAGGTCAGCAGAGGTGGGAGGACAGAGAGAGACAAGTCCAAACCAGACCAAAATGCAGGCCAGTCTGGCAGCTGCCAGGTGAAGGTCATGGACGAATGAGACCCGGAGATGGACAACGGGTCCTCATGGAGTAGTTCTCATAGCTGCATTTGACGATGCGCCACACTTCCTTCTTTCATGTTCCTGAGGTCCTGGGCTAATGAACTCCATCATGGATCGTTCCGTGTAGGCCGCACAGTGGTAGGCAGAGTAATGGCCCCCAAAGATGTCCACATCCTAATCCCTGAAAGCTGAGAAGGTGTTACCTTAGATGGCAAAGGGGACTTGGCAGGTGTGATATAGTTAAGGGTCTTGAGATGGGGGATTATCCAGGATTATCCAAACGGGCCCGAGGTCATCACAAGGGTCCTTACACCAGGAAAGGAGGAGGGTCAGAGAAAGGAAGTGACGATGGGAGCAGATTTTGGAGGGATGCCATTGCCGGCTGGAAGGGAGCCAATGAACCAAGAAAGCAGAAAAGGCAAGGAAGGGCTTCTCCTCCAGAGCTTCCAGAAGCTCCCAGCCCTGCCAACAGCTTGATTTTAGGCCCATTTTCAGGCTTGTGGCCTCCAGAACTGTAAGTTAATGAATTTGTGTCGCTTCATGCCACTAAGTTTGTGGTGATTTGTTATAGCAGCCGTAGGAAACTCAGCCCCCAGAAACCGGGAATAAGAATGGCCTTACTGTCACAGTCAAGATTCCCCAGCCAACAGGGGCCAAAACCAGGTTCCTGGCCACCTTGACAGAGTCTCGTGTTAGGAACGTGTCACTCGTTGGGGTGTGGTGCAGGTGACCCAAAGACCTCAGCCCACTGGGCCTGGAGAGGCTCTTCCAGAGAGAGCACCGTCCCCCAAGGGAAGGACACTTTCTCCCGCCCCCCATCCCAACCATGTCCCTTATTTCTTTAACAACTGCCACTGTCAAAAGAGGTTAGGCTTCCCAGTTTGTCTAACCATTTAAGATATTTTAAGAAAAACACTGTATTGTTTTGCCAGGAAATCCTCTGTGACAGAGATACATAATCCACACCACCACGGAAGCCAGCAATTTTAATCCGTTGTTGCAACAGCAAATTCATCCGAAAGATCAGGAGAAGTAATGTTGCCATTTGTGTGCGCACACTTACATTCGATGACGTCATAATGATGCTCCGTCAATACCCTATTATTGTCTAAGCGTTCCATCAGGCTTGACACACTTTGTTCGAGTTTCGCTATACCTTTTGGTACATAACCATAAAGAGACTTTCACCAGAAGCAGGAGATCCCATCAATGGCCCCACGACATCGTATGTCGTTTCTCCAGCAACACCCAATTCTCCATTCTCCACATCAACTGGGTATCGTGCACTTTCATTCAGCTGGGACACTAACTACCCCAGAGGCCGGGGAGGCTGCTCAACCTCCTAGAGTGCACGGGGAGGCCAAGAATTATCCAGCGCCGAATGTCAGCAGCGCTGCTGTGCAGGAACCCGCTAGGGAGCAGGGGTTTCAGGTAAGGCCAACAGGGAGTGATTGCAGACTCTGGGCCGCGGAAAGAAGCTTTCTCAGACAGGGAAGGAGTCAGCTGGCAGGCCTACGCTGTGTGGTCACCACACATGTGTTTTTGCATCCACGTCATTTTAGCTCTCTTGGGATTTAGTCAAGTCTTTTCTGAGTTACGATTCTGTTTTTTTCCTTTATTTTGTTTCCTTTTTTCTCTTAAATATGCTCAGAGTAAATAAAGCCTTTCTCACTTCTGTCAGGCAGAACCAAGATGGAGGGCAGATGTCCCCAGGGCACCAGCATATTTTCCAAGGACAGTGGGATGGTGGTGAGCATGGAAATTGTGTGAGAGAACCCCAGGGGAAAGAAGCAACCCAGGGTGAAGATTCAGGGGTGCCTGGTCCACCAGCCACCTCCTCTAGAGATCTTCTTTCTGGGGCTAAGACCACAGAAGTTTGGGGCTTGGTTGAAGAAGAGGGGCTGGGTCCTTTCCACGTGTAAGTGTCATTACCACCAAAAGTCATGGACCAGAAGGAAACATTTTGGAGACAGCATCTAGAACAGTCTATGGTGTGAGCGCCAAGCAAGTCTGTTCTCAATCATAACCCCCGGAGAACATGGCCTTTGTCTCCGCTTGCTTCAGATAACATTTTGTGATGAGCAACCAGAGGTGGGGGCTTCATAAATGCCCTTGAAAGACGACGGGGCGGTCACTGTCTTCTTGTAATGTTTCATCTGGGGGGAAAAAAAAAAAGAAGTTTCCTACCTGGGATGTGGGCTCTTTGGTGGCAAGAGTTCATGTTCAAAACTCTGAGTTGATAGAGCTCATCCCAGCGGTGGTTGGTGGTTTAGGCTCCTGCCACAGCAACATCACGTAGGACTCGCACCACCTGGCTCCTTGAAGGTGAAGGCACTGGGTTTGAATGTCCGATGGAGGTGCCAGTCTTGGGGTGTGGAGGGGGCCCCTGCACAAACCCAACCCGGGGTCACACTGTGCATTAGAGAAGGCGAGCTGGGGGCTCCTCTCTGGGGTGCTCTCAGTTGTGGGGGGGAGACCTGACTCTGGGACAAGGGAATGCTCATCAGAGACATAAGAACACATCACCACGGAAATAGCAGACGCATGGGACTTTTGCTCCTTTGGTGGCAGGATCTGAACCCCTCTAGGACCCTGAGCCAACAGTCTTTCTAGAGAACCAGAATGTTTCTGTTGCCCATTAGTCAGGGTTGTGCTCAATGGGGAGCAGAAGTTAAATAGAATCTGCACTGAGCTGACCTCGTGGTGAGCCAAGCAGGACCCCAAGATCACCCTGTGTTTAGTTCTCCCAAATCTGGGGTGCATGCTCAGCAGTGAGCTGGACGCCAACTTTGCTCCCAGTCTGTGGGAGGCAGAGAAGCGGAAGGCACCAGAGTCCTCCCTCCATAGCTAGAAAGGTGCTAGCCCTGGGTAATGCTTCCTGGTCATTGTAGTTGTTTCCCCTATGACCAGTACCAACCTGTGTGTATCCCTTTAGTGAAATGACACAATGTTTCCATAAATAAATTGAAGTCTTAGACAGCGGGTCAACTCAAAGAAAAAACCCCTCGTAAATAAAAATATAGGTAGGACAGGGCTGTGGCACAAATCGGAAGTTTGTAGGGAAAAGACTGGTATTTGGGAAACATGATAATCTCTCACGTCTTCCAAACTGAAGAGTAGTGCTGTCCCGGAGCAGGAACCATGAGTTTCTGCTGCAAAGTTCCAGACAAGTAGACCCTCCACTCTGGGTGACCCCAGATAGGTGCAAGTCTAGAAACCAGAATCGTAGAACTGACGGGCCGTTGAAAGACACAGCCAACCTTTTCCCTTTATGGGGGAAAAGGTAGGGGCCAGATTGTTTTAAGTGAGTCGTCCAAAGTCATAAAGTTAGCAATTACTGGAGTTGGAACTCTGGTCTCCCGCCGGCTCACCCCGGTCCATCCCCTCTCCAGATTCTACCCGTTAAGCTCCTGCCCAGCCTTCTAGACAAAGACTCCACAGGCCTACATTTGTCTAAGAGACAGAGCTAGCACACCAGCTCCCACACCAGGGTGCTAATGGAATTTCCAGCCTGGAGATGAGACCCAGAGCCAGCATGTCCAATATCCGGATGGGGTTGTAAAATACAGGAAGCAGGACGGGGGGAAAAAATTGCACATGGTTCATGAGCTGAAAACATTCATCAATCCCCAAACAGTGACTAGCTGTGAAAGAATGAGCCTGTAGGTTACACAGAAAGAAAACTACTTTTAACAAATATTAACTAAGAATCTATGGACAAAGATTTTTCTCTTTTCTTTCTTTCTTTTTTAAGAGTGTATGAACTTGGGGCACCTGGGTGGCTCAGTCAGTGAAGCGTCTGCCTTCGGCTCAGGTCATGATCCCAGGGTCCTGGGATTGAGCTCTGCGTCGGGCTCCCTACTCAGTGGGGAGTCTGCTTGTCACTCTCCCTCTGCCCCTCTCCCTGCTCGTGCTCTCTGTCTCTCAAATAAATAAATAAAAATCTTTAAAAAATAAAAAAAATAAAAGTATGAATTTTATGATGTCAGGTTTGTCTATGTTTGACGATTCATTTCTTATGGCAAATATGGGCCAAAAAAAAGAGGCAATCAGTTGATAGGACAGACTTTCACATACTCTAAGGGCCAAAATAAACTCCTTGGGTGAGAGACCAGGGGACTCAACCTCATGAAATATTTCACCTCTGAACCTGAGGCCTCAAACCAATAGTGCCCTGGGACACAGTGCACTTCCTACAGAGAGAACAGAGAGAAGAACCGTTCCAGTGGTGAATGACTGTGCCCAGCTCAGCTTCAGGAGAGCTGGGCTGTGATGACCTTTTATGTTTTGAGAAGGTCAGGCCATCTGTATCAGACCAACTGTGGCTTATCGTGAATGAATTGTGCCAAACAGATCATGTATTCCAAGTTCGTACCTGTGTTGAAGAAGAAACCAGCCTCCTCGGCTGTTGGTAGAAGGTGCCAGTATTTCTTCCATTTTAGAGGCGGCGTCAGAATAAGCAGAACACATTCAAGAGATGTGGTCAGAGAGCAGCAGATGCCAACACATGTAATCTGGCAGCTGTATGTCCCAGGAACTAGAAGGTTCCCATTAGCAAAATAATGGGTCATTGGTTCCTAGCAAGTGAAAACTTATTACTCAGAATTTATGAATTGATAATCCTATTTATCACAGGAATATGATGACTCATTATTCTCCCACCCAGAAAGGAAGCAAGTTTTTCCCTTTCTTGTAGTTTCCACTGACCATGTTTTTGAGCAAGGTCGACTGACGAAGATCATTTCCCTTGTTACCATGTACAGGTGTGCCTCACTGCGTGCAACAGGTAGATCCAGAAAAATATGAACACACGACATGTCTGAATATGGAAGTCTACTTTCAACCCCCGATGAGAACAAGCAACTTGAATGAAACTCGTGGCGAATGATCGTCTATCGTTAAGTCCTTGTTCTTCACACTGGTCATCGTCAGGTCTCAGAGAAAACTCCCATTTTTATTTATTTCTGTATTTATCAGAGAGAGCACAAGCAGGGGGAGCGGCAGACAGAGGGAGAAGCAAAGTCCCCGCTGAGCAGGGAGCTGGAAGTGGGGTTCGATCCCAGGACCCTGGGATCACCACCTGTGCCGAAGGCAGACGCTTAACCGACTGAGCCACCCAGGCGTCCCGAGAGCTCCCATTTCTTTCAGGCTGCCTCCAACTCTTTTCTAGCGCAGAAGAATGAACAACTGAATAAGTGCATTCATTCATTAATTTTTGATCTTGTACAATAATGAAGACTCCAACACAAGAACATATGACAAATCACAACCTATTTTTTAGTTTTGCAAGCTTTTTAAAATTTTATTTTCTGTGGTACACACCGTGCTATCTGGGCAAGTAAAAGGGCAAAGGTTGGTAAAAACCTTCCAATTAACTGTGCATTAAAATTCCCCGTGCGTGTTGCCGGCGGACTGGGACTGTCTCCAGAGGGCTGTGGGGCCTAGGGCAAGTCACATGGGGTAACTGTGTCGCCTTGTACTGAGATATATTTCCTCAGGGGAAATCGGGTTAAAATGAACTTCAAATATCCCTCAGATATTCTCAGATAGAGAAACCAGAGCTGAAATGTCAAGATCAGGAGATAAAATTGTGATTAAAAGAAGTCATCACAAGATAGGAAAAGTCACAAAGGGCAGTATTCAATGATTTCCTTGCATCTGATGATCGTGCCTCCCCTCTCTGTGCCAGAGGACGGGGATTCCACGACGAAATAGACACCGCCACACATTTCAAGAAACTAGTCAATAGCAATGAAAATGCACTTGCATGAGATGCTGGCTAGTCGCCAAGGGCTAAAAAGCCTGGGGGGCCATGGACGGTTTTGCAGGGGTGAGTATCCAAATCTTTAAAAATATTCTTATCATTTAAAAAAATTTAAAATATCCATGTGCATATGGAGATGGATATATACATTTCGGAAGCTGTGAATTAAATCACAAAATCGTTGGATGAATTTGATTTCAGACTCGTTATTCTGCAGCCAAGCTTGGTGCTTCTCACATTCCCTGAATCATACATTAGCAGCTCCTCTTAAAAATACAATGTAGCCGCTTTCCCACTGTGTTTACAACCACGCCTGGCTCTAAGTTCTAGTAGGAGGAAAAACAAGCTGAGAGAATGATGAAGTTCATGGACACGTCATTATAACAGGATAATTAGGTATAGTTTTCTCTTTTAAAGTTACCTGCCTTTAAAACCGGGACTGAGGTAGGACGTTAGGCGGGTAGCTTCTTCCAGCTGCGTTAAGTGGACAATTTCTTTTTTCCTGAAGCAAAATCCTGTAGGTAAGGAAACAGTCCATTGGTGGATTTCAAAGAGAGTTAGTTTATTTTCCCAGCAAGAAATTCAACTGTAAATTCCCCGAAATGATTTAGGTTTGAAATGACTCAATTCTAGAAAACACATGTAGGCCACAAACACCAAGATAACAGAGACTGTTTTTGTCTTGCTTGACACTGTCCCCCCAGCACCCTGACCAGTGCCCGATACGCCGTAGGCGCTCCGCAGATGGGAGGGTGGGTGGACGGATGGACAGGTGGGTGGAAGAAAGGAATAAGGGAAGGACGGGAGGGAGGGAGGAGGAATGATCAGTAAATTTCGAGTATACCAACCTGGCTCCTTTGGTCAAATTAACCAGAAGTTCTGATCGGCTCCCTAAAAAGCAGTACCTGGACATTATAACACAACCCTACAGTGTATTCTTTGGAGTCTGTGGTTAAGTATTTATTTAACAATATTAAAATGGATATAGTTCCCTTTCCATAGCATGGTTCATCTCTTCTCAGCCAATCTTTTTATTATCTTCACGAAGTCCCAGATTAAGGAACCCCTCTGGCTCCGTTATAAACTGATAGATGAACTGAACAAGCTCCACCTGGCTATCGGAATAAAGCTAAGTGTGCCCAGAGCGTAGGGCAAAACAGGTAAGCAGTAGCCTTCGTGTATTTTCTCTCCACCAGGTTTATTTCTGTCTAGGTTGTGCCCCATTTCACATTTGCTTTTCCAAGTTCAGGGCCAACCCCACTGTGATTTGTGCCCAGAGGTCAACACATTGTGTGTAATGAACGCTAAATCATTACTCAAGAAAAGGGCACTAAGAGCAGTAAGTGCTTGAAACGGAACTTGATTGATCTTTATCCTCAGATAGTGGTTTCTGGCCTCATGATAAGGTACTTCTTTCTCTTTCTATTGAGTGGCAAGTGAATTTCCTTTCGCAACACGCAGCGGTATATTTATCGATTTACTGCATCTGTCCACATGCACCGAATCTTTCTTCATTTAGCCACTTCTTTTGACCTCTGGGTGATACACTCGGGTAAAGCTAGGGCTCCTCCTCATTGCTTCCTTATCCTCTCACCCAGCATCGGCTCAGTCAATAAACCTTTAAAGCCTGCAACTTTACGGAGGCCCTGCTCTATGCCCAAGACATATGACCACACCCCGGAAGGAGCTCGTGGCCCAAGACAGGGAACAGAGAAGTGAGTGAATAATTACTTTCACTTGAAAAAACTTCTGTTAGAGAAATATTTGCCAAGGCTCAAGTATAAGCACGGGAAAGTGGCCACAGCATGCCCCTGAGCATAAAGAACCTTTCTCAGACCTCTTTGAAAGCCAAGTTTCCACCTTCGTGACTCAAAACACAATGAGCAGTCCCATGGGAGACTACAATTCTCTCCTTAACTGGTCAAAACCACACCGAAACTCCCTCCCGTTTCAGTTATCTGTTGCTGTGTAACCAGCCACTCCGAAACTTAGTGGCTTAAACCAGAAACGATGTGGCTGTTTTCCTCATGATTCTGTGAGTTGACTGGGCTTAGCTGGTAGTCCTTCTGAGCCATTTGGCTGTATTCAGCTGGCATCTGAGCCGGCTGGAAGGGCCAGGAAGCCTTCACTCACCTCTGGTGCCCAAGTGGGCTCTCCTCATGGTCACCTGGGGCTTTCTCATAGCACGGTGGTCCCAGGATAGTCAGACCTCTCAAATGGCAGTTGACTTCCAAAGGGAAAGACATTAAAGCAGCCATTCTTCTCAAGGCCTGGGCTCAGAAGTCCCGGAACGTCATATCCTTGACAATCTACTGGGCAAAGCAAATCACAGGCCACAGTCCAGATACCAAGGAAGGGGAAAATAGATTCCACCCCTTGACTAGTGGAGCAGCATACATGTACAGGGAGGAGAGGAATTGATGGTGGCCATCTTGGAAGATGACCTCCCCCATTTCCTAATATGGAATAACCCCCCCCTTTTACCTAAGATTGTCGAGTTACACCTATAACGATAAATTTCAATACTGTGCGACAGGTTACATAAAAGAAGTAAAAATTTGCCACCATGTTGTCAGAAAAGGGGAAATAACACTAATTTTGTAAGAATGCATCTGGAAATTCCACACAAAAGTGCAAACCCTTTGTGGTGATCCTCAAACCCTTGAACTTTAGTGGAGGTATTTAGGGCATCTAAATAGCTTCATGAATGCACATGTCTTAGGGAAAAATAAATGGTGAGTGGCGAAGTGGTTTGTATTAGACAGGGGAGTTAATTACTGCAGTAAACAACTCTCACATCTCAGTGGTCTCACACTTGAAAGGTTTTTTTCTCGGACATACCACAGTTCAATGCAGCCAGTCAGGTAGGCTCTGCTCCACACAGACATTCAAGGACACAGGTCCCTTCTATATAATGACTCAACATCCGTGGGGGCTTGAAGTCCTCCACTGGATGCTCTGCATTAGGTCATCCCTCAGGGAAAGAAAAAGTAGGGGAACTGTTGATGGGCCAGGCACAAAGATAGTGTACAACACATACCCCGTCTAACAGCGAAGAATTCTGGGAAATGTGAGCAAGCTACATGCCCCGGAAAGAAATGGAAAGCCATTTGGTGACCATCTAATCAGACTTTGCCACAAACTCTAAGTAACCCGTCCCTAACTATCCAAAACATAAATGACCTCTGTTCTTGAAAAAAATAAAGTTTAATTTGTGTTAAATGCCTGTTAGCTGCCATTTAAGAAGAATTAGCTACGAGATATGATTGTGAAGAAATATCTGGGCAGGGTCCTGTGAAGAGCTGTAGAGGCCCAAAGCTTAGAAAGATGTAACAAAAACTCCATCCACATCCAAACCCCTTTCCAGATGTCAACCTAAATAAAAACAGTACTGAACTGAAAAAAATGAACGTAAGGAAGTCCAACAAGTTTCTGACTTTTCCCTTGATTATTAGTTTGTTATTTTTTTCAAGATATCTAATCTCGCCCCAAGGATGGGGTGTGAGTGTGTGAGTGTGTTGGGGGGTGTGTACTATTAGTGTCCCAAGCCCCTGCACTGTCTGCCTATCAGATAATCATATCTAGCCCAGTACCCAAAGAACAAATGTCAGAAGATAAGGGACAGGAATAAAAAAAAAACTTTGGCAAATGCACAGTCTTCCCTAGCGCCCTCTATCCCGGCTCCCACCCCCCACCATGACACACCTCAACATTACTTTCAGCCCAACTCTGACCCATCTTGTAGATGGCAGAATGCTGCTGCTCTACATCGCTAAACTTCACGACTTCCTGGGTCCTGGGTAGTTTGGAAGAGAAGACCATTTGAACAGAAAACTTGGGTTTGCATGTGCTCGTTTGTTTTTGTTTACTTGTTTAGCTTGAGTCCTAAAGGAGTCTAACCAGAAGGTTTCTCCATCTAGCTTATTCTGATACTTCCGATATTGGAGGCTGAGATCTCCATACTAGTAATATAATTGTGATCAGCTCATAGAGAAGACGGTGCGTCTTTTCGCAAGAACATGGAAATAAGGTTTAGTCAGCCCAGAGTGGGCTAAGCTACAGTAATAAAACTCTCAAAAGCTTGGCACGACACAGGCTCACTTCTCACTTACGCGAAGACCGATGCAAGCTGGCCAGAGCTCACCTCCATCTGGTGGCTCAGGGGTCCAAGCTTCCCCCATCTGGTGATGCTGCCATCATAATATGTGAATCCCCGGGTTGCCATGCTTGGGAAAGAGGGTGGAAAGGCACACCAGCTTTTCATTTCCCTGGCCCATAAGTGATACATGCCGTTTCCACACACAGCTCATTCACTAGAATTTGTCAGATGGCTACCACTTCACTCCAAAGGAAGCTGGGAAATATAGGGGAGCACAATGTAAATTTGATGACCAATCATCTTTGCCATTTGAGGGAAATAAGTTCGCTATCAGCAAGTTAAACAAGGCAACATTCACATATCAAGGATGCACTCCGGAAGTCAGGAGCATGTGGGTAAATGGGCGACTGAAGAGTCTGGGAGGCATCCAGAACTCCGGGAACAGCTTGCTGCTCTGGAAAATCATTGGTTAATCTAGAGATTAACAGGCACGGGCGCTTTTGGTCCCTGGCACTGGGTCAATTTTTCCTTTGCCTGGGAAAGAAAGGATTCCCAAACTGACACTTTTCTCAATGAGGAAAGGTGCCGCGAGGCTCTTGTTTCAACCCCAAATATGATATAGACGTGCTGCCGAAAGGGAAGAGAACTGCAGATACGAGTCTAAAATTCCTGAGATAAAGCTTCTTCTCCCAAAACGGTGACTTGCTCTCCTAATGATGTTATGAGAGAAGAAGGAGAGAAAGACTGCCCTTTGGTGCTTCCAATGAGAAGAGTAAATCGTAAGCAGAAAACACCAATTCTCATCATTTTTGCCCCCGATGAAATCCAATCACTGGGTCATGCTGGCCAAGCTTGACTGCTGGCTTGCCCCCGTTGGCCCAGCCCTCCGTCTTGAAATGGGCATCCCCAGTTCCAACATTTGAAAGACAGAGAAAATCTCACCAACAGATTGCTAAAAATCCCAAAGCGGCTAACATGTACAGTTGACCTTCGAGCGACTCAAGGGTTAGGGGCACTGACACCCCGCACAGTTGAAGAATCACATATAATTTTTGACTCCCTAAAAACTTAACTACTGGGGCGCCTGGGTGGCTCAGTCGTTAGGCATCTGCCTTCGGCTCAGGTCATGGTCCCGGGGTCCCGGGATGGAGCCCCACGTCGGGCTCCCTGCTCGGCAGGAAGCTTGCTTCTCCCTCTCCCACTCCCCCTGCTTGTGTTCCCTCTCTCGCTGTGTCTCTCTCTGTGTCAAATAAATAAATAAAATCTTAAAAAAAAATAAAAAAATAAATTTAAAAACTTAACTACTGATAGCCTACTACTGACCACAAGCCTTACCCATTAACATAAACAGTCAGCACATGTTCTGTATATGTGTTATATACTGTATTCTTACAATAAGAAAGAAAGAAAGAAAGAAAGAGAAGAAAATTTTATTAAGAAAATCATAAGGAGGGGCACCTGGGTGGTTCAGTTGGTTAAGTGTCTGCCTACATCCCGGGGTCCCGGGATGAAGCCCCGCATCGGGCTCCCTGCTTCTCCCTCTCCCTCTGCCCCAACTCCGCTTGTGCTCTCTCTCTCTCAAATAAATAAAGAAAATCTTTTTTAAAAAATCGCAAGGAAGAAAAATGCATTTATGTACTGTATTGCAAAAAATCCACGTGTAAGGGTACCACACAGTTTAAGCCTGCTTTATTCAAGATTTGCTGTAATTATTACTTGATACTGTCATGGAAAAAAGAAACTTCTTGTGTTTGCCTGCCTCTTAGTGTTTTGAAATGTCCATCTAAAAACTTCCAAGAACCAATAAGATAATTAGGACTATCAAAAAGAATGCCTTGTCCCTGGTTTTGGTAAGCCCACAATTATACCAGCATCAACTTAGAGAGGCAAATCAGTAAGTGATTGTAAGCGATTCCATCGTGTTATATTCTTTCTAAAGAAAGGCTACTTTTTTAAGGGGGCATGATACCAGTCTACCTATAGATTCGAAAAATGTGTATAATAAAAGCCAAATATGGTGGTGTTTACCCAGGAGAGAGGCAGGCACTGATTCTGACAAATACAAATACTCTCATTCCTTAGAGATAAATACTATTGAGAGAGCTGGGTGGTTCTTCAGAGTCACCGGGACCTGGACAGAGTAGCCCTTGGGATCATCCACCAGCCTCAATGTTTTTTAAAGATTTTACCCATTTATTTGAGAGAGGGAGAGAGAGAGAAAATGAGTGGGGGGGCAGAGGTAGCGGGACAAGCAGACCCCCCACTGAGCAGGGACCCCCCCCCCCCCCCGCCCCACGCAGGGCTCTATCCCACGACCCTGGGATCAGGACCCGAGCTGAAGTCAGACGCTTAACTGACGGAGCCACCCATGGGGCCCCCCACCAGCCTCAATTTTAATTTCTTGTTATCTACTCAGTCTTCTCGTTTCTAAGCCAACTCCCCCAATACCTGGACCCCGGGACAGAAGGCTTCAGAGTGGCTGGCGCAAATACTCCCGCCCTATACAAAGTTAGTGCTTACATTTGTGTTCTGTGTTATCCCTCAGTCTCTTAGCAGACTGGTTACCTTGGGTAAATTCCCAAGAGCCCAGCATCTCTGGTGACATCGACAAAATAGGCTTTCTATTCTCGAAAACCCGGAACACGGTGACCCCCTGCATTGCCTTAACTGTCAGCCGACCACCTCATCTCGCCTCACTCACCTCTAACTGCACTAGTAAAGCCTCCTGCCCTGGATACACCCACATTCTCTCACGGCCGCAGGGACTCGGTACAACTTTTAAATAAAGTCATTCTCCTTTGTTGTAGTTTGTAACTTAACAGGAAAGGACACAAAAAGAGCCCAGTTCTTTCAAGTAGAAAGTAGCAATCAGATCATCCTTTGCTGGTGAAATTTATCCAGCTACAAACATGATTGTACCATCGTTTGCCTTCCGTCTGCTCCTTGGGACCATGGGAGAAGTTTTAGGATGCTGTATACTGGATTTCCAGAGCAAAATACCACAGAATGCCATTACTATTTGTATTCATATCAAATCTCTGCAGTTAGAAGTGAGGTTGATGAACCGGACCTTCTATTTCGTTCCCTCGAATGCAGGGCATGAGAAGTCACTATGGGAATGCATTCTGATTCTTGTTCACTCGGAAAAATAAGGATTTTATTCATTTTTGTTTGCCTGCCAGCGAAAATAACAGCAATTTCAGCTCTGTTTCTTCATACCATATGACTTGGAATTTATGCCTTTTACTTGGCTGGCTTCCGATGGCCATTTATAGACCCATAATTTTATGGACCACCTTCCCATAAAATTCACTCCCAGTTTGTAAAGCCAAGGCCGGTGATGCACAAACCAGGTGTTTGGAGACACATTAGACAGAGTAGCTCAGAGCAATGATAACACCGAGTCCAGGTTAATGACAGGTTTCCTTGGACCTTGGATTTCCAGGCTAGGCAAGCTCAAGCCAACCCCCAGACAGAGCGGCTCCAGACCCTTCCTTAATGTGCCTGTTGGCAGAAGGCCACTCCTATGGAAGGTGGTCTTCGGAATTCACGTGGTCCTACGTCGGGGGCTGCCCGGGGTCAATGGCTTGGTTGTAGCCCCTGACTGCACCAATGTCGAGCCCCTGACTCATGAGAGTGCCGTTAATAAGACATCAAAAGATAAAAGCATAAACTCCAAATCCAGGCCTGCCTTTTATTTCTAGGGCTGGTTTCAGTGTGGTGCGTGGGCCAACTCTGGGGTGGTTCTGAGGAGAAGCACGCGTGAGGTGGCGATTGGAAGCCCTTTGTTGTACCCACTCAAAGCTTGGGCTCCTCTCCTTCCCCCTCCCTCCCTTCCTCTTCAAGGTCCCTTACGTCCTGAGTGAACAGCAGTCGCTTTCCCAGGTGCCCGTGGGTCAGGCGAGTTCTCCAGGAAGCAGACCCCAAGATGGAGTTAGGAATGCCAAAGGTGTGCTGGGGAGAAACACCTGAGGGAAAAAAGGGAGGAAGAAGGATTAGGCAGAAGACGCTGCCAGACTTGGATGCGGACCTGATGATTTCTCCCTGAGCCCAACAGGCAGAACGGCAAGAGCAAGAACTACCCCTACAGGAGTCCTGCACTGGGAAGAAATGGCTAGAATCCTGGGAACATGGCCTTGTGCGGTCCTTAGCCAGGGACTGCCCTATGAAGAGCACGACCTGGGTTCTCAAGCTGAGGCAGTCGGCCAAACACACTCTTCACAGGTCAGCGGCAAGCTTTTTCTCGGAACTTGAAGGAGGATCTGGGCACCACATCTCCATGTCTGCCATAGCCAGCCACTCTTCCACGAGGAAATAACCCCACTCCCAATTCCATGTAGCTCTAGCTGGGCAAGGAGTTGAGACCCTTTGCTTTCTGGGTCACAGGGACGAGCACATGCCCCAAGGAGGGACAACTGGAATCAGTTTTGAACATTGGTCATAAGGTGGTGAGGGTCTCTCTCTTTCTCTGTGGTCATGAACTCTACAGACCACATGAGCGTATTGCTTCTTGAGGGCACCTTGTCCCCATGTGGGTCAGCCTGTCTGAGGATCAGGAAGACGCAAGCGCAGTCAAGAGATGGAACAAGGGACAGAAAGGTAGAGACACGCTGTTGGTGGGTGAGACACATTTATGGGCCACTTCAAATCCTCTTGGCCTCTGCCCTGACTCCATCCACTGTTATCAACATTGATTCCATGCGGGCTTGGACCAGCCTCACACAGGGTCAACCTCGCCACCCTGGGACTTCTCTGGGGCTGCAACAAGTTCATTTCTACCTGGGGGCTTCGGTCTCGTGGCACACCTATGGAACCTGCTCAGCAGTCACAAGGGCAACCTATAAATGTGGGAGAAGTCAACACCCATGGGCCACGCTTGATGAATGGGGCACAAAGCCAATGAATCAGAGCTTCTCCCTTTTGTCTTTTGAAGACTCCCACATCGCCAGGCAACCCATTCATGCATCTTTCACTTAGTTCTCCTGCATTCCCTTTCCAATGCCTCTCCTACATGAACTATTGGCACATAAGCCTTTGTCTCAGCTTCTTTTATGGAGGAACCCAGACCATGACAGATAACACTCTTTGAACACCTGGATCCAGCTATCCCTGAAACTACTCCCTTGGACTTCCCAATTCCTTGAACCAATAAAGTTACAAAGTTTCTTTTTTTCTTTCTTTGGTGTGTGTGTGTGTTTAAGCTAGTTTGGGTTGAGTCTCTGTGATTTGCAACCCTTACAACCCCATTTTCCTCTTCTAAGTCATTCATCACCCCCATCGCATCACCGTGCCTCCATGCTCCCCACACGTCTCCACCCTCCCGGTCAGCCCCAAGATGACGAAGCGTCGCCAGTGACTCGTCCCCATCCATCTCCTGCCACGGACAGCCAGATGCCAAATCCTGCAGCCTTTCGGTATTTCGAATTTATAGTGTGGCTCTTATAGACAACATGTTGAGTTTGAAATACCTGAGGGATCTCCAGCTGCATCCAAACAGGAGGTTAGAGAACCGGTCTGCCGTTCCAGAGATAGGTCAAGGCCAGAGATGCAGCAGAGCTGGTCAAAACCGAAAGCGTGGACAAGGTCGCAGAGGCAGGCTGTACGTGAGAAGGCCAAGGCTGGAGCCCCTTTGGAGGAAACGTTGCTTGTCATTGCTCTCCCCAACATTGTAAGCATCTTCCTCAAGCCCAGAGGAAATCGCAGCAGCAGAATGTCAGGTGCTGCGGAAGGTAAAGGGGGCCCTAGGAGGTAGCAGAACCCTTGCTGGGAGTCTCTTTCCCCCAGTTCAGACTCCAGCTGTCTGGGCACCAGCGAGAATCTGGATGAGGGAATGAAAGGAAGCCATTCTAGCATCGTCAGCCACACCTCTGAGCGTCAAGCCTCCCTCCAAGACAGTTCCTTTGTCAGCACCAATCAGATTACTAAAGACTACTGGCTGGGGCAGGAACACGGCTTGGGCAGGGGCTGAGAGCGGCTTGGGTTCTGCCCTCTGCTCTAGCCTCTACTCTCTAATTGGTTATCTTCGATTTCCCGTTTTCCCATTAAAAACCTCTCCACTTCTGGTGGTTGTCGATCACTTCCACGGTAGAGCAGTGGGTCTGAAACGTACTTAGTTCCCAATTTGTGCACAGCTGGACTCGGGGAAGGTCCCCAGGCTTTGCAATCACGCTCAAAGTGCATCCAGAGGGATTGGAAAGGGGACGGGGAAGAGTTGACATCCCACAACCCCGATCAAACTCGGCTCAGACAAGACTGGTAAGTGTGCTCGGAAGGAGGATACACTATGAGGTTAGCTGAGTAAAATGGGAGGTGACAGCTGATTTTTGAGAAGGCATTTTAATAAATTTTCTAAGCAAGGAAAGAATACTTGCTGACAGACAGCGGTTGCTACTGCGATGATAGACAATTTTCTGGGGCTTTGACTAGGAAGGCATTTTGTCTTAACCAACGTGTCCATATTGCAAATGCCAGACGGTTGGCGTGGGCAGCACACGGTTCATAATGACATTTGAAACTTTGAACGCTGGAATTCTCTGCCCTTTTATTTTTTTCCAAGCCTACTGCTTCTAATCTTTGCCTTTGAGGATTACATAGTAAAAGACAAGATAAATTCATCGGTCACCATTCCTAAAACGTTAGTTTGCCAAAACTGATCTATCGCAGGAATAAACAGAGTCCAGCTCCTGGTGCTCGTGTTTTTGCAGGATCGTGGACTCCAGTGAGGTGGTTGGGGATGTAGGGGGGTGAAGAAGCTGAACTTCAAAACGCAAAAGGCACAAATGTTCCTTTCACCTCCCCAATTCTGCGTTCCTCCTTGGCCCACACATTCCTTTGTAAAGAGAGGCTTTACAGCACCCACTTTCCTGAGCCTCCTTGTATTATCTATAAAAACCTGTGGACTAGCTTGGCACAGGGGTGTCGGATGGTTCTTACTGCTTTCAACATCATGATTTTGCAAATGAGGTATGCACTTTGTCCAGCGGAAAAGTACTAATTGAGAATCTGCCATAAGGTCAGACCAGGGTTCGGCCAAGTGTGGCCCAAGGGCCCAATCCCACCTGTGCTTATGTAGACATCACTGGAACAAGCTGGCGCCGTGAGCCAGGAGACCAGCCGGAGCCTCAGCCTCCACCCCCACAGCCCCCTCTGCGCCCAGACCTGCCTCTGGGGCCAGTCACCACCCACCCGCTGGGGCCTCTGCTACTGGCCTCCCAGGGGCCGTTAGCAGCCCAGAACCCTCCAGCTGCCCAGGTTGAGATGGCTTCACTCTTCAAGAGGAGAGGGGAAGGGCGCCTGGGTGGCTCAGTGGGTTAAGCGTCTGCCTTTGGCTCAGGTCATGAGCCCAGGGTCCTGGGATCGAGCCCCGCATCAGGCTCCCTGCTCAGCGGGGAGTCTGCGTCTCCCTCTTCCTCTGTGCCCCCCACTCATGCTCACTCACTCTCTCTCTCTCTCAAATACATAAATAAAATATTTTTTAAAAAAGTAAAAGGGGGACAGGGGAGTGTGCTGGGACCTGGGGGTCACTGAGGCAGGGAGTGAAACTGACCAAGGCAGCATGTCTGTCCCCCGCCAACCCTACCCCACCCTTGTTCCACCCAGCACCAGGACCCAGCTGTAAGGGGAGGAAGCATCTCCAGCAGATGACAGCTGGGCACAGAGTTGCCCACCATGAAAGCCCAGCCCCCCAGGGCAAATGGGGCATGGCGCAGTGGGACGTGTCTCTCATTATCCCAGAACCCACAGAATAGCCTTAATTCTGCCTCCTGGCTTGCAAAGCCTAAAATATTTACTATCTAGCCCTTTACAAATTAAGTTTGAGGGGGAATAGTCCAAGATGGCGGAGGAGTAGGAGACCTTAGTTTTGTCTGGTCCCAGGAATTCAGCTAGATGGCTATCAAATCGTTCATATCAAATCCTATCAAATCATGAACCCCTGTGAACACAACAGGAGATCTAAGAAAAGAAGAGCTGCAACCCTACAAATAGAAAAGTGACCAATTTCTGGAAGGTAGGAGATGCAGAGAAGTGATTCCGAAGTGATATATGGGAAGATAAACTGCGGGGAGAGGGAGCCTCCATCAGCCAGCGCCGGAAAGTGATAGAGCAGCGAGCACAAAATCAGAACTTTTAGAAGTCTGCTCTGGTGAGGGACGTCCCTGCCTGAAAGGCGCTCAGGTGGCAAAGGGGGGTGGAATCCTAGATGAGACAGTGTGGTCCCAGGATCCTTGGGGTCACAGAAAGACTGGGGGTCCCTGAGGGTGGCAAAGCTCCCAGGTATCGGAGTGGGGAAGCCGGCTATAATCAGCGAGCCCAGGAGTGGGTTCTCAGCTCTGGGTGGCCATAAACCCCAAACCGTGGCACGGTCGGGTGATCGCTGTCAGAGCAGGGGCCCAAAGAGTGGCAGACCAGTGAGACCCCACCTCCTCCCCCGGAGGAGCGGCGTGAGTGTGCACCACAGTCTGCAGGGTTTGGAGACTCGAAATGGGGTCCCCTGCCTGAGATACAAATGCTGAGTCACAGGCCGGGTGAGCACAGAATGTGGACGGAGACCAGGGAAACAGGAGTGGTTGATTGCTTTTTTCTGAGGACGCACGGAGGAGTGGGGCCCCGAGCTCTTGGCTCCAGGGCTGGAGATTGGGAGGCCGCAGTGTTCATTCTCATCCTCTAAAGCTGTGTCTTCAGGGAACAAAAGCCACATAGAACAAGCCAGAGCCACTTACTTAGCCTGGCCCTCTGGCAAAGGCAGTGCAATTCCGCCCGGGGCAAAGACACTGGATGATCAGCGCAACAGATCCCTCCCCCAGAAGATCAGCAAGAATATCCAGCCAAGACCGAGTCTACCGATCAATGAGAACTGCAAAACTCCAACACTAGGGGAAATAGTATACAGAATTCATGGCAGTTTTTTCCCCACGATTCTTTAGTCTTTCAATTATAATTTTTTTCCTCTTTCCTTTTTCAACCAATTTCTTATTTTATCAACTCTTTTTTTTTATCTTTTTTAATTGTCATTTTTACAGTTACACTCTATCCTTTCATTGTATTTATTTTTGTATATATATATATAGGTTTTTCTTTCTTTACAATTTTGGGATGCAGTTTCTTCTAACAAACAGATCAAAATACACCCAGAATCCAGTGTATGGCTCTGTTCTCTTCATTTGTGTGATCATATTCTTTTGTTGTTGTTGTTAAAGTCTTTTTTAATTTTCATCTTTGCAGTTACATTCTATCCTTTCAATGTACTTAATTTTATTTTTGTATATACATGTTTTTCCCTCTTTACAATTTTGAGATGTAGCTTCTTCTAACAAACTGACCAAAATACACTCAAGATTTAGTATATTGCTCTGTCCTGTCACCTGTCTGTTTATATTCCTCCTTTTTCTTCTTTCTTTGTCTTTTAATTTTCATTTTTACAGTTACATTCTATCTTTTCATTGTATTTAATTTTATTTTTGCACATATAAAATTTTTCTTTCTTTACAGTTTTGGGATCTAGTTTTCTAACAAACGGACCAGAATAAACACAGGATCCAGTGTATTGCTCTGTTTTGTTCACCTGTCTGATTATATTCTTTTTTTTTAATTTTTTTTTCAGTTTTGGGTCTCTTTTGATTTGTTTAGTGTATATTCCTCTGGGGTCGTTATTGCCATTTTAGTATTTTGTTCTCTGATTCATCTATTCTTCTCTGGACAGAATGACAAGATGGAAAAACTCAAAAAAAGAGAACAAGAGGCAGTACCGACTGCCAGGGACCTAATCAGTATGGATATAAGTAAGATGTTGGAATTAGAGTTCAGAATAACGATTATAAAGATCCTAGCTGGGTTTCAAAAAAGCATAGAAGACACTAGAGAATCCCTTTCTGGAGAAATAAAAGAACTAAAATCTAATCAAGTCAAAATCAAAAAGGCTATTAATGAGATGTAATAAAAAAATGGAAGCTCTAACTGCTAGGATAAATGAGGCAAAAGAGAGAATCAGCGATATAGAAGACCAAATGATGGGGAATAAAGAAGCTGAGAAAAAGAGAGATAAACAACTACTGGATCCCGAAGGGAGAATTTGAGAGATAAGTGATACCGTTAAGCAAAACAATATTAGAATAATTGGGATCCCAGAAGAAGAAGGGGGGCAGAAGGTATATTGGAGCAAATTATAGCAGAGAACTTCCCTAACCTGGGGAAGGAAGCAGACGTTCAAGTCCAGGAGGCCCACAGAACCCCCCTCAAAATCAATAAAAATAAGTCAACACCCCAACATATAATAGTGAAACTTGCAAATCTCAGAGACAAAGAGAAAATCCTGAAAGCAGCTCAGGAAAAGAGATCTGTAACCTACAAGGGTAGAAACATTAAACTGGCAGCAGACCTATCCATAGAGACCTGGCAGGCCAGAAAGGACTGGCATGATATCTTCAGGATGCTAAGTGAGAAAAATACGCAGCCAAGAATACTTTATCCAGCTAAGATGCCATTCAAAATAGAAGGAGAGAAAAAAGGCTTCCAGGACAAACAGAAACTAAAGAATTTGTGATCACTAATCCAGCCCCACAAGATATATTAAAAGGGAGCCTTTAAATGAAGAGAGAGCCCAAAAGTAACACAGACCAGAAAGTAACAGAGAAAAAGAGAGATAAACAACTCTGCATGTTTACATACATACAGTATACATACACATTCTTCTCGAGTGCACATGGAATATCCCCCAGAGTAGACCACATCCTGGGCCACAAATCAGGTCTCCACCGGTACCAAAAGATTGGGATCATTCTCTGCATATTTTCGGACCACAGTGCTTTGAAACTGGAACTCAATCACAAGAGGAAATTTGGAAAGACCTCAAATACATGGAAGCTAAAGAGCATCCTACTAAAGAATGAATGGGTCAACCAGGAAATTAAAGAAGAATTTTAAAAATTAATGAAAATGAAAACACAACTGTTTAAAACCTTTGGGATTCAGCAAAGGTGGCCTTAAGAGGGAAGTATAGCAATACAAGTCCTTCTCAAGAAACAAGAAAGGTCTCAAATACACAACCTAAACTGACACCTAAAGGAGCTGGAGAAAGAACAGCAAATAAAGCCTAAACCCAACAGAAGAGAATCAATAAAGATTAGAGCAGAAATCAACGAAATAGAAACCAAAAGCACAGTAGAACAGATCAACAAAACTAGGAGCTGGTTCTTTGAATTAATAAGATTGATAAACCCCTGGCCAGATTTATCAAAAAGAAAAGAGAAAGGACCTAGATAAATAAAATCATGAATGAAAGAGGAAAGATCACAACCAACACTGAAGAAATACAAACAATCATAAGAACATATTATAAGCAGTCATATGCCAACAAATTAGGCCATCTGGAAGAAATGGACGCCTTCCTAGAGACGTATCAACTACCAAAACTGAAACAGGAAGAAATAGAAAATTTGAACAGACCTATAACCAGCAAGGAGATTGAAGCAGTGATCAAAAATCTCCCAACAAAAAGGAGTCCAGGGCCAGATGGCTTCCCAGGGAATTCTACCAAACATTTAAAGAAGAATTAACACCTATTCTTCTGAAGCTGTTTCAAAAAACGGAAATAGAAAGAAAACTTCCAAACTCTTTCTATGAGGCCAGCATTACCTTGATCCCAGAACCAGACAAAGACCCCACCAAAAAGGAGAACTACAGACCAATATCCTTGGTGAACATGGATGCAAAAATTCTCACCAAGATACTAGCCAATAGGATCCAATAGTACATTAAAAGGATAATTCACCACGATCACATGGGATTTATTCCTGGGCTGCAAGGGTGGCTCAACATAAATAAAAGAAAGAACAAGAACCATATGATCCTCTCAATAGATGCAGGAAAAGCATTTGACAAAGTACAGCATCCTTTCTTGATTAAAACTCTTCACAGTGTGGGGGTAGAGGGAACATACCTCAATATCATGAAAGCCATATACAAAAAGCCCACAGCAAATATCATTCTCAATAGGGAAAAACAGAGCTTTTCCTCTAAGGTCAGGAACCTGGCAGGGATGTCCACTCTCACCACTGTTGTTCAATATAGTCCTAGAAGCCCTAGCCTCAGCAATCAGACAACAGAAAGAAATAAAAGGCATCTGAATCAGGGCGCCTGGGTGGCTCAGTTGAGTAAGCGGCTGCCTTCGGCTCAGGTCATGATGCCAGGGGCCTGGGATCGAGCCCCACGTCGGGCTCCCTGCTCAGCGGGGAGTCTGCTTCTCCGTCTCCCTCTGCCTGCCTCTCTGCCTACTTGTGCTTTCTCTCTATCTCTCTGTCAAATAAATAAGTAAAATCTTTAATTTAAAAAAAAAAGGCTTCTGAATCGGCAAAGGAGAAGTCAAACTCTCACTCTTTGCAGATGACATGATACTCTATGTGGAAAATCCAAAAGACTCCACCCCAAAATTGCTAGAACTCATACAGGAATTCAGTAAAGTAGCAGGATATAAAATCAATGCGCAGAAATTATTTGCATTTCTATACACTAACAATGTGACAGGAGCAAGAGAAATTAAGGAGTCGATCCCATTTATAATTGCACCAAAAACCCTAAGAAACCTAGGAATAAACCTAACCAAAGCGGCAAAGGATCTGTACTCAGACAACTATAGAACACTCGTGAAAGAAATTGAGGAAGACAGAAAGAAATGGAAAAACGTTCCATGCTCATGGATTGGAAGAACAAATATTGTTAAAATGTCAATGCTACCTAGAGCAATCTATGCACTCAATGCAATCCCTATCAAATGACCATCAGCTTTTTTCACAGAGCTGGAACAAATAATCCTAAAATTTGTATGGAACCAGAAAAGACCCTGAATCATTGTTTATATTTCTTTGATGTTGGTTGTAGTTTTATTATTATATGTAATATATAACGTAATATATATTATACACTTTTTTAAAAAAGATTTTTATTTATTTATTTGACAGAGAGAGACACAGCGAGAGAGGGAACACAAGCAGGGGGGAGCGGGAGAGGGAGAAGCAGGCTTCCCGCGGAGCAGGGAGCCCGATGCGGGGCTCGATCCCAGGACCCCGGGATCACGACCTGAGCCGAAGGCAGACGCTCAACGACTGAGCCACCCAGGTGCCCTATATATTATACACTTAAACATTATATGTTAATTGAATTTAAATAAATAAAGAAAAGAAAACAATCAGAAAACAAAACAAAACAAAAACAAATTAAGCTTGAGACCCCTGTGTCCATTCTCATAAACACTTTGTCCAGGAGTCAAATCATGAAGGTGAAGAGGGGGCTGCACAGGGGGGACGCCTCAAGAGCCTATGTTGGGAAATCGGAAGTTCTTAGCATGTCTTCAAAAGAGAGACACAAACTGTATCTTCACAATACCAAGTACACACACTTCTGAGCGTCACATTGACTTCTGACCTTTTGCGTCACTCACACACCAGCCTTGGTCATAGTGGGTATTTGCATGCCACCTACTGGGCACGAGCGGCCCCCATTCAGTGGAAAGGGGGGTTCTCACTCCCACAGCAGGCTGTGTGCGGGACAGTTGGCCGGAGGACTTGAAGTACCCTGCCACAGTCGATTTTCACACTCCTGGCGGAACAGAGTCTCTGAGCCTCTTCGGGGTGGGGGCTGTCCTGTGCATCGTAGGATGTCTCTCGGCATCCCCGGCATCTACTCATGCAGTGGTTTGAATTATGTCCCCCTCAAAAGCTATGTCCAAGTCCTGACTCCCAGTACCTGTAAATGGGACCTTATTTGGAAATAGCATCTTTGCAGATGGAATTAAGTTAAGGATCTCGAGAGGCGATCACCCCAGACTTAGGGTAAGCCTTAAATCCAATGACAGGTGTCCTTATAAGAGAAGGAGAGGGAGACGTGAGGCACAGGGACATCGGGGGGAGGCCACGTGAAGCGGAGATTGGAGTGATGCCACCACAAGCCAGCGAGTGCCAAAGATTGCTGGCGGCCACAAAGAGAGGCATGGAACAGATTGTCCCCCAGAGCCTCCCTGCCAACACCTTTCAGACTACTGGCCTTCAGAACTGAGAGAACGAACGTGTCTTGTGTGAAGCCTCCCAGTTCGTGGTGGTTGATGTGGCAACGTCGGGAAGCGAATACGATCCACCGGAAGCCAGTAGCACCCTCCCCCAGGTGGGACAGCTTGAAATGTCTCCAAATATTGCCAAACGTCCCCTGAGAAGCAGAGTCATCCCTGCTTGGGACCCACTGTGTTAGCATCACACTTTTTAAACTCAAAAGGGAAGGAACCTTCTGATCTAAAAAGAAGGAATGCCTGAGCCTGTAAATGCTCCCCATCACCATACACACTGAGCCTAGGTTCGTGGGAACGTGGGGGTGGCAACTGGATCGCGGGAGTTGAAATGCAGAAATAATCCGTGCCTCTCTTTTTCGTTGGTTAGACATTCTCCCCCAACCGCCACTGGACACAAGCAGGAACCCTTTCTTTCTTTCTTTTCTTTCTTTCTTTCTTCTTTCTCTTTCTTTCTTTTTTTCTTTCTTTCTTTCTTTCGTTCGTTCGTTCGTTCGTTCGTTCGTTCTTTCTTTCTTTCTTTCTCTTTCTTTCTTCTTTCTTTCTTTCTTTCTTTCTTTCTTCTTTCTCTCTCTCTCTCTTTCTTTCTTTTCTTTCTTTCTTTCTTTCTTCTTTCTTTCTTTCTCTCTCTCTCTTTCTTTCTTTCTTTCTTTTCTCTTTCCTTTCTTTCTTTCTTTCTCTTTCTTTCTTTCTTTCTTCCTTTCTTTCTTTCTTCCTTTCTTTTTTCTTTCTTTTTCTTTTCTTTCTTTCTTTCTTTTTTTTTTCTTTCTTTCTTTCTTTTTCTTTTTTTATTGTGTTCAGTTAACCACTGTATAGTACATCGTTCGTTTTTGATGTAGTGTTCAGTGATTCATTAGTTAAGTACAACACCCAGTGCTCATCACCACACATGCCCTCCTCAATACCCATCACCCTGTTACCCCCTCCCCCACCCTCCTCCCCTCTGAGACCCTCAGATTGTTTCCCGGGGTCCATAGTCTCTCATGGTTCATCTCCCCCTCTGATTTCCCCTCCTTCAGGTTTCCCTCCTTCCCCCTATGGTCCTCTGTGCTATTGCTTATGTTCCACATATGAGTGAAACCATATGATAATTGTCTTTCTCTGCTTGGCTTACTTCACTTACCATAATCCCCTCCAGTTCCATCCATGTCGATGCAAATGGTGGCTATTCATCGTTTCTGGTGGCTGAGTAATATTCCATTGTCTATATGGACCACACCTTCTTTACCCATTCATCTGTTGAAGGGCATCTCGGCTCCTTCCACAGTTTGGCTATTGTGGACATTGCTGCTATGAACATTGGGGTGCATGTGCCCCTTCTTTTCACTACGTCTGTATCTTTGGGGTAAATACCCAGGAGTGCAATTGCTGGGTCACAGGGTAGCTCTATTCTTAACGTCTTGAGGACCCTCCATACTGTTTTCCAGAGTGGTTGCACCAGCTTGCATTCCCACCAACAGTGTAAGAGGGTTCCCCTTTCTCCACATCCTCGCCAACATTTGTTGTTTTCTGTTTTGTTAATTTTTGCCATTCTAACTGGTGTAAGGTGGTAACTCATTGTGGTTTTTGATTTGTATTTCCCTGATGGCCGGTGATGTGGAGCATCTTTTCATGTAGCAGGAACCCTTTCTAATGCATTCTGATCACTAAAAACTGAGAGAACTATCATCTGCAGTTCTTTGTGAAGTGGGAGGTGAATCCAGCGTCCATCACATGCTCTGAGACCCTCCCTACACAGATGAGTGTCTCCATCCAGGAGGAAGTACGAAAGTTCATAGAGGGGCTATTTTGGTGAAGAAGGGCTCCCAACCCTTGCCTCTTCCACTACCCATTAAAGGGAAATGCTGACTTCATCTCTATTTCTGGGAACAAACTTGGGCCATTTCCAAACAGCGAGTGGCTGTCGTTACTGGAGAGAAGCGTGGGCTCAAGAATCGGGGGGCCCGGTTTCGGAGGAGAGCTCTGCAGTGCACTGGCGGAGTGAGCCCCTCGATCCCCCAGGCCTCCCCAGCCCTCCCCAGCCCTCCCAGCCTCCCCCGCACAATCATCTGTACGTGGTGTGCTCAGCTCAGAGCGAGTGTTCCGAAGCATAATGAACTTGCAAAGTGCTCAGCCTGGAGTTTGCCTGGCAGAGTAAAGTGTTCAGGAAGTATTTGCCATTATTAACCAGAATGAAGCAGGTTCTCGAATAAGCCAGCGAATTTGCTGGGAACATAAAAGTCACTGGTGCGTTGAAGGCACCACCGGAAGTGCAGAGCCGCAAAACCTTCAGGTTCTGGACCAAAACGGAGAGCGCTCAGGCAGAGAATTTTCAATTATCTGGATGAGGGATTAACCACAGATAGGGTGGGTAATCAAAAGCGGCAGTTAATCCAGAAATAACTAGACCGCAATCAGCTGCTGCCATCAAGAGTGGGTGGACTTGGCTCCCGGCAGCCGCTCACCCACCTGCGTGTGAGGTCAAGGTCTCTGCTCTGAGAAGCTGCCAGCCACAGAGTGAGAGCAGACCTCGGAGAGCCGCCAGGCCCGACCTTGATTTGGTTACAGTTAATCCACCAAGTTGATTCCCCAAACTAACTGAAAATAGACTGCCAGACATCACAATTATGTTGGATCCCCAAGAAGTCATCCAGAAATACATAGTTCACGTCTTTGGGAGGCAACGTTTGTGTCCTCCACAGTGCGGAGCTTCTGACGAAGCAAAGGTCGGATCCAAGATGATCATAATCATGTTAGATTATGAGAGAAGAACTCTGTGGTTCTGTCATTTTTAAGATTGAGATTGAAATCATTCTTCATACACATGAATGCGCTCAAGGGATCTAATGCCTACAAAGGTCAAGGTGCACATGCACATACGACTGGAGTTGCAGTCAAAGGCAGCCACGATAATGCACGTGAAGTCCGGACTGAGAGAGGTCAGAATAGAGGAGTCAGCTCATCTCCAATAAATCAGGGAAGTCTTCACCAAAAGTACCAAAGGAGTCAAGAGAGTGCGGGGGGCCAGGTAGTGAAAGAACAGAGACAGTCTGGCTGTCTGGGCTGGTTAGGGACCTCCTAGACATAGGGGGTCACACCTGCCAATGACTGAAGGGAGTCACTATACACCCCAGCCCCCTTGGCCCCTGTGGGGGTGACAGCTCTGGGGTGCATACTCTCTAGTGTCCCCCACATCTCCGGCTGTCTACAGCAGCAACTTGCTGGATAGCCCCCTTTGTCGGCTGCCTTTCCCTCTCTGTCCCCCTTCCCCCCCGTTCCCTTATGCTGTTCCCTGACATCACCTTGCAAATAAACGGCTTGCACTTGAATCTTGGTCTCGGGGTCTGCCTGTCATGGCGGGGTGCTTGGGAGTGAGGGCAGAATCACTGTGCTTCAGAAGACAGCCACTGGCCAGGTGGACAGATGACAGTCGGGCAAGGCAAAGGGCAAACAAGTGGAAGACCTGAAACTTCTAAGGCGGCCCGAGACACAATAACATACCCCTAGGCCCAATGTCCCTACTTGAGGAAGGCGCAGATGAGTGTTTTTCAGCCTTCACTGTGTGCTCTATCTAACGCTAGGTGTTAGCTTTCATCCTTTCGTAACGTGTCCTCTTTTCATTTATTCAAGCCTGGCCTTGATTCACAGCCACAAACACTTTCTGAGCCATAGAAATGGTTATATTGCATACAAATATACAATGCACTCGGTTATAAGGCTTTGGGATAAGACCAAGAGGAAAAAGATATATTCCCAGTCAGCGGTGAGCTGGTAAATGTTCTCCAGTGGGGGCGGGGCGGGGGGGCGGAGCCTGGTTTATAGTCTCTGCCGATTTCTGTGGCGTACAAATTCCCACCATGACCGATTTCAAGCTAGGAATGTCACAGCGACCAGCTCACAAAACTCCTGCGGATTTCACCATCGGTCTCGTGAGCTGGTACAAGTTCATCACACCACTGCTTAGGAATTCATAATGACAATAAATGCCTAGTCTAGGTAGACGATCTACCTTATCAGATTGACCCCAACGTGGAAAACGACTCAATACCACAGAGCTTTGTTTCTTACTCCGGTGACAGTAGCTGGCAGATAACAGGGAGCCAGGAGGTCCTCCTCCGAAGTCATTCAGAGGCTTCCAAGGTCACCCGGGTCATCTCCCTCCCACCCCAGGAGAGCAGAAGACTGCAGCAGATTGCACATGGGAAGTTTTCGATGGGCCTCGCTTCTGCTCACATTCTGTTGGCCAGGACCAGTACAGGGCCACAGCCAACTGCAAGGGATGCTGGGAAATGTAGTCCAGCTGTATGCCCCGGGGTGGGGGTGGGGAAGGAGAGTGCAGACTTGTTGAGCATCGCCTGTCTCTGCACAATCACAGATTTGAGTACACATGTTGTGTCAGGTAGTGTGCTCACCAAGTTTGTACGGGTAGATGAATTAACGTCTTTTATCGCCGAGAACCGAAATTTAGAGAGCTTAAGTGATTTGCCTAAGGTTGCCTAGGAAGTAGAAGAGCCTGGACTCAAAATCATGTCCATCCTATGCTGAAGTTAAAGCTCTTTGCTTGCTCATCTCTACCTGGCTTCCCCTCTATAAAAATGGTGGCTGGAGGTAAGGTGATCCTAAGTCAGAAGCCAGCCGAGTCGGTTCTCCTTTGAAAAGACATAGTTCTCAGTCTGGCCCCTTCAGACACTGTCTTTTGTCTTCCTGGTGAGCTTAAGTAAGAACGGATTCTTCTGGGTACAAAGTGGGGCCCCATGAGACTTTCTGGCCATTCCAGGGTGCGAGAGCAGACAGCCACCAATAAAGTTCTGCATCGGCAGCTGCCAAGCAGTGTCTGAACAGTTTGTCGACACAAAGTACTCAACCAGGACGCCCGGGTGGCTCAGTTGGTTAAGCGTCTGCCTTCGGCTCAGGTCATGATCCCGGGGTCCTGGGATCGAGTCCCGTGTCGGGCTCCCTGCTCCTTGGGAGCCTGCTTCTCCCTCTGCCTCTCTCTCTCTCTCTCTCTGTCCTTCATGAATAAATAAATAAAATCTTAAAAAACAAAAACAAAAAAACCAAAGTACTCGACTATGCAGACTATTTCTTCTTTCTATAAAATATAAAGCAGTATGTTTATTCCCCCAGTATCCTTCGCCAGCCTTTTGCCTCAGCCTCCTCGAATCCCCAAGAAAGGAGTCAAGTTGCAAACAGTGCCCTGGGATTTGCCCACAAACCCGAGTCCCCCTGTGGGGGTGTTTGTGCTGGTCAACTTCATCCGTCTTGGATGTCACAGCTGAGAGCAACTTTTAGAAACACTTCTCTAAAGATTACGATGCTCTTTCTACGTAGTTATATTCTTGTTCCCCTTCAGATGCGGTTATTAGATGCACCTTTTGGGTAGTTTTCTACAAAAGTAAACAGAATCGCTTAACCTTCTTCTATCTAAAAGAGAGAGAATCTATTAACCAAATCCAGAAATACTGAAATTTAATCTCATTTCTATTCTCTCTCAACACTGAACAGCAAAAGAACTTTCCAGTCAGTGGGGCATTTCTCCCTTTGATGTGACACGTTCAGTAAAGTCATGGGCATGGATTTGCCGAGCCGTTAGTCTCTGCGGCATTTAGAGCCTGCCACACTTCTTTCTGGTTCAGTTTGATCAAAGATACACCAGGACACGTAGAGTCTGCAGACTCGGCTTTCATATTCAGCCTTTGGAAGTTCAGGATCTCTCAACTGAGCAGCCCTTCCCAGGCCATGAAAGACCAAGCCGATTACCATTTTGTTTTGACACGGAGTGTTTTATGTGACATTTTACACAATGGTGGATGGGTCTCTTTTGGGGAAACGCTCTATGTCTCCCGAAAACTCTGCCAGGATTATTTTCTTGATTTATGCCAAAAGGTCACAACGAAAGAGCAGGTTTTCGGCCCTTATCCATTCTTCAAAAATATGTGCTGATTATCGTCAATACACAAGCTACTAGGGCTGACGCTGAAGAACGATAATGGAAACATGGCTTCGGGAGTTTGAGAAGCTCACAGATTTGACCAAGACAGCAAATCCTGGTTTTTCACCTTCAGAGGTCCCACTTTACAAAGCAATACTCTATGTTAGCTCTGGGCCAAAGAAATGAAACAGAATCACAAGTGACCCCATTTGCTTCCAGGGACCGTGCTCTGGAATTGACAAGTAAGCTACTATGGAAAGCGAGGGCTGCTCCTTTTAATGCTCAGACTCCAACTTGAATGTCAAAGGGCGGACGTGAAGCCATCGTGAGCTCACACAGTCCCATCCGTCTTGGAAACAGCACGTGCCTGGCAGTTACATCCTCTGGGTCGAGTAATTGCAAAACCAAAACCCAAATCAGATGCTGTGATTTCACCCACCAACAGCCCTGCTCGGAGCCTGTAAGCATTGTTTATACTTTCCCATGTCAGTCTGCGGGAGTCCCCTCTCTGCTTTTCCTCTCCCATTGGCAGCTGGTGCTGTGAACGATCCGTTGAAACAAACATTCTCTCCCAGGGCAGGCCCGTGTGTCCCCTCGCTCTGGGCGGCCAGTGCACGGCCTGGAATTACGTGTGTCTCGGTGCGGTTTTCGCATGAGGCACGGCAAAGCCTTCAGAGGGGGAGGCTCCGAGGGGGACGGAAGACCAGGCTGGATTCTTCTCTCTGCCACCCCCCTGCCCCCCACGGAGGTGTCCCTTCCCCTTGACTGAGATGCCTCTCTGGGGACAGTTGGGAGCTCACGTTACAGTATGACTTCTGGGGCCTTTGAAGTCCCGGCTGCAGGCGCCAAGCCTTGCAGATTCGGGGCCCGCCCTCCCCACGAAGGGGAGGGCCGCACACGTGAATACAGGTGCTCGGTGAAAAAGGAGCACCTGGCTGAAATCGAAGCAGAGAATGTGCCTTTAGCTCCAAGCAGAAGGGGGTTCATTTAATCACACAAGAATGTTCATCTCTACATAAAGTGCTTGATTCAGAAAAACCCAAACCTCAAAAAATAAAAACGAAACCAAAAAAGCCCTTCAGACTTGCCGGCACAGCCAAGGACTGCATGAGATTTTGCTAGCGCTCCCAGGGGCGCCCCCGGGGAAAAGCAGATCAGCAGAGGTTCCGCAGGAGGATGCGCAGAGGTTTTCCTTTCGGCTGCCCTGGTGTCTTGTTCTGCCACTCACGCCCATGCAGTCTTACTTTTTCCATTCCTTCTCGTGCTCGCTCTGGCTCTCTACACCCAGGCCTAATTTCCCGGAGGTGGTGCCTGGGCCAGGCGTGTGCGGGTACGTGTGCATGTGCATGCCTGTGAGTGTGTGTGTGTGTGTTCTGGTTTTAGCATCTCCTCTCCATCAACACTTTCCCATTACCTTAGACCAGTGGTCCTCAAACTTGAGCTGCACCTGAATCGGCTGGAGGGCTTGTTAAAACACAGGTGGCAGGGCTCTGGCCCCCAGCTTTCTGAGTCACTAGCTCAGGGTGGGACAGAGGATTTATTCAAATCTCTAACAAGCTGCTGGCTGACTCTGACGTTTCTGAGCTAGAGACTGGCTGGTTAGACCAGTCTGACTCAGAGACTTATCTGAGCTAAGGTGACCTGTCATGTTGTCGGAAAAGGTTCCTGGACTTAAAGTCGCTAGAAGAGCCAAGGAGAGCATGAGCTCTAGTCGGACCACCAACTAGCTGTATGAACTTGGGCAAGTCCCTGGAGCCCAGGGGTTCTCAATCTTGACCACACTTGGGGATCAGCGGGCAACCTTTTCTAAAGGTGATGCCAGACCCCACCCAGGATGCACTGAATCAGAATCTCGGGGCATGACACCGGGGCATCAGTGTGCTGTAAAAGCTCCACGGGCATCTCTCCTGTGCTTTACCCTCTCTGGGCCTCAGCTTTGCCCTCTGAACAATGGGTATGATAGTTTTTACCTCGCAGGACCATCGAGAAGAAAAAACATAAATAGTAAAATGCCTTCATAAACGAAAAAGTATGAGTCAAAGTACTTTCCTGGCAGAAAACAGATTTAAATTTTAACAGAGATCACTAATACCACTGTTAGAGTCTCATCAGGACAGATTGTTTCTGGCACAAGTTAAACTGTTGGAGAAACTTGGAGGATAGAGAAGCATTTGAACATGCTCATCTTATTCCACCAACACACACATCTCTCCTTGCTTTTGTTCTGAAAGCAGCTCGTCGTATTTTCCACCCAGTGTAAGAAAGTTGAATTACTCTTGGTCGCTCTCCAGTGGTCTGGTGACTCTGACTGACTCTAAGCCAGGGGTTGGCAAACTTTTCTGTACAAGGCCCAATGGCAGATACGGTAGGCTCTGCAGGCCCTGCAGTGTCTGTTTCCGCTTCAAAGCAGCCACAGACGGTTGGTAAATGAATGGGCGTGGCTGTGTGCCAATAAAACTTTATTTACAGAACCAGGTGGCAGGCTGGACTCGGCCCGCTGTGCTGTAGCTTGCGAACCATTGCTCTAAACTGTCAGGGAAGACACAAAAATGCTCAAAGTTGATTCATGAAAGCAACGGGGGAGTCTTTTGAACGAAACATGGCGAAGAGCCATTTTCTCTTTGTGCCCGTGTGTGCAGGCCGACGGTGGGCTAACTGAGGGCCCGGCCGGGCACGATGCACCGCAGGGGGAAGTGCAGTCTTGCACTTCAAAATTACCCAGTTGGCGCCAGATGTATGCCCGAGGAAGATGACCGCAGTCTTCCCAGGCGTGCGGTTAGGTTCTCTGAAAGAAAGAAGCCAACGCTCCCCCCTTCCTTACGTTGTTGCTTTCTGCTTCGGGGAGGGGGACACTCTTTCCCAGGCACCCAGAGACACCAAAGCCTGTCCACCCTGTCTTTGCCTAACTGTAGAGATTTGCACCCAGCTTTATGAAAAGCTCACCAACACTACCCCGAAGCAGGGTCCCTTTGTCCACGCTTTGTAAATCCCAGGGCTCCCTTCTGCACCATTCGAGTGGGAGGGGAGGGGGACTGCAGCCACGCCCCACCCCTGCACACGCACACCCTCGGCAGCCACCGGAGACACAGAGCATCACGTGGCAGCGCGGTGGTGAGCGGGACAGTTTGGGGGCTGAGAAGTCGGACTTAAGAGACCTCATGCCAACGTCCACAGTAGCCAAACTGTGGAAAGAGTCAAGATGTCCATCGACAGATGAATGGATAAAGAAGATGTGGTATACACACACACACACACACACACACACACACACACACACACACACACACACAGGAATATTATGCAGCCATTAAAAGGAATGAGATCTTGCCATTTGCAACGACGTGGATGGAACTGGAAGGTGTTATGCTGAGTGAAATAAGTCAGAGAAAGACATGTATCATATGATCTCACTGATATGAGGAATTCTTAATCTCAGGAAACAAACTGAGGGTTGCTGGAGTGGTGGGGGGTGGGAGGGATGGGGTGGCTGGGTGATAGACATTGGGGAGGGTATGTGCTATGGTGAGTGCTGCGAATTGTGCAAGACTGTTGAATCACAGATCTGTACCTCTGAAACAAATAATGCGATGTATGTTAAGAAAAAAAAAAAAGATAGCAGGAGGGGAAGAATGAAGGGGGGTAAATCGGAGGGGGAGATGAACCATGAGAGAGGATGGACTCTGAAAAACAAACTGAGGGTTCTAGAGGGGAGGGGGTGCGGGGATGGGTTAGCCTGGTGATGGGTATTAAAGAGGGCACGTTCTACGTGGAGCACTGGGTGTTATGCACAGACGGTGAATCATGGAACACTACATCACAAACTAATGATGTAATGTATGGTGATTAACATAACAATAAAAAATTTAAAGAAGGGGAAAAAATAAAAAAAGGGAGACCTCATGCCAAGTTGCTCTCCACCTTGTTTCTCTGGACAGGCTCCTTCGGGGATGCAATCACCGCAGCCACTGCTCCCTCGTCCCCCGGAAGTTCCCCTTAGAGAATAGAGAACTCTGGATCTTAGAGCTGGAAATCAACTCAGGAGGTCTCGCTCGGACCTGCCACCTAAGGGAAGCGCTCAAACTTCACTCTGCACACAAATCTCCCAGGGAAAATGCAGATTCTGGCTCAGCAGACCTGAGCGGGGCTTGGAATGCTGCATTTTTTTTTTTCTGATGTAATAAATATAGAATTTATGATCATTTGGTTAAGAAACAAGGCTGAGGTTTCTCTTCACCTATTAATCACAAAGTATTTGACTAAGATAGGAAAAAACATGAAACTATTTAAGTTGTTAAAATTAAACATTTTAAAAAAAGATTTTATCTATTGCCATTGAGGTGGGGGGAGGGAGGGTGTGCGAGCAGGGGGAAGGGCAGAGGGAGATGGAGAGAGAGAATCTCAAGCAGGCTCCACACTCAGCATGGAGACCCACTCGGGGCTCGATCCCATGACCCTGAGATCATGAGGGCACATACTGAATGGAGCCCTGGGTGTTATACGCAAACAATGGATCACGGAATGCTGCGTTTCTGACCAGCTCCGGCGACGCCGAAGAGGCCAGTCCCTAAATACCATTCTGGTTATCAAGCGCAAGGTCCCAGCTGCACAGATGATGTGCTGGACGTCCATTAAAGGTGACTCACGTCTCCCAGGCCGTTCAGCTCTGCAAAGAAACTAAGAAGGACACTTCCTGGACACTCACGCTCCCGCCCCCATAGCAGTGCTCCCCAAGGACAGGTCTTTGGAACCCCAGTCCCAGGAGAAAGAACTCTCCAGTTAGCTAGCCACAGAATCCACTCTTGTCCTCGGGCACCTATCGGCATCGTGCGCGAGCACGGGATTCTGGGAGCACTTTGGCAAGTGCGTCCCCACTGCAGGCGGACCTACTCCTTCTCCCCAGTCCTCTCCGCACTATTGAGACTCCTGCCCCACGGAGCAGCTGGACACTTGGCAACTCCCCGGAGAAGGTAAATCACCCACAGCCATTGCCGGAAATGCTCATCTTTCTGGGGACGGACTGAAGTTTGAGAAATGTCAGAAAAGGAAACCAGTCCGTCGAAAGGCAGCTAGCTCCAATTTCCGCTTGGGTTAGTATTGGCTGGAAACAGGTGGGAGCCCCGAGTGAGTGTGAAATGAACACGGAGCCCCGCAGAAGGAAGGAATGTTCTACCAGCAAGCATCCTCTGGACTCAACCTGTCACAGGCAGCCTGCGGGACGAGAGTTTATGTATGTGTTTCCAATTTCTCTGACAGAATCTGTTTGGATTGAGGGCGGCTGTTTAATCTTTGGAATATGTGTTCCATAACAAACGCTGGAATCACATCGAAATTGCTCCCTGCGCTCTGTGAGCCAAACCCTGACTAAAGGGGTTTGGAAATCCCCACAAGGTGCTCTTTGCTTATTGCTCATTCGGAAAGAAAAGACCATTTCTTTAATGAAATGCAATGTTGAGGAACTGCCAAGAATAGATGCTCCCTATCTGCTTTCACATATGGTAGCTTCTTTCTAGCCAATTAACTACCAATGAACTGGGGACGAGCTGTAACAGGCGTGCCGGGCTCCCCTGCGCTGGGCCAGAGCACGTGGCCCCAGGAGGCCGTGGAAGTTTCTGGTCCCGTCTCAATTCATGAAAGCCCAGAAGAAGCCTGCCTGACCCAGACGTTTATTTGCGAAGCCATTCTGGTTAGCTCTAGCTAAGCTCCCAGAATTAAAACTGATGGGTTGTCACCTTTCGGACAAATCCTGTTTGTTCATTCTCCCCCTCTGGTTTTTAACTACATCGTGTTGAGGGGAAATAGCCAAGGCCCACAGAAGGCTGGTCTTTCATGACTTTTACTAATGAGACTTATTTCTACATTAACACCACGCCGGAGAGATTTTTGTCTGGAGGTGCAATGGTATTGGGTTTTACGTTGTCTGAAAAGAAGCAAGTTACACGCAGTCTCGTGTTTCGTGAACTCTTGCTCCAAATTTTAAGCTAATCAATAGTTCAGTACCACGCCTATTTATGCTTTTCTGCTCTCTGAGCCGATACAAAGCTACAGAGAAATGGAATTTCTTACCGAGTGATTTCTTTTCTAATAATTTACCATTACTTTGGAGTCAGTGAGGCTTTTTTTTCCTTTATATTCCTTAAGAGATCTGAGTTTTTGTTTTTGTTTCTTTTCGAGTTTTTGGAAATGACTGCAGATAGAGCTGGAAAGAAGGACAACTGGTTAGCCCGATCTGTGTTACTCATTTTAGAGGTCTTACAACTCAACTGAAAACAACATAAAGTTAATTTTCAACTGAAGCAACCCGGAGGGCTTCATAACGTGAAATGGTCCCTGCCAAGTGCCTTATGTACGTGTCTCTTGTCGAATTCTCACAGCCACGCGGCTGGTCAGGAGCGACAGCTCACTCGACAGAGATGGGATAATCTAGGCTCAGAGAGGTTCAGTCCCTTTGACAGTGTCACACAGCCAAAAGGCAGTGGAGCTGGAATTCAAGTGCAGTCCTATCACTAAGCATGACTCCCTGAAAACTCACTATTGAAATTCTGTCAGAATGTTGGTTGTTGGCTCTCAGGGTATCATTAGGCCATGGAAGCTTCCAGGCAGGGCTTTAATACCACTGATACGTGCCAGTGGCCTGACCTAGGTCTCCAACCTCAACGATTCCCCAGAACTCTGGACTTTGGTGTCCGACAGAGCTCTCCAACGGAGCACTTCACCTAGTCTCGCCCACGTCAGTGAACGGCCACGTAGTCGCGCCATTGTATACCCACTCCACTGGCAAATCTGTTGGCTCTACCCGGAAATATGCCCAGAGTTCAAGAGCTTCTCTGGGACAAGCCTCCATCATAACTCGTGTATTTGAAATAGCCTCCTAGCCAGATTCCTGACTTCCAGTCCCGCTATACAACAGCCAAAACGGTTCATGTACAATGCAAGTCAAAGCACGTCCTCCCTCTAAATTCCTTGTCTGTACCTGGCCCTGTGACACTTGGAAGCATCTGCTTGTATTAGCCTCCCACCGAAGGAAAAACAAAACCAACTTCAAATACCCCACACTCATCTCTCCGCAAGCACCATCCATCCCGCAGCCACTCACCCCTGGTGGGACCCCAGGAAGTTAGGCGTGCTTCCACCTCAGGACATTTGCATTTGCTGGTCCCTGTGCTGAGGACGACCTTCCCTAAGCTGTCCCCAGGCTGGCTCCCTCCCCCAGTTAGAAGGGATTCCTCTCACTGCTTCTTCTAGATCATCAAAGAGATGTGGGCATTCTCTGTGTTTTTTCCTTCATATTTTTGTAAAGTTGAAAATTAAAAAAAAAAGCAACTGGCAGGGAAGGACATAATTTAAGCTCTTGTGATTCCCGAAGTCATAGATAAGAAGTTTGAAGGGGGGACAGAATTAATGTTAGACCATGGCCCAAGCTGTCCTGCCCGGCCTCCGTGCACAGGGCAGAAACACAGATGGCCCGCGGACAGTGGTCCTGCCCCGTCCTTGGACGTCTTATAGCCCCAGTCTGAACTGTTATTTGGCCATCACCCACCAGGCTAAGATCAAGGGATTTTAAAGCTGACCAAACTGACGTCACCATCTTGCGTGAAAATCTTAAGAATCAGTCTTTAACTTCCCCAGATACTTGAGCCATCACCGGAATCAGGTTTCCAGAGGGTCTGCTGGGCAGAAACATGCTGCGAAATCAGTATCTCTTCCACTTACAACATGCTTCTTGAGGACTGTGCTTGTTTTATTTTAAAAGTAAAGTTCAAACATTTAATTTTTAATAAGGTGCCAACGTTTACACAGAAGGTTACAATTAAAAAAAAAAAAAAACCACATTGCTGTGTGGTTGTTCCAACACCAAATGCGAATAGATCTCATAAAAGTCGCATGTAGGCTCATTCCCAGCACACCTAGGACGGCAAATAAATAGTTATTACTGCACCGGTGAAAATGGAGTCTGGTTAATGTTCCCAAGTTAGATACACATGCTCCTCCCCACCACCACCCCCCCCCCCCATGTAAATCATTTCAAAGGCTCGGAGTGGAGGGCGATAAAACCCTGCCCACGTGAAATGAGAATGAAGGCGTACTATTACAATTATGTAACTCGGTAGTGCTCCTCCTTGCGTCTCTCATCGCTTCCAGCTCGGCATCTGATAATGAGCACAGAGCAGATTTGCACATGTTGATAATGTAAAGTAACCAGTTCTCACCTAAGCGAAACAAATTTTGCGAGTTTCTGGGACTTCTTAGGGCCAAAAATAGATCTACTGAGATGTCTTCTCCTTTGTAAGGTTTTTGGGAAGTACTAAATAGAGGACTTGGAGATTGCCTGGTGGTGAGTAACAGCAAACACGGAATAGTGATTTGCTCCTCACACACTTATCTTTCCATGAATGCCATGTGCACATCTGCAGTCCCAGGGGATGCGCTGAAAAACGCAAGAAATTTGAATGTCCCTTTCGGGATACGCTTTATTTGGTGGCTGTCCCTTCTACAATGCATTTCCTTCGTAGCAGAGAGGGAGAACAAGCAATAGGTTGATGTGCCTCGTCAGAGAACTCCTTTTCCATTCTTCATTTATGTTTATTTACATAAAACACTGACTCAGAAAGAATCCAGAAAGTTCTACAAAGGCCTAAAGGCTTTGGTTCTGGAAAAAGATAAAAACACATTATTCCGAGAAATGTTTATTTTACTTCCACATCTCAGCTCTACTCCTCTTGCTCATCAAATCACCACGTAAAGTGGACGAAGTTCTACATCTGGATACAGCAAATACCTTCAGAATCCCTACCCGCAAACTTTTACAAGAAAGAGTGACAAAGAGCTTGGGAGCCAGTCCCCCATCGAGTTTTGTCTGGGACCCCAGGCCGGCAATCAACTCCCCCATCCGTGACCTTCACCTACCTGTCTGACCCCGGCCTTCTGTCGCCAAGAGCCCGAACCCCACAACAAATGAGAGGTTCGACTTATATGAAGGAAAACAAGGTTATCTGAGTCAAGGAGCACTCCCAGTGGTTTCCCGTGAACCTGTGGACTCCTCTACACTAGGCACTGGGGAGGACACAACACAACGCCCCTCGGCGACCTTGGCCCGGAGTAAACTGTCCCTTCATCCTTCCATGGCCTTGGCTGGAGGAGGAGGAAATTCTGTGGTTTCACTGACCTTTGGCCATCTGTTCACTTGTTTCGTGTTCCCTTCCGAAGCTCCTTATTTCAGCTAAAAGGGCGTCCTGGATTATATAAATCCAGGCTATGACTAACAGTCTTTTGGGAGGCCACGTGGAAGTAAGAGGGAACTACATGAAGCAATCTTTAAGACCGTTTAGGATTTAAAGTCCAGAAGAATCCAGCTTCACTTGCATGTGTTCCATGGAAACCCCAGTAACAACACTAATATTAGGATCTGTTACTCGACACTTACATGCCGCGAACGAGACACGAAGATTGAACTCTCTACCACTGACTGGTATTTCCACGATGAAGTGGCTATTCGATATTAGTTTGGAGGAGCCAGCATGAGCTGACTTAACTTTTTTAACCCAGAGAACATGTCAGTACATTTTCTTATGCCAACTAGAAGTTTCTAGGTTTTTATTAGGGCTAAGAAATGATGGCTTCTGACTGGCAGTTCTAGGTCAAATCTGACAGAAGGGGTGGGAAACTATGAGGTGAGGAGAGAGTGTCTAGAGGGTTTAGCAAGAAAGAGGGTAAGGAGGACAGGAAGGACGACAACAGGCACATGATGATGGCACCCAATCCAGCGGACAGCATTCCCTCCCCAGGACCAACGCCCCTTCCTTATTAAGAGAATCTAAATTTCGTTCAGAGACTAATATGTCTAGCTAAAAACCTTCCTTCCCACATTCACATGCAGCTAGGGGGAGTCATGTGACAGAATTCGAGCCAATAGATGTAAGCTGAGCATCTCCGGGAAAGTGTTGCTTTCCTGATACGGGCACTGCCCCTTGGTACGGGTCTCTTCCTCCCTCTTCCTGTCTAAGAAGCAGACATCCTACCTGGCAGCTCAGGAACCACCTTGTGGCTCAGAGGCAATGAGCCAGAGGACAAAGGATGGCAGAAAACAATACCAAAGGGCATGAATCCTTGATGATCATACAGAGAGAGCCGAGAGTGCCCGACCCCCGGGTTTCTCATTCAACTCTCCACTGTCTGTTGGATTTTTCTGTTATTTGCCGCCAAACGCACACCTGCTACGTCAATATCTGGTAACAAGGCTGCAAAGGGTGAGGGCCTCCCAGTGAGCTGGGAAGAGCCAAGACTGATGTGAGGCGGAAAGGGGGAGCAATCATACTCACACCGATCACACCGTGGACCTAAACCACAGCTACGTGCCTTCTCCCAGAAAAGACCAGAGTCCTGACTAAAGAGATAAATGCACCATAAGTTCAATACAAAGGTGCCCAGTGCTCAAACTCGCTGTCTACGATTTAACTCTGCCCTTCTGTGCTCTGCGTACAGGCATGAAAGCGCACGCTTAGACATTAAAGCTGGACGTTTTGCATCCTACGGAGAAGATAATGGAACAGATTTAGAATCAATTTAGCATTTCTCTTACAATCCATTTGGAGGAGTTCCCACTGAGACTTCGTATGCCTCACCCTCTCTGCAGCCATATTTAATAAGATCTGAAAGGAAAAATAAGTAGTAACACTGGGTGGCCTGTTTTGACCCTCACGTACGCTATTTGGAAATTAAAAGCACACTTACGACAAGCTGGCAGCATATAGGATATGGCCCATGGAAAGTGCTGGACTGCTCAATATTTAGGAATGCACGGGCAACAGCAATAAACAGGTGAGGCACATGCAACACATCTGCGACACAACAAGCAGGTGTGTATACCCTCCAAATCAGCACGAATCCCTCTGCGTGGGAGGAAATATGGGCAGCACGAAACACGCCAATAGTTCATTATGCAGTCCCAAGATGCTGGTCTTGCACAGATAAATGATTTCTTCATACTCTGTCACTGCAGGAGACCCTGGATGTTGGTTCGGAAACTGATGGAGAAGCAAAACGCTAGGCTGAGAACAGGAGCAAGAAATGGGATGGTCATGAGTGAACCAACTGGCAAAAACCTTCCAGCTTTCACTATGTTCCAATTTAATTTCTCTTGTCTTTTCCAACAGAGTAAGTGCAAATATCTTTAGTCCGATTCAGTAAAATAGCAGCAAAACTTCAGGAACCAATAAATAAAAGATGCTGACAGGCCAATACTCCTTTGCCTTTTGGACTCAAAGCTTCACAAACATCAGCCTTAAACACAAGGGGCAAACGTTTCTGGACTCAGCATTTGTGTTCCGTGTCCCTGGACAAACCACATCGTTTACACCCACCCCCAGGCCCCCCTGGCAGTTAATAAACTCATTAAGAAACACAGCTGGAAACTCACAAAGGGTTAAAGCTCTAAAATGCCTACTCATTGATGTCTTTTTTTAAAAAAGGTTTCATCCTTCTTCTTTTCAAACAAAGCTTTTTTTTCCCCACTGCCCCCAGCGTACAATCGTTCATTAGGATAATAACATATCATTTGTTTATTTCTTTTAAAATGACAGTTGTGTTTTTCTCAAAATAAATGCCACCTTGTTTCTAATTAAACATGATGGATTCAGGGTCCTGGTTTGCCATCTGGGCCATATGTCTCAAAACATCCTTTTTCGTGATGATGCCAAGAAGTCTCCTGGAGAAGAAACAAAATAGAGAACAGGGGTCAGCTCTGCAACATTGACTCATGCCTGCCCTAACCCCAGGGCCTTTTCCACTTGGATGCACAGCGAGACATTTCCCAGCTTTCCTGGCAGTTGGGTGGGGACAGCTGAGTCAGCTCTGGCCAACGGCACGTAGGTAGAGACGGAAGATGCCCCTCCCGGGTCACCTGCACATTTCCTGACACTGTCTCTCAGGGGGCGACCAGAGGCAGAGGAGCCAGTGAAGGACTCTGAGGTCACAGAGGACTGACCTAGCAGCCACCAGATTCAAAGACCTGGGTCCTTGGATGACTCTGTGGTGCAGAGCCCACGCCTGCTGAAATGAAACCCACACTGGATGTGACGTGGGGGGGGAAATGAATCGCTATTGGGTTAGGCCGCTAAGATGGCAAGCTTGTTAATTAACAGCAATAAACCTACGGTGACTGATACGCTCTCCTAACTTTCAAGACGATAATCAATTGAGAAAGGGCTTGTGAAAGCCATTGTCGAAACTGGACCACATCACAGAAATTGCAAGTATAAGGTATTTTAAGTATAAGATAACAACCGATCCTACTTTAAATCTATCATACTGGACGGGTAAAGTCTGACATTCATGTCTCTGGCCAGACACGTGAATGGCCTCCTCTTCCAAAATTCCATTGCTTTCAACTTGCAAAAACAAGGCCTCTTCCCAAGGTTCCTTGTGTAAGGCCCCCTAGACTACACACTGCACAACCCCAAGGAACACCGTTCACAAACATGACAAGGTAAAGCGTGCCCTGGAGTGTGCAGAACGCACTGGCACAACCATTCCCGGCAGCCCTTGCCTCAATCTCGATTTGATTAACTACTTAAATGACCACCTGCTGGTACAAATCATGTCCCCTCAGTGAAGTAAAAGGTTTGAAAGAAGGGGACGTGCACAGCTTCTCTGGAGAAAGAAAGTTCCACTGGCCAAATGAGTCTGCAAGATGCGGCTCGGCCCGTCCTCCGCACACCCAAGAAAGAAAAGAATGAGAAGGAAACAGTGTCAGGCTAACGCTGTGTAGCTATTAACATGCAAGGCTTCTACTCTGTATCTGTGCAAGATAATGATATGCCGCCACGGCCGAGAACACAATCGTAATACCCTGTGATTTATTTAATCACAGCCAAAGTCGTCAAAGTCATCTCCTGTGAACCAGAAGGGAATGTGAAGAGGGAATGCAAGTATTTGGAGCAGCGTTCGACTCAGTTACCTCTGGTGAAATGGATGCTGGGTAGTGAAACTGTCAGGCTACAAGTCTGACTTCTTTGTCCCTGACCACACTGGACCTTGACCAACCCCGAAAAAGTGATTGTTTTCTGGTTTTAGTTTGCCCGTCTATGACCCTGGGGGAGACAGCGGGTACCACCTGTTCCCCTCTATCTCATGGGAACATCTGCAGGAGAGAGGAAAACTGCAAAAGGGGACTTGAAAAGCATGGATGTCAAAGCGCTGAAAGTGTCACGACTCTCCCGTGATGATCCAAAAAACGGGGGGAAATGTACAAAAGCGAGACAGAATTAGCAAATCGACATTCTGTAACCCCCAATATAATAATTAGTTTAGTCAATAATTAACCATGGATTCCAAAACCACTGGGTAAACGGTTGCTGGAAGACCAAAAATTCACCTGGTCTCAAAGGATCCCTCCACAGATTACGTACAGAGAGAAAAATGTCCCTTTACAATGGAGGGCTCTGGCCACCACCCCCTTATCTAAGTGGCAGAGCTTATCACCAACAAAGCTGGAAAAGCTGACACTGTGACATCATCTATGTTGGCATGTCGCCAGAAACTACTTCAACCAAATCAAACCACGGGGAAGCAATCAGATTCAGAATGTGAGACTACTGATCTGGATTCTTCAAAAAAAAATCTGTGTCATAAATAAACAAAAAAAAGGGCAGGAAACCGTTCTAGATGAAAGACGAAAGGGGCAAAACAACCAAATGCAATGTGTGAACCCTGAAAGAATTCTGGATTGAAATTTGATATGCACTGGATATTGAATGATATACTGAGTCATTGTTAATCTTGTATAATTACAGTTTAGTGGTGATCTAAAATAATTTCCTTAACTCGCAGAAGACGTATGCTTGATTCATAGCTGCCAAGGTTTGAATGTCCTTCAGTAGGTGGATGGATACCCAAACTGTGGTCCCTCCAGACCAGGGAATATTATTCAGCGCTAAAAAGAAACGTGCTGTCAAGCCATGAAAAGCCATGGAGGAACTTTAAGTGCATATCACTAAGTGAAAGAAGCCAGTCTGAAAAGGCCACATCCAACTCTAGGACATTCTGGAAAAGGCAAAAGTATGGAGACAGTAAAGAGATCAGTGGTTACCTGAGTCGGAGGGAGGGGAGGAGGGATGAACAGGTAGAGCACAGAGGATTTTTAGGGCAGAGAAACCACTCTGTGTGATACCGGAATGGTGGACACAGGTCATTCTCCATTTAGCAGAACCCACGGAACGTACCACACCAAGGGCGAACCCTAATGTTAACTAGGGACCTGAGTCAGCGTATCAATATCAGTTCATCAAAGGCAACAGATACAACAAACGCAAGATGTTAATAAGGGAAATGGAGGGGACAAGAGAGTTTAGGTAAATGGGAACCTTGTACTTTACGCTCAATTCTTCTATAAACCCAAAACTGCTCTAAAAAATAGTCTATTAATTAAAGAAAACAAACCCTTGTGGGAGAAAAGTGGTCCCCTGAAAGGAGAGGGGTGCTGGTGCAAAAGGGTAAAACCAGGAACTGCTTTCTGGTCCAGCCGTTTAGAGCTACTTGGCTTCAACTGTGTTCATGTATTACTTTAAACACATTTCTAAAATTTATCAAAATGCAATGAGGTTGAAGATGTCCCATAAAACAAGATGCTGCTCTACTAAACCGGCCAAGCGGAGTCAGAGTCCTGACTTAGCGGAGGCGGCCATAACGAAGCACCACGGACCGGGTGGCTTGACGACAGAAATGACCGTTCTCACGGTCCCAGGGACTAGAAGGCCCAGACCAAGGTGCTGGCGGGTTTGGTTTCTCCAGAGGCCGCTCTCCTTGGCTCGCAGTCCTCACGTGGCCTTCTCCCTGGGCCCGCACATCCCTGTTGCCTCTTGCCTCTTGCCTCTTCCTGTCCTTGTAAGGACGCCAGTCTGATCAGATCAGGGCCCCAGCCCGAGGACCTCATTTAACTCTAATTACTTCCTTGAAGACCCCATCTCCAAACCCAGTCACGGTGGAATGTGGGGCTTCAACATATGAATTTGGGGGGACACAATTCAGTCCACACAGTTCTTCCACTTCATTTAAAATCAAAAAGGGACAGTAAAAAGGCGAGCAGCTTGTTCCTGTAATACGCCACTAAGAGAGCCGGGGTCGGAGGAGAAATGGGAGGCAGCGTGAGCAGCGGGGTCCACGGAGCAGGGGCAGCTAAGGGACGGTCCTCTGTGGTGGGCGGGGGGCCCTCTGCTGCTGGCGATCGCCAACTAGCAGACAGCCTCTCAACTGACACCGCTCTTTTGTCCTTTGCCATTTTCTCCTTGAAAGCCTGGCTCGGGACCTTGCCCTCTAGAACACCTGGGTAACGCCACCCAAATTGGATTATGTCCGTGTTCCCCGGTAGATGACGAGCTCCCTGGCTTTATTATTGTTTAGACACCTTTTGAGCCTTTGCCGGGTCTCAGCCAGAGACACCCAGAAAGAGGGTGATGAAGCTAATGTTACTTTGAAAAAGTAGGACTTGTTAGGGTTTGCAAAGCCATGAGGACTCTGCTATCTCACACACACACACACACACCCACACACACACACCCACCCACACACACACACACACACACCCACACCCACACCCACACACCCACACCCACCCACACACACGCACACACACACCCACCCACACCCCACCCACACCCACACACACACACCCCCCACACACACACCCCCACACACCCACACCCACACACCCACCCACACACACCCACCCACCCACACACACCCCCCCCACACCCCCCCACACCCCCCCACACACACCCACATACACACACACACACCCACACACACCCACACACACCCCCCTCCCGTATCTGTAAAGCCTGCTCTTGTTCCTTCCTTCACCCCGGAGCAGTCTGGACGACGTCCTCTTAAAGCTCTGTAACTCTAACACGGGAAAGTCAAGCTACTCCACAATGTTTCTGGGGAAATACGAATTCAGAGCGGTCTTGGCTTAGAACAATTATTGCAAAAGAGGAAAGCTGAACATCCACCCGGAAGGACGCAACATCAAATCCAGCAGAGATCCTTAGTGGCGCGACGTGTCCTATTAAATCAAGTGTCTGAACTTCCAGCCCCTTTGGGTGGCAGTTCAAGTGAATCGAGGGAATGATAAACGGCCAATCTATGACCATGAACATAGCCAATTAGAATAGCCGGGCTCTTCTGAGAAGGCCACCCCGTCTAAGTCCTGGGGGCCCACCTAGCAGGCCTGGGAAAGCTAACTCAACCTCCCCCGCCCGCTCTGCCGGTCGAGAATCTCTGTGGGGAAGACTGCGCCCAAATGCAGGCTTAGCCACCGGAGGCTCCGTAGACTCGGGGCCTTCGGGGCACAAAGCCTTCCGTGGTTCCTGGTGTGGTTTCACGATGACCTTTGGAGCCCAGGCCCCGAGAAATCCTGCAGACGATGCAGGTCCACGGGACGAGCTGGGGCTCTCGACGCGAGCAGGGAAGGCACATGGTGACGGAATACATCAAAAACGCAAGCTGGCTCAAGACATGCCTGCCCTGGCTGAAAGCCCAAGGAGATGAAAGGCCCGCAAACAAGGATCCCCTTGCCAGCAGTAACGTATCAGCATCTGTGTTTGTTTAAAATATGTAGAGCGAGAGAGAGTGCGATTTTGTTTTCTCGCTGAACATTCGGAGCCAATTTCGGCACCCTGATCTTCACAGGAAAACCTCATGGGGCTGCGTGAGGTGTGAGCGGGCGTGAAGGGCAGAATTTCCTGCCAGAACTGGAAATTCCAATGATAACTGACATTGGATTATTATTTTAAAGGAAAAGAGAAACTGCTATGCCCTTGAGACGCCACGGGTGATCACGGTGGTATTTATGCCGGGCGCTGGAAATTCAGGTATGTAAATGGGCTAGAGCGTTTGGCAAAGTGGAGTCCCCGACCAGCAGCAGCACCCGGGAGCTTGCTAGAAATACGGATTCGCAGGCCCCTCCCAGACCCGAGGGATCAGTAACTGCAGTGGCCCCAGCACTCTGGCTTTAACCTGCAGCTTTAATCCTCTGGGGGAGTTCGGCAGCCCACTGAGTACCTTTAAAAATCACCGGCAGAAGTGATCTCTAGCCCCAAACATTTATTTGTTGCTTACCGATTGTCCCTCCCATGTGCAACACACTCCCCTAGCTGCAGTCAGAGCTGAGGACACCTGTCGTGGGGGCTAGGCGTTCTCTGGGTCAGTGTGCACATTCGGCCCCTTGCACAGCCAGCACAGTAGGAAGGAAGCGAGTGAGTAAGGAGGGCTCACTTGGCTGTTCACGGGCACCTAGTCCACAGTCACTGAGATCCAGAGCGAGTGACCTGGGCCAGTGAGTCTTCGTTGCAACGCGGGCCGTCCCGTGCACTGCAGGCTCTCGAATAGCATCCCCGGTCTCTACCCACTAAGGGCCAGGAGCATCCCCTCTCTCCAGCTGGGACATCCAAAATCTTGGGGGGCAAAATCACCCGGGTTGGGAACTGCTTGGTTGAACTGGAGCATGGGCTCCACGGTGTAAACTACGTTAGAGAGTTATGGCCTCGACACGGTTAGGGTGCCAAGGTCTCCACAGCCCCAGCCCACTTCCTCCCGTCAGCCTATAGAGGAATATGCTGGGCGGACAACCCTAGCTTCCAGGCTACCCTGACTGAGCCAGTCTCCTCCTCTACCCAAGCCTCCGAAGCCGTGGGATTTGGGGTGTACCTCTGAGCCCAAAGAAGGGCCCCTGGGGCACGGCACCTCTCAGGCCATCATGAACCCTCCATCTTTGCAATGCTAGTTTCCTGGCTTGCGGTAACACAAAGCGAAAGTAATATTGCCTCGGCAAAGACAAAGCCATGGGGGCCACCAGATCTCCCAGCTCGTCGGGAACGGTTGTTCTGAAAACGTGTGGTTGTTCTGAACAGATTGCTGTATTAGGGAACAATCTGAGCATAATGTGAACTTCACATTTGCTTATGGGTCATGTCATCCATGAGAAATTCCAGGTGAATGCAGAAAACTGCCCCCAGCTGAACCCAGGGGCACAGGAATACGGTTGGCCCCTGAACAACACCGGTTTGAACTGCATGGGTCCACTTACGTGCAGAGGTTTTTTCAAAACATACAGGACAGTACCATAAATGTATTGTCTCTTCCTTATGATTTTCTTAATCACATTTCATCTGGCTTCCTTACTCTACGAATACAGTACTCAGTACACTTCCAGACAAGATGTGTGTTAATCCACCGTTCATGGTATCGGTAAGGCTTTGGTCAACAGCAGGCTACCAGTACTTAGGTTTGGGGGGAGTCAAAAGTTCCGTGTGATTTCTGACGGCTCGGGACGCTGGCGCCCCCAGCCCGCGGGCGCCCCGGGTTCCACCGGACACAGCTCGCAAGCCGCAGCCCTTACGGTACCCACTTCTACAAAAAACTTCGGCACTTCTTCAAGGTACAGCGATCTAGGTATCGTAGCATTTACGTAGTTCCTAAGCACTCACCGGGCAGAGGCTGCGCTCCGTCTTCCTAGGTGCGCCCGGTGAGCGCGCCCTCGTCTCCTCGCGAGCCTGTGCCCTTCACTGCCCGCGTCCGCACCGCGCCGACATGCGGTGGCTTGCCCGGAGCCCGTGACAGCACAACAGGCTGTCCCTTCTCCCCGAGCCAAGTGTCACCCGGGGCGGGGGCGGGGCCCGCAGAGAAGCAGCCCAAATCCTTCTCCTTTGGCTCCTCCCCTTTTTGACTCAAACCCTCAGCCTCGGGCCGGACAGCAGCCCCACCGGGAGGTCGGCTGCCCCGCGAGGCCCCCGGGGACAGAGACCGTGACTCATTCGTCTTGTTCTCCTTGGGGTCCGGCCAGAGCACTCACCCACTCCGTGTCACCAGGCACTGCCGGAGCCCCAGCTTCCGGAAGATGTCCACCACCGTCTCCATGGGGGTGTGGTCCGTGACCGTGAACGGGCTGAGGTTGAGGACGCGCCGCAGCTTCAGGGGGTGCGGGCTGTTGGCCGGCAGCTCAGGGGGCTCCTCCGTGAAGTACATGATGGAATTGCTCACGATGCCCTCCTGCCTCTGTCTGGCATTCTCTAGAATGGGTGAGCAGAACAGTTAGCCACACAGAGGCCCTTGCTTAGCAACTCCCTCCAGCCCACACCCACAGGAACATACGCTTTCCCTCTATCTGCCTCCTAGAATCCCACAGAGAAGGGGTTCAGAGGGCAAATGCCACGTTCTTAATGAAGAGCTTCAGCCAAACATCGGTGAAATTGGCATCTCTCTTAAGCTAATGCCGTGCAAGGGTCCCCCTGCTGTGACCCAATCGTTCATTGCCAAAGTTTTGACAAGTGGGCCTGAGCAGGGTGACTTCTTTAGGAGAATGTACTGCCTCCTCCTGGGCTCCGGGGCACCCAAAAGGCCCAGGGCCCTCTACCCTTGCTTTCCTAACACTCCGCTCACCTCACCATGGGCTCAAGTTGGACGTGACAAGAAACCTCGCTTAGCTGCCCAACGACCTCAAGTAAGTTGTTTTTCCTTTTTTTTTCTTTTCTTTTCTTTCTTTTTTTTTTTTTTAAACAAACTGACCTTTAACTGGCCCAACTGGCATTACGAATCCTGAAAGGAACAAAAACCAATAGGACCATCCCAGGCTCACAGCCCAGAAATGCAGCTTAATCCCAAATATGCCCCTTGGGACCAAAGAAATAACTCCAGAAAAGCCACATTCCCCCCACCTCTTGGATCTCCTCTCTTAAAAATGGACCATTTTGTGGATTCCTCAAAGAAAGATAGTAAAACCGTTATGGTAACAATTAGCTTCTTTCTATCTGTAGGCAAGGACATGCAAAAGCAGGCCGAAGAAAAGTAGGGTAACAGGAGCTCATTAGAAATACAGCTTTATGCAGTACTAGAAACCCAGGCTATTTTAAGTCACACATGAAATAAATCCATCGGTCTCAAGATATTTCTCCAAGGCGATTTTCCTTCTGTTGGAATTTTAATCTTTCTTTTGGTTCATGGGAAAAGGTTAGGAAAAATGTACAGTGAGGCTTGCCTGAAAATGGATCCTGGTTTCTATAATACATTTCTTGCCTCCTCAAAGACTACTATTCACCGATATTGTTCTTTGAAAAATAAAAATCTAACTGCCTGCTCTAAGGCCGTTTATTGCAATAGAGTACTCTAATGGAAAACTGGCAGCATTCGGGGTCAGGCTGAGTTTGAAAAAGGGCCTCTGTTTAAAAGAGGAACAGTAGGCCCGCTGGGCAAATGCCGGCACATTATGTGGGTCAGGTTAAATGTAGTTGCATCAAATGGGATAGGGTTCAACCACAAATACCAGATGACACTGAGGCACAACATGTTTTCAAGTGTGGATGCTACGTGATACACACCGCACATTTCTCTCCTAAATCACCACAGTTCTGGCCCAGAGCACGGAGGCCAGGAGGCAACCATCAACACGTACTTAGGCGCTGCTCCTTCTCGCAGACCGAGAACTCTCTAACACTCCCACGTGACAGGAACCCATCTATTTCAACAATGAGGTCGACCGGATCAAGGATCAGTCTTCATCAGGACTGGATCAAGCCACAAACCTCAATCAAGAACTGAACACACGATTTGCTGAACCCCTCCTAAAACCAAATACAATTGAGTAAACTGTCGATCCACTTGTCGAAATAAATAACCACCGTCTAGTTCCTCTGAGTCTCCTGATTGGGTTAGAAGCCCTGATTCTCCCAGCAGCTAGTTCAGTGATTTCCTGCTCACCAGTACATTCCCAGCGCCTGGACAATGCCTACTATAGAGTAGGCACACGACTGCTATTTGCCAAATGCATGCATTAGTCAATCAACAGGTGAATGAATGAGTGAGTTCTACTAAATGTCAGCGGACTTGGTTCTGCCTGCCGTGTGGAACAGAGCCTATTTCACGTAGAAGACACTGCGAAGGAAAGCCCACGAGCTGTTCACTGCCGCAAAGCATCGAAGGCCCCAGCCGGGCTCAGAGCCGGAGATGTGGGCCATGTTCCTTGTTACTCCAAGAGTGGCAACTGCACCTCTCTCTGGAAGGGCTCGGCTAGGCCACTTTGGAACTCCACTAGCAAGACTTATCTGAACGCTTCCAACGGTGCGAGCGGGGGTGCTACATACAGGCCAAAAGCTGACGAATGGAAGAACCAGCAAGAACGCTTTTTGCCTCTCTCTGCTAGGGTCAAACATCTAGTTCCGGTTTGGACGGGAAATCTTCATCAGTCACCACAATGCCTGCGACAAACTACAGCATGTATGCTCACAGAGAGCGGAGGCTGACTCCTGCCCCGACCCCCCCCCCAAACCAGTCCTCCCAGCGACTAGAACAGTGCCAGCACACGGTGGGTGCACAAGAAATAGTTCCTGTAGGAAAGCTTAAGCCAACTCCCCACCCTGGGGATGATCCAGCGCTACAAGAGTGTAGACTCCCAGACCCCAGGGACTCAGGGAAGCCTGTGTTGGAAAAGAAACCCCCCCCAAAATGCCCAATGTTTACGTATGTAGAAGACCCAAAAGATAAGAGGGAAATGCACCAAATATTAACCATGGCCTTCTATGCTGTTGGGAAAGTGGGTGCCTTTTTTTATTTTCCCTTTTGCTTCTGATTTCCCCAATATTCTATGAATATGTATTGCTTTTTAAAAAACGGGGGCGCCCGGGTGGCTCAGTCGGTTAAGCGTCTGCCTTCAGCTCAGGTCATGATCTCCAGGTCCTGGAATCGAGCCCCACGTGGAGCTCAGAGCTCAGCGCTCAGCGCTCAGCGGGGACTTTGCTTCTCCCTCCCCCTCTGCCCCTCCCTCTGCTTGCGCTCTCTCTGTGTCTCTCTCAAATGAATAGATAAAATCTTTAAAACAAGCAAACAGGAGGATGGGTTAGCCTGGTGATGGGTATTAAAGAGGGCATGTTCTGCACGGAGAACTGGGTGTTATATGCAAACAATGAATCATGGAACACTACATCAAAGACTAATGATGTAATGTACGGTGATGAACATAACATAGTAATAAAAAAATGTTAAAACAAGCAAATAAGAATGTACCAAACTTCACTTTTAATTGTTTTAAAGGTTAGTTAAGCTGTTCTTAATACAAGAGGTTTGTTATCTATTGTACCAGAACTAGTATCAGTGGCCACAGCTCCTGAAAAATGAGATACATTTTGTGAGTACCTGCTAAGGTACCTTCCACTTTCTAGTGGACAATACAATGGCAACGCCAAGCACAGAGAGGGGACTTAAGAGTGCTGGTAAAGTAAATTTCACAAACTATGACAGACCAAGAAATTTTAAGGCCGGAAATAATCACATATTCAGGAAGCTATTCCCATGGCTTTTAGAGCAATGGTTCTCAACCGGGAGCAATGCTGCCCTGACCCTCAGGGGACATTTGGAAACATCTGGAGCCATATTTGGTTGTCCTAACTGGGAGATGGTGTTGCTACTAGCACCTAGTGGTCAGAGACCAAGGATGCTGCTAAACATCCTACGGTGCACAGGACAGCCCCCACGGGAAAGAATGATCCGGCCCCAAATGTCAACAGTGTTAAGGAGGAGAAGCTCTACTTTGGAGTCATCATATTTTTAGAGAGAGAATACTCTTATCATCCTGTTCATCAAAAATGCTTCCATGTCACAGATGTCATTAACTAAAAATGTTAAAGTGGAAAACTGAAAGCAACTGTAGTGGTGGTCAGTACAAAGAAGATGTGATAAAAATAAAATAAAATAAAAACTATTTAGAAGAACAACCAGATGATTTTATGGTTAAGTTACAGTTTACTGCAGCACGGAAAAGTCCCTCTGTGCGTGTGTTTCAAGCCCCAGCGGAAAGCAGCAGACGACACCACTGTTCCCCGTGGCCTATTCCAATCATGAACAGCCCTCCCAGGAAGAAACCGCCTTATCCCTAAATAGCCCTTCCAACAGATCTGACACTTTGTTCAGTTCTGGACGCAGATCCCTTTCTGCAAGTAAGCATCTTGCACATGCTGGAGAGCCATCATTAAATCATCCACCAGACAAAAAAAAAATGAGGGTTCCCTTAGCTCTTGCCTGTGACTCTAACTTTCCATCCCTTTAATCATCTTTGCGGCTTCCCGCTGAGTCCTCTCTGAACCGGTCCTCACCTAATTGCAGAATTCAAGACTAGAAGAGTCTGAGCCCTGCTGAGCACAGAAAGAGCCTCATGTTTGCAAATAGCACCGAGAGGCAAAGTCCCATTTACCGGGAATTTGCACATGGGTCACACATGGCCCCATGTGTCAGAATGTGATGGGGAAGCGCGCCGCATGTCCTAGGTGGGGTAACCGCTCCCTAACAAGGACATCGGCTATGGTCTGGTATTCCAGAGATGGTTGGAAAACAAACCATTTTCAGCTTCACGTGAGCAGTTGCTACAATTTTCTTTCTTTTTTTTTTTTTAGATTTTATTTATTTATTTGAGAGAGAGAGAGAGCACAAGGAGGAGGAAGGGGCAGAGGGAGAAGCAGACTCCCCGCTGAGGAGTGAGCCCGACGCAGGACTCAATCCCAGGACCCCGATATCATGACGTGAGCCGGAAGGCAGACACTTAACCGAGTGAGCCACCCAGGTGCCTCAGTCGCTTACAAATTTTAACATGATGTATAAGAAAAACCCTTATTTGCCTCATTTACCATTCTTGTTCAAATTATCTTGGTTCTACCTATCTATAATCTTTGCTCCTAATTCCCCTGAAAATGAAACTGGCATGAGACGGTCACTAGATAAATGCTAAAGTCATATTTCTAGATTCACGAAAGACCCCATAATTCTGCAAATACAGGTCACCAATTTCTCCACCAGGGTACTGGGACTCTGCTATTTCCATAGATCAGGGAAACAGCTTTTCTGATTGCTTAGAGTGAAACACCCCTTGCCTTTCCACACACCACGTCAACAGCAGCTTCTATACTATTATCAGTCTGATTGAAAGCACACAGGTATTATTTACACGGCGTGTTGCCTCTTCAGACATTCCAAACATAGCTTCTAAGAGCACGCTCCGTCGGCAAGCCTAAATTTCTTCACTGCCCGGTTGATGACAATTACTGCTTCCCACTTGATTACAGTAATGGGTTTCAGCAAAGTTAGTAAGCTGTCTCTTAGCAGGTGTGCCCGGAGCTGCACAATAGGTAACGGATCCAGTGATGTTACTTTAGTTTTTAAATTTCAGCTTTTGCTTAAAAGACTTGAGGGACTGCATAAATTTTTCAAGGCTGCTGATTACATTATTTTAAAACAAACCCAACCCTGCTCACACGGCTTAAAGCAAACCTCATTATTTATAAGGCAATATTTACGCCCAAAGGCACTTACCTGTTAAGCGACAGGACCTATAATAAAGACAAGCATCACTGAACACATAGGCACGAATGTGCTATCGGGTCTAAAATACAAACCCAGTTGTTGCCTTGGGGGAGGTAAATACGTTTGAGCAACAAACTAAAATTAGAGGATGTGGCTTATCCAAACTTATTTTTTTTTTTATTATCCAAACTTATTTTTATAAAGCCTTTGATGAAGATACTTTAAAGATATTTGAAAAGCTATTTAACATCACAAAGAGATTTCAGAAATTGAGAGGGCGCGTCAGAAATAGTTAACCAAGGGCAGGGATAAGCAAAGGGTCGTCTGGTGAAGGTGTGTTCCCAGTAGAGCGTGCGGCAATCCTACCCGGGCCCGTCCCACCCCGGCGAACTTCTTAAACACCCTGGAAGGCGACATACGTGGTAAAGTCATCAAGCGTCCAAACGAGCCGTGTCGTGGGCCCCAGCCGGCCGTGAGACGCCGGGATGGGGCGATCACGGCAGCAGGCGGGCTGAGCGGGACGGCACCCTGGGGCGGGGGGCTCTGCTGGTCCCTGCCGCCTCACGAGCGCAGGACGGACCCCACCCCGAGGGGGTTTCCGTGGCTCACTGTCCTTCTTCCCAGGTCTCCACGTGGCTCACACCCAGGCCTTTGTCTTGGGACTCCTACCTCCCACCTCCCTTGCAGGGCAGGCATCCCTAGGCTGCGGACCCGGCAGCCTTGCTTCTCTGAGCCACTGCCTTGGGCACACCGCACCCGGGCATCACCCGCCTGCTCCTCTCCCGGCCCAACAGCCTGCCCCTCGGCCCCGCCGCTTCCAGCTGGCACACCGGGGGGGGGGGGGGGGGAGCGTCACACGGAACGGACCCGCGGGCCTCCGAGTACTGAGTGGGACATAGCGCCGCCAAGTGAAGCGAAGGGCTTGTGCGGTGCCCAGGGAGGCGGCTGGGACGGAGAACTCACCCTCGACGTCGGGAAGCCTGCCTGAAAGTCTGTCTCTGAGAGCAGCTCGCCGGGACCAGTCCGGGCTCCCTCGCCTCCATCCTTCCCAGCTTCACCTGACAAGTCCCGAAAAAGGCGGCAGCGGCGGGCCACCCAAGCAGGGGCGAGCCCCAGAGGCCGCGTGCAAACGCCGCTGTCACTGTCCAGCCAAGCGGGTCTCTCCCTAGACATCGTTCCTCACAGCAGCGCCTGGGGACCGGCGGCAGCAGCAGCAGCAGCAGCATTCACCGGGAGCTTGGGAGAAATGCGGCCTTGCCCCCACCCCCCCCCCGAACCTACTGAGCCAGAATCCGCATTTTAACCAGATCCCCAGGGGATAGGAATATGCGCGAGAAAGCGTGAGAGCCCCGACTTAAAGCCCTCGGACCTTTGCAGTCTCTCTAACCTCTTTGGGAATTCAGGGGGGACAAAGGAGGCCACTGGCCTCTTAGGACAGCCTGAGCGTCCCCCTCTCTACTCACTTATCGCGAGAATCAGTTCCCTCCTCTGGGCAAACCCAATGAGGCGCTCGGAGTCCCTGGAGACCACCACAGGGAAGCCGTTGTAGTCGGTCTCCTTGATGAGCGTCTCCACGTCCTCCACGGTCATGCTGTCCTGGGTGAGCACGGACAGAGGCGGCTCGCCCCGCCGTGGCCGCATGACGTCGGTGGCCAGTGTGCGGTGGGTGAACTCATCCTTCACGTCCAGAAATGGGTACCCATTTAAGTGGATATGAGCCTCGTAGATGCCTTCTTTCCCAAAGGCATCGGCCACCCACTTGCTGGTCACGGCTGCCGCCATCAAGGGCACAATGTACTCCAGACCGCCCGTTAATTCAAACATGATGACCACCAATGACACCGTCATCCGGGTAACTCCACCTGCAACCGAAGACAGGAATACAATTCTGAAACTCAACTCCAGACCCTAAGAGGGCATGAACTATGGAAATGGACAAGCTGGCTCTAAATTCTCCAGACACCTGTTCTGAAGAGACGGTCCTACACGTTGCCCGTGGCAGACCTCTGAAACGCCGGCCAGGCTCTGCCGAATGCAGCCTTGCCCCAGCGGCCGTAAGTCACATCTGACTGGGGGGCTTTTCTTCAGTGAGAAGACAACTGGGTTGTCTCTTCACCCAAGACCACAGGCCTGGCTTTTTGGTGAGTGGATCCTATGTGGGCTATGCAGGTTTCCGACACAGCAATTGTGGCTCTGTTCCAAAACCCCGTAAGCTGGGAAACTATAGAGATGCTTAGTGGTTATGGACAGGAGAGGGGCCCAACTTTGTATCCCCTGGTATTAGAAGAAGAATCCATACCAACTCGTACTAGTCTTCCAATGAGCTTAAACTGGAGTTTCTCGATCTCAGCACTAGGAACAACTGGGGCTGGATCATTCTTCGATGTGGGGGCTGTTCTGTGTATTACAGGATGTTTAGCAGCATCCCCGGCCACCACCCACTACATGCTAGTAGCACCACCCCTGCAGGTGTGACAACCAAAAATGTCTCCTCCGTTGCCCGGTGTTCCTGAGAGGCACAACTGCCCCCCGTTGAAACCACTATTCTGGATGGCCCAGCTGCAAGATGGTGGAGACTCCATCATCACCCGGGGCCCTGAATGACTGACTGGAGAAAAGCTCCCTACTAACTTACATCACACACACACACACACACACACACACGCACGCACGCACGCACGCACGCACAGAGCCAATTCTCATTATTCATGGTAGTTATGATGTACAAAGTTGCCACAAACACTGAATGAGCAAATATTGAATCGCTGCCCTAGGGGAAACACACGGTTAGGTTCCTGCGAGCTTCTGCTCACAACATTTTGGTCAACCCATCAATATAGAATCTTATTTCATGTGTATTTCTGTTTAAAGACACCTTATTTAATACATGTAGATGATTCATTAACGTGGAACTCACAGCCAACAGCACTGTAACTCCTGCCTGAGAAGACTTTCTCCGACATGCCTATTTTCTCCGTAAGACACATCCCACCTTCCTGTGCTTAGGATCCCCAGACAGACTTTAGCACTATGTTTGGGGGCCATTTAAAACAACAAAATCATTCACAAAATGCCAAAAAAACATGACACTGACTAGACCACGAAAAGGATACTTGTGTAGGGTATCCGCGCGAAAACAAGAGGGTGGGCCTTCACACCTCGTTCACCCGGAGCTGGGAACATACGTGCTAAAACACCTTACGCTTTCCACTGCTCTTGCGCATGTCCGAGGATGACAGCCAACGCCCCGCGAGTATTGGCTTAGGGGTCACAAACACATTTTAGCACGTAGGCAAATCCCCAAATATGGGCTCCACAAATAATGAGAGCCGACTGCATATGATGAGCAAGCTCTAAGCCCTGGTGTGTTAAGCCACTGAGATTTAGCGCCTTACCTGTGACAGCAACACAACCTGGCCTATCCTGAGAATGCCAGCACTCGAGCCCATGTCCTCCTTCTCACCGGGGCCCGAAGCCAGCGCAGCCTGGTGACGGCGCTTGGCCTAGCTCAGCTTTCCTTGCAGCCCGGCCCGCCCCGGCCCGGCCCACCTGTGCCTGTACCTAGGCAGGCCGCAGCTCCCACCATGGCATAAAGTCCGGGGGTGACACAGTCGGCTCCGGGCCTGCACCAGTTCCTGAAGACGATCCAGTCGTGGTGATGGTAAGCAAGCTGCTCCACGCCGATCCCCACCATCCTGCCCGCCATGGCCCCCACGGCCATGCTGGGGATGAAGAGGCCTGAGGGGATCTCCAGGGGCACACAGGGAAGAGAAGCATGAGGGAAGGTCTGCATGCCCACTTCCCCACTCCCGGTGAGCAGTCGTGCCCCCCACAACACGCTCGACCTGCGCTTGTCTTCAGAGGAGGGGCAACGCTTCCAAATGGAGGTCCACGGGGACAAAGCGGGACAAGTGGCTTCACCCGTTTAGTCAGTCCTAGCTACTGTGACTTGGACAGAATGCAGTTTTACACTTTCGTTTCCTCTCCTTCAAGAGGGGGCCTGGTTCTCCCGCTGGGGATTAAAGAATGAGAAGCCCCACTGCAAATAACATTCGAAGTGTACTCACCACTTCCTCTCTCCCCTTGCGAATCATTCACATTAGCTTTTTTAAAGTTAAATGTCAAGCCGCAGCATGAGAATGGAAGAGAAAGGCACGCGACTGTTCACAAGTCAAACCAAGCAGCTCGGTGCCGCCGCCCAGCACCTTTGGAAGCTTCTCACGGGCTCCCTGTCCCGTTGAGGATACAATGGCCCAACACCTGCCAGAGAGACAGGGGCCATTCCCTCTTCCTAACGAACTACTTTCCAAGAAGTATTCTGAATATTTTCATGCCCGGTGAGAGGCAGCAAAGAACCAGAAGGTCTATGTAGGAAACTAGAAGATCTTGGTGGCAGTGTGTTTCACATTTTGCGGTGTGGAAATGCGCTTTCATTTATCGAGTGATCGGACATGGGCTAGAGAATGTGCCCGACTCTCCATGTTCATGGACACGGCAAGTGATCGCCAATCCTGCCTGGGAGTTGCCCAAGATGGTCATCGAGCTGAGGATGGAAGTGGATTTATAACCAAATTCCAGGTAAGTTTGGATCCTCGAGGATGATTTCTAGACTTTGGGATGTTCCTGAAGAAGAAACTTCCTTTCTGAGTGCCCCCCCCACCCCCGATTCCTAGTCATTTAACTCCCTGTAACTGCAAAGTAGACTTCTCCCAGCAGGCACCAGAAGAGGCTGCTAGCATCTTCCTCAGACACACAAATAATCCCTTTGCTTGGAGATGGCAGATCAGAGACAATTGGCTGCTTAATAAAGTCCACCCACCCCTGCTCCTAAAGCAAAAATTCAGGTTTGTGTTTGACCATTACACACTCAAGTACACAGCTTCTTAGCCTTTTTAAAATGAAACAAATCATAAAAGTCCCACACAGAAAGCAATAGTAGGGGAATGCTACAGGGGTTCTGCAGGGTTTGAAATGTTCTGCTTCGGTTCCTGGGTGCTCATTACACACACAAGCGTGCATTTTATGAAAATTCCTCAAGCTACACACAGCTCTGTGCGGATGATATACTCTGAGCCTTCGCTTCTTCACTTGTAAAGTGATTACAATCTAGTTCTCAGACGTGTTGCTTATCAAAAGCATTGCTTCTTGGTGATTAAAAAGAATGTCAAGTGCCCGGCACGAGAAAACGGTCAGTAAGGGTCAGTTGTTTCCCCCCCCCACCCCGGTCACCATTTTACCCTGGCGAGGAGGTGATGAACTGTCCCCCCCGCCCAACCCCTCCTTCCCCCTTCACTGACCTTCATGCCAAACGTAAAGATGGTAATGACGATTTTGAAGATCAGCGCCAGGGCCAGCTGCCACATGGCCGTGTAAACCCCGACGCCGGCCGGCCGGTCCGGGATGTCATCCACAGGCCGGGTCATGTTGGGGTCATTGATGTAGTCACAGAGCTGGGACGACTCGAGGGCGCCGCAGTCATTGAATAGCTCGGAAATGAGCTCACTCGTGCTCCGGCGCGTGTAGGGGTTGGGGTAGGCGCTGATGGCCGTGATGGCGGTCACCACGATGACCTCCAGCACTGGGTACTTGCCCAGCTTGGTGGTTTTGCGCCTCCTGCACCAGGCGATGTTGCAGCGGATGAAGAGGGTTCCCCACAAGCCTCCAAAGACCCCGAGGAGGATGAAGGGGAAGAGCTCGGCCATATACCAGGGCGTGTGGTATTCCACGTAAAAGAGAACGAGACGGCTGTTCCCAAAGGGATTGATGGATCGTAGCGTGAAGGCTGCCACCAGGGCCGCGAAAAAGGACCTCCACAAGGTCTTCAAGGGAAAGTAGTAACTGACCTGGGACGAACAAGGAGAAAATGAGACTGGCCGAAGAAAGGGCTGCCCTGAGCCCCCAGCCCGATCGGCAGCCACCCAGTGGCGCTTAGCGGGACAGTCACACGGACCAAAGATGGGCAGTACTAACTTCCTCAGGCTAGGGTTCATTATCACCAAGGGGCACCAACAAAGTATTTAAAGGACTCAGTACCTAAAAGTGAAACAGACACTAGTCAAGATGTGTCTGAGCTATTTTTTAAGAGAAATGAAAATACTTCATCCTAATTTTGTTTATGTCACAAAGACCCTCTTAAAATCAAATACACCTCTGGATCTGATTCTACAGACAACGGAATAGGTCAAGGGTTGGAAAACCCTGGCCCAGCAAATGTATTTATATGGCACATGAGTTAAGAATGGATTTTTACGTTTTTAAATGCTGAGGGTCAAAAAGAAATATTTTGTGATATTCAAAATATTCAAAAGAAAAGCAGTATTTTGGGGTGCCTGGGTGGCTCAGTCGGTTGGGCATCTGCCTTCGGCTCAGGTCATGATGTCAGGGTCCTGGGATCGAGCCCCACATCGGGCTCCCTGCTCCGCGGGGAGTCTGCTTCTCCCTCTCCCACTCCCCCTGCTTGTGTTCCCTCTCTCGCTGTGTCTCTCTCTGCCAAATAAATAAAATCTTTAAAAAAAAAAAAAGAAAAGCAGTATTTTGTGACATGTGAAAATTATATAAGGTGCACACTCCAGCATCCACAAGGAAAGTTTTATTGGAATGGGGCCATGCCCATCATGTGAGTGTTGTGTGTGGCAGCTTTCCCGATATAATGACAAAGCTGAGTAGTTCCAACCAAGACCGGAAGACCCACAGAGCCTAGAATATTTACTCTCTGGCCCTTTGCAGAGAACATTTGCTGACCCCTGGAATAGATCCATTCGGGGTGCCAAAAACAGAAATGCCTCATTAAGTTATTAGGAGAAAGAGAGACTGCAAAATTAAAAAAAAAAAAAAGGCAATTTTTAAAATAATACTGGAAAACATATTTAACAGCAAAAACTGTGGCTTCTTAATGAGCTGCAGGAATCTTGTCAATACTCCTTGGAATGCAGTCCTCAAAGGGTTGGAGATGGAGGTCTCCCACTGTGCTAGCCATCGACATGTTCCTCAGCCCCCGAAACCACGAATCCGTCCCCCCACCTGCCACCCCTCCTCACCTCCTCAAGACTGAAGAGCACACCCCCGATTGGAGCCCCAAAGGCCACGGAGACTCCGGCAGCGGCGGCGGCGGAGAGCACCTGTGAGGCAAAGAGCTCTGTGTAAGCCCCCAGCCCTGCCATGCAAACCTGCGATGCAGGCGAGCCGGGACGGGGCTTCCAGAAGAGGCCATCACTGCAGACCGGAGCGGAGCCTGCTCACCTCGCGCCTCTTGCCCTCGTTCTTGCTGTACTTGGAGAAAAGGCTGCTGAAGAAGTTGCCACAGCAGCAAGCCACATGTACCAGCGGCCCTTCTTTCCCCAGGCTCAGGCCAGAGGACACCACCAGCACCAGGGTGACGGTCTTGATCAGCAGGGTCCACTTCCCCAAGTAGCCCCTGATGATAAAGCCGCTCAAAATGGTCTTTATCTGAAACAGAGGATGGAGAACGAGGGTGAGTGAGCCGCTTTGAAGCCGCAGCGAGGGAAGTAACTAATTCCCCAGCACTAGACTCAACTTGATCATACCAAGGAGAAGTTACTTTAGTTTTGGATCTGACTATAATTTCATATTAACAGAATTTATAACAACATATAATTTTATATTAATGTTAACTTGAAACCATTCAATGCGTAGCACATCTTAAGAATTTCTAAAGTAGGGGCGCCTGGGTGGTGCAGTCGGTTAAGCATCCGACTCTTGCTTTCAGCTCAGGTCCTGATCTCAGGATCACGGGATCGAGCCTTGCGTCAGGCTCCATGCTCAGTGCAGAGTCTGCTTAAGACTCTCTCTCCCTCTGCCCTTCCCACCACCACCCCCACCCCCGCACTCACACTCTCTCTCTCTCTCTCTCTCTCTCTCTCTCTCTCTCTCTCTTTCACACACACAAATAAAGAAATATTTAAAAGAAAAAAAGAATTTCAAGAAAAAAAGAATTTCTAAAGTAATAAGAGATCATAATGAGGACTGAAGAAGTAATTATCAGGGTCTCATTTTCTTTATGGCATTTTATCCTGTTCATGTTACCCTCTGTTGTGTTGAAGAGAAACATGTATCTGTTGATTTTAACTGTTAATTTTTGATTATCGAGGGAAGTTCAAGATAAAGAGACAGAAAGCTGGCTAGCTCTGTGACAAAGCAAATAGAACAAAATGTCAGCTCAGCTGTAGGTCGGGGTCGGCAAACTATGGCCCGCGGGCCAAATCCAGCCCACTGCCTGCTTTTGTATGACCCATGAACTAAGGGTGCTTTTAACATTTTTTTAAATGTAGTTTATAAACAAGACTACTAGTCTTTTACTGAGAATAGTTGCTAGATTTTGCCTCTCAGCTTACAAAGCCTAAAATAGTGACTCCCTGCCCTTTACTGGAAAAGTCTGCTGACCCCTGCTGCAGGCCAGGGGTATGGGAGTTTACTGCGCAATTATTTCAACTTTTCTGTAGGCTTGAAAATATTCTTAACACGATGCTGGAAAAAGAAGAGGCTCAACATTCTAATAACACATCTCCAGGGGACGTAAAGATGATTGACGCCAGGACAACTCCTTCCCTTCCGTCGAATCCTGCCCTCTGGTATTGAGAAGGACTTTGACTACAGGTAGAGTCATCTTGCTCCATTTTCAGATCTGCCACATTTTGTAAAGGCCAAAAAAAAGGCAAATACTGTCTTTCTTCCTAATGGTGCAGTTCACCTTACGCTTTTAGAATTCAACTGGCCGCCAATCTCAGTGATGAATTTCATATACTGGGAGTCCTCTTTACCTAAAACCCCTATCTTTGGATACAGAAGTATCACCAATGGGTAATTTTTTACCCTCCACCTCTCCCACAACTGGCTGAAATGGAGTGAATGTTCACTGTGTGAGCTGGCAACTTACAAGCCTATGATGAGTGAGTCAGCCAATGAAATCTGTGGTCAATTTCGGTTTTCCCGCTGTGTTAACACAATGGGACAAGGTTATCTCTTGTCAGTATCAGGATATTTGCATATCTTCAAAGTGCCTCCTAGTGGACACTGCTCTGCCGAGAAATTAATGTCTCAAAAAGCTATTACAGTCCTCAAACCCTTCTCAAGGCCTTGACGCCCACTGGAATCACCTGGGGAATTAGATACCAGTGAGCACTGGCTCTCCCTGTGGAGATTTGATGCAGTTGGTCTGAGGTGTATCCCAGGCATGGGATACAGCCTCCCCAGGTAATTCGAAAATGCAGCCCAGGTGGAGAACCACTGCTCCATTCCTGAAAAGAGTACTACAGGTATTCCTAATTTCTCCTTACTCAGGGGACGGTCCCAAATCACTCTGGCATCATGTCACCTTTGGCGATTTGGGGCGGGTCGTGAAGTGAGCTAATCCTCAAAATTTTAAAGGCGTATGAATGGAGCAACTTCATCTCAGGCATTATTGATAGAGATCTGTTTCTTAATTCACGGAGAAAGGCCACGCAAGTGAGCGTGCAGGCACGCATTTCCCAAGAACTCAATGAGCTCCTTCCTTTAAAGCACGAGTGAGGTCTTCTAGCTAGACAGTCGGACAGTGTTTCCTGAACTAGCCTCTAACTAATGGCAGACAGACTGCTCGTGGTGAAAGTGGTCTTTAACTAGTGGCAGTTGGCTTATTTGAGCCCATGCTCGGGGGATCGCAGATCTCTTTATTTAAGGGATGTTTTATTATGCCTGCCACAGTCCTGCCCTTTTGTGTTGCCTCGAATAAAATTATCTATAATTTTTTGTCAGTTAGTTAATGTGGATTTGGACCCTAGGGTACAGTTTAAGAATGTAATACCATTTAGAAGATTACAAGCATCTAAATTACCTGAGCCTCTGCCAGCCACGACATGTGGTGAAATGAACAATGTAATAGGTATTTTGTAATTCTCTATAATGATTTTATAAAATCGTCATGATCAAATTAGGGACTAAAAAAAGCAAATTCATTCCCGGGAAATGCCAAAACCTAATCACTTACTTAGTATGAATTAATAGAGACTGCATCAGGCAGTGCTTTCACAGGATGTATTGGGGTGGTTTTGCAACTTGCTGGTGTTAAAGGTAAAACCTTTCTGGTAAATAAATATTTGTGAGAGTGCTCACTTTTTGTAATGAACTGAAACATCAATTCAAAACAAGTTTTAAGAGGACGTGATTTCTTATAGAGTCAACAGGGGTTCTACCAACAAAGCAAACAGCAACAGAAAGAGGGACACCCTTGCCATCTTCTAACTCCCCATAGCCAAGAACACTTTTCAATGTGCTCTAGAGAGCTTAAACAAGAGCATTTATTACACAAAATAAATGTCCTCTAAGTCTGCATTTTTAAAAATGTTTCCAGGGGCACCTGGGTGGCTCAGTCATTAGGCGTCTGCCTTCGGCTCAGGTCATGATCTCAGGGTCCTGGGATGGAGCCCCACATCGGGCTCCCTGCTCAGCGGGAAGCCTGATTCTCCCTCTCCCACTCCCCCTGCTTGTGTTCCCTCTCTCGCTGTGTCTCTCGCTGTCAAGTAAATAAAATCTTTTAAAAATAAATAAAATAAATAAATAAATAAAATAAAATGTTTCCAAAGGAATGTCCATTCCAGGCAATCAAAATGTTTCAGAAGCAAATGCTAGGGGGAATGAGCAATTTGTAAACGTGCCAAAGGGCACCACTGCCCAAGTCCACTCTGACACTTCAAGTCACATGACATCACCTCGGACGAAGAGTTTATTTTCTAAATACCTCAGTGAGTATCTTTGCTAAAATGAGGGAGAATGGGCCTGCATCTCAATTCGAGTGAAGTCGGTTTACACAGCTAGCCGGGTTTTGCCTAGGAGGTTCTTTTTATGCATGAAACATTTACCTACATTTCCTTTTTACTCTGTCCCTTTCCTCCAAGAGCTGGACCCTAAGGTCAGGAATTTGAAGCTGTCCCATAATAATAGTGAGAATTCTGCTACTACTGAGTCATACTAACCAAAACTTAATTATAAAACCTCCATGGGGTTCCTGGCACTTAAAAAGATTATTGTGGGGGCACCTGGGTGGCTCAGTCAGTTAAACGTCTGCCTTGGGCCCAGGTAGTGATCCCAGGGTCCTGGGATCGAGTCCCGATGTGGGGCTCCCTGCTCCGTGGGGAGTCTGCCTCTCCCTCTGCCTCTGTGCTCTCTCTCCCCTCCCCCCACCCGCTAGTGCACACTCTCTAATAAACAAAATCTTTAAAAAAAAAGATTATTGTGAACTCTTTCACAAATGGAGAAGTGAATCTGTTACATGTAATATATGGTTAAAAGTGTATTAATAAAACAAGCACCCATGTGCCCACCAGCACATTTCAGAGAAGAGTGGGTACCCATGAAAGCCCTGTGTTTGCTTCCTCAGTGGAACCTTCCTGCTCCCCGAGCCCAATCATTTCCTTGCCTACCTTTATACATTGAGCATACGTGTGTGTCACTAAACAGTGTGTGGTTTCACTGTGGCTGTTTGTGGACTTTGTATAAATAGAATCATACTTTATATATTCTTCTGCCACTTTTTTCATTTGCTGCAGCTCTCCTGAGTTTCATGCACACCAGCGTGTGCTTGCACGTCCCCCACATAGGGAATATCATGCTCGACTTCGGATTTAACTCCTTTCGAGTTCAGCTGTCACAAATAGATGCCCACTTTGGATGAAGACTAAGTCCAGGCAGCCCCTCCCAGACAGAGCTCACGTCCAAGCCCCTTGTCTGTCTACAAGATCACAAGCTGAGCCATGTGTCTCTGGTTTTTGGAAGGGGACGATGGGATTGCCATCACCCCTTTTATTGCTGCTTTAAATTTTCCAATTCCCCATTGGCCACCTGCTCATTTTGGAAAGGCAGCTTGGGTCCAAAAAAGCCTACTGTCAGGCAATGGGGTCATCAAACTGAGAGGCCAACACCAGTCTGTGCTCTTTAGCGTCCAGGGGGCCTCGGGTCTTAGATACCAAATACAACACAGTCTGTTCTGCCATAATGCTGGTTTTGAAAACACACATTTGTTCCAGTGTGATTCAGGCATTGGGGAAGAACTAGAGCATAACGTAAATTTCGTGTCTGTTTATGCCCAGTTTCATCTGGGAGAAACACGTAACTACACAGAAAAATGGCACCACCAGAACGGAGCTGGGCAGGAAGGCACAAAACGCACACAGTGTGGGCCTCCAACGTCTACCAGGTCACACGTGCGCTAGCAAGTCTATGTTTCTTAACTGTTTCACATGTGTAAACCGGGCTACTGGGTTTTTTTTTTTAAAGATTTTATTTATTTATCAGACAGAGAGAGAGCACAAGCAAGGGGAAGGGGAGAGGGAGAAAGCAGGCTTCCCGCCAAGCAAGGAGCCCGATACGGGGCTCAATCCCAGGACCCCGGGATCATGACCTGAGCGGAAGACAGATGCCCAACCGACTGAGCCACCCAGGCGCCCCTGGGCTACTGTTTTCCTAGGTTTCTATCTTTTCACATGTGTCACTGATGAAGTTTCTGAGTGTTGTGCTCATGCTGCCGTTTGCCCCGGCAGGGTGGAGCGCTTGCCCGTGCCATGCTGCACGGCCCGGGACCTGTAGGAATGCCCGTGCTGCACGGGAGCAGAATGGACTCTACGAAGGCAACAGCATGGTGCTGCGGCTTGCTCTTCCAGTTCCTGCCGCAATATGTCAATGCAAACCAACAAAAAGTCAGCATGACATACTCTATTTTTCTCTCTTTCCTGGAACAGGACAACGTTGGGCTTTGTTTTTGACAATCTTTCAATTACTCCAGCCCTTTCCAAGAACTGCCTGGAACAGCGGCTGTGTTGGCAAGTACCACCAAAGAGTGTGGGTGCAAGGGAGCAGGCACCAATGCGGGTCTGTTGCCACCACGGGTCGCATCTTTAAACTCACCATCTCCACCTCTAGGGGCACTGCTGAAGCACCAGCTTGATTATCGTGAAAATATAAGAACTTTTAAAAAACATGTTTATTTATTTGTTTTAGAGAGAGCAGGGGAAGGGGCAGAGGGAGAGGGAGAGAGATTCCTAAGCAGATGCTGAGCTAAGTGAGGAGCCCCACGCAGGGCTCCATCTCACGACCCTGAGATCGTGACCTGAACTCAAAACAAGAATCAGTTGCTTAATCGCCTGAGCCACCCAGACACCCCAGTATAAGAACTTTTAAACTTATTTCTGGCTAAAATGTTCACTGTCTGGCCTTTTGGAGGAACTTGCTCAATTATCATTATTGTAGCCTCCTAGGTCTGAAGTTTAATCTCAAGCATTCTTCTCTATCAATGAGGTCACCTCCCTCACACTCGGGTTACGTGGAAGTGCTAGACGATATAAGAGCTCTAAACTCACAGGGGTGCATTCACAGTGCATGCCCTTGAATGTGGATTTACGTTTTTTAGAGATTGCTATTACCCTGTCACCAGAGGAGCAAAACGTGGCAAGGGAGTTGACTCATAAGAGAGTTGACTCATCAGTCAACGTTCCGAGCAACAAACCTCCGTTACTGTCTTTTTCACCTGACATCATAGGTGCACTGAAAAGTTTCTCAAGTGCCACATTTATGTATGCGGTTAATGAACTCGGATTCCACAGGCTTTAAGAGTTATGCCTGGTTTGCAAAGACAAGAATTTAATTGTTCTGAGAAGCGAAAGAGCATAAATCCTGAATACAGAGCATAAATCCTGAAGCCAGACAGCTGGGTTCAACTTGTAGCTAACCAGCTGTGTGACCTCAGCCAAGTTGCTTAACCTCTCTGTGCTTCAGTTTCCTCAACTATTGCATGAAAAATAGCAGAACCTGCCTCACAGGCTCACTGTAAGGACTCAATGAGTTAACAGATACCAAATGCTCAGGACTGTGCTTGGCACCTAAGTGCTACGTAAGTATTTGCTTTTCTCATTATTGGCACAAAAGAAATCCAGCCACCACTCACCTCTGGTATACCCGAGCCACAGGCATATGGTGCAAATACGCGCACCAGGGAGACGGCCAAAAAGGCAAACAGCAATGCCCACAGGATGTACATGAGGTAATTCAGAATGTAAGCACTGGCACCCTGAACAACACACACAAAACGAGAAAGAACACGTGAGCCTTGGCAGAGCCGAGCTCCGCCCCCCCGCCCCCCCGCCCCCCTCCCCCCCCCCCCCCCCCCCCGGGCAGCGGGAGCTTCCGGGGGCTTGCGCAGCTTCGCCTCCGGCCCTGTGTCCGCAGGGAGGCCGGTGCTGGTTTCTGAGCCGTTGCTATTGCGAGTGCAGGTACACACCAACCCAGTCCCGGGCGTCCCTCCGGGAGCTGTTTCCACGTGCCCTCCACCGGGGGAGATCTCCGCCTGCATGGATGCGGCGGACCGCACGCGGCTGGCATTGTCACTCGCGCTAGAGGTCACGAAAGGCATGACGCCGAAAATTCTGCCGCGGAGCCCCTGGAAGGTTCGTCTTGTCTCGGCTGCGATGCACCGGCCTCCCTCGGCCTTCATGAAGGCCACATCCACGCCGGGGCAAGCGGCAGAACTGTATCCCGCTGTGGTCCCGGACCCGCAGCATCAGCATCCCCAGGGCACACGGGCGAAATGCAGACTCTCTGCCCCGGGGCTGCTGAGTCAGACACCCCGGGGTGGGGGGCGGTGAGGGGGGAGCAAAATGTGTTTCAGGGAGCCCGCCAGGCACTTTTAGAGGGAAAAACACGATCACCTCCTTCAGAATAATGCACCGAATAATAATTCCAAATTATCTGATGAATGAAGAATGCTCTCTGAACCAAACACGCAGTCTGGGGTCTTTGATGCTGAGGACCTGGTCTGCTGGGTGGAGACATTTCTCTCGGCCTCAGCTTCTTGCCACCATCTGGATTAGTCAAGTGAGGGGCCAAGGGAAGCGAGGTCACCTACAAGTCAGGCTATGGATAGGGCCACATGTGCGTCTATTAAATGCAAAACCACGTTCCAGGAGACCTGGAGGCCTTTACAATCACATATATTCAACCCTATGCGAGAGAAATCAGACTGAGGAATACTTTTCACCCACTTAAAACCGTACTTTTTTGAGACTAAAAATAACTTCTCATTCTTGCTAACAGTGATTCTTTGAATCAAAGTATAAATCTTAGAAACGGTTGAAAAGATGGATGGCCATATTTCCCCCCAAAAAAAACGTAGTGCAAATAGGAGACAAGAAATAAAATATGGTGTCCAGCCAATTCTGCCTGCCCACTCCCATCAGCCCAAGTAGAGAATTTTTTGCAGAAGTAATGGAGAGCACTGAGAATGTGTGAGATTTCAAGATCCCTGTCTAACTTCTGAGATTGGAAGGAATTCATTTTCAATTCCACTGAGGAAGAGGTTTAGCAAAATGGCCAAGTGCACTCCACATATCTTTCAGCTGTGGTATCGGGCAAAAAAAAAAAAAAAAAAAAAAAGGGTGTGGTTGCAGGGCTGGGGGGAAAAGGGATAAAGCACATCCATCTTCCAGAAATACATCCTCACATTACCCCCCCTGTGAATCTCACCAACCTAGCTCCCCCACCCCACCTGGGTTTCTGATCTGTCCGTGACCCAGAGTCACTGTAATCGCCACTGAATTCAGTTACAAGTTAACCTTCTTCCCAAATGAAGACTTTTGGACAGATGTGAAGCTCTAAGCGCCGTGAAGGCAAGTGCCAGTCTGTAGTTCACCGGGACACTCCTATCACAGAAGGCCCAGAAACATCCTCCGCAAGGCACTCCTAAAATGCACTGGAAGACGAGTACTTAAACCATACTGAGATGGCACATCACACCTGCTAGGATGGCTAGAATCGAATCCAGACAATCACAAGTGCTGACGAGGAGGCGGACGAACAGAAACCCTCACACGCAGTCGGTAGGGTTGGAACATGGCAAAATCACTCCGGAAAATATTCCTCAAAAGGCTTAACACAGAGTTGCCATAGGACCCAGCAATTCCCCGACTAAGTCTAGACCCAAGAGAGATGAAAAATATGCCCACACAAGAACTTGTGTACAAACGTTCAAAACAAAATCATTCCTAACAGCGCAAGAGCGAGAGCAGCCTGTGTTCCTCAACTACGGAGTGGATAAATGTGGTCTAGCCATACAATGAAACAGGATTCAGGCACGAAAAGGAAGGGAATGCCAATTTATGCTACAACATGAATGAACCTAAAGAAAAAGCATGCTGAGTGAAAGAAGTGGGACACCAAAGTCCACATCGTGTGGGATTCCACTTGGAGACACAGAGATCGGGGGTTGCTTAGGGCTGGTGGGTTGGGAGGAGTGGGCAGTGGCTGCTAACGGGTACAAGGTTGCTTTTGGGATGACGGAGGTGTTCTAAAATTGTACTGTGGTGATGGTAGCACAACTCTGTGAATCTTCTACAAGCTAGTGCTCTGTACACTTTAAATTGGAGAACCATACAGAATGTGAATCATATCTCATAAAGCTCATATTGTGTTTTACAAAAGAAAAGATAACTTATCAGAAGGTATAAAAAGCAACGCTGCTTCTTCAGCACAGTCAGCAAACCACTGTCGGTAAGAGAAACAAGACTTTTACGAACATATACATATATCGTGCATGTGAATCAGCAGGGAAAGCTTTTCCAGCGCTAGTTGGCACATCAGAGCTGGAAGAAGCCAAGTCGCACTGGGACCGAGCCAAGGACAGTTATCAGAACAAACACTGGAAGGAAGCCCAGACAGGCACAGAAGGCCCAGTGGTGTTGCACAGCACCCATGAAATGGCGGGCATCCCCAGCCAGGACCCCAGAAACCCACCTCCGACTGATTCACCAGCAGCTCCGACCATTTCTGCCACAGGGGACACTTGTCCCTGTCCTCAAAAGTGGTCTCGTTGGAAGTCCAGCAGCACTGCTCGTGGCTGTACCAGAAGGCAGACAGGCAGACCCCCTCCTTCAAGTCGGTCATCCAGTCGACGGCGAGATCGATGACCCCAGCCAAGGTGCCTGGAAGAAGCAGCAAGAACCACTCAGAGGAACCATCCTGTGATGAGGCAGGAGAACACAGGGCCCGGGGGCCGACGCGGGAGCCCAGCAGCCAGGCGCGCCGAGCCGGAGGCCGGTGCGGGGGCGACCTCACTGCTGAAGGGCCACGGAGAGGTCTCCTGAGCACTTCCGCTGTGGGCAAGGCCGTGCCAGCCCCATGAGAAACGGAGGCCAAGGATAGGTGGTGCCCGGGTGGCTTAAATCCAGCAGGAGCGACAGACATGCAGGGCTTAAGTCATCACAAGCCACTGGGGCCAAGCAGCTTTTAGAATTGACCCCTTCCAAATTCTAGAAACAGGGTACACAGGCCCTATAAATGAGGTAACCCCCTCAGTGGCTTTTGGGGCCTGATGCTGGGATCACAAACATTAATATTTCTCAGGCAAACCTGACAATTCAGACAAAAGGGAGGCATAAGGACTATAATAGCCTCATCATTTAAGTAACATTTTGCCACCAAATTTGGAAAATCCCACTTATCAGAACTTTCTGGATTTTTTTAAATCATGGATAAGGGATTGTGGATCTATATAAGTAGGTAACTACTTTAAAGGCGGGTAGAAGTGAGATAAATAAGTGTGTGCAGTGGCCCACAGAAGGCTCCCTTGGATCTCTTTCTAGAATAACCCATTCCAGAGTCTTTTAGGGAGGCAGGGAATACTTTCAGGCTACTAAATTTTTCAAACTTTTACTGGATCCTTATAACAACATCAATTCTCCATCTGCATCTGCACACCTGCACCAGGGCTTACCCGTCCCTGCTCTCCTGTTACATCAAAAGCTGCCCACTGTTCTTGGGAGAACGCCTGAATCCTTAGCAGGTGGCAGACTCGAAGAGCTGGCCCCTCATACCCTTTCCCACCTCATCTCTTTCCATCACTAACTGCCCCCATCCCACCCACACCACGTTCCTGGAGCGCACCAGGCTCTCCTTTCTACACCACCTCAACCAGCACTGTCCTTCCCAGACCTGCCAACCTCCTATTTATCTTCCAGATTCAATATTGACATCACCTCCTCTGAGAAGCCTCTCCTGATTTCCTAAGTCTGGGCTAGATGTCCCTCCCAGGCATTCCGCCATCATCATACCTCTCATATCCTAATCACATGAGTGTGTGTGTGTGTGTGTGTGTGTGTGTGTGTGTGTGTTACAGTGTCTAATCCATAAGTGCAGGGGGGGGTGGAGATCCTGTTGTGTGGTTTGTACGCCAAGTAGGGGTCAGGCCAGATGTCCAGACTCTGTGTCCACTCTAAGTGGGCAAGGGCCACCTGCCTTGTCCACTGTTGTGTCTGTGTTGGGTACGTGGCAGGAACTTTATATCCATAAATCCATAAATGAATGAAAATCAGAAAACCCAGGTCCATCCATTTACTCAAGGGGTAGTTACTAAGCACCGAGTTCCTATGTGCTAGTCCCTGTTCCACGCCCCGGGGATATGGCAGGGAACAAAGCCGACTCAGCTCCCAGTCTTCATGGACGTGCACATCGGCGGGGGTGGGGGGGGGTGGACAGGACACTGGACAACGTAAGTAAATCAGGGCTCTGTGAGAAGACAGTTAAGTGCTAGGGAGCACATTACAGCATGTGACAAAGGTGCAGCCCCTTTGGAAAACAGCCTGGCAGTCCCTCAAACAGTTAACCACAGAGCTGCCATCTGACCCAGCAATTCCACTCCGAGAGACGTGAAGACATACGCCTGTGCGAAGACTTGCACACGAATGCTCACGGCAGCACTGTTCACAGTAGCCAAAAAGTGGAAACAGCCCATAGGCCCATATTGCTGAACAGAGAAATCGAATGTGGTCCAGCCACACAATGGAATCGTAATTGACAACAAAAAAGGACGGAGCACTGATGCCTGCTCCAGGACAAACCCCAGAAACAGGACGCCGAGTGAAGAAAGCTGACCACAAGACTACATACCGGAGGATTCCACTTATACAAAATGTCCAGAATAGGCAAATATGCAGAGACACAGAGTTCGATGAGCGGCTTCCTGGGGCTGGGAGGCGGCTGGGGGCAGCCGGGCTTGATAGCTAAGGGGTATGGAGGTCCTCTGGGGGCTGACAAGAATGTTCTAAAATGGAGTGTGGTGATGGTTTTACAACTCTGAATATGCTAGAAACCGCAGCACTGTATGCTTTGACAAGGTGAACTGTATGGAATGTGAATTATATCTTAATAAAGCTATTACACAGACACACACACACACACACACACACACACACACACACACACTGGGGCAAGGGGGATGAGGCTGCGAGAGGAAGAGGTGACTTTTAGAAAAGGTGGTCAGGGAATGCCTCAAGCGTTGTAAGACATTTGAACAAAGACCTAAAGAAGGGGCGCCGGGGTGGCTCAGCTGGTTGGGCGACTGCCTTCGGCTCAGGTCATGATCCCGGGGTCCCGGGATCGAGTCCCGCATCGGGCTCCCTGCTCGGCGGGGAGTCTGCTTCTCCCTCTGACCCTCCCCCACCTCAGGCTCTCTCTCATTCTCTCTCTCTCAAATAAATAAATAAAATCTTTAAAAACAAAAAAAACAAAGACCGAAAGAAGGCGAGGGTGGGGTCCTGTAGCTATCCAAGGGCGAGACCCAATGATCATCCCAGATTTCGTTTGCAAGCAGCTCATCCCTCCCCCAGGCTTCTGGGCTGACTTGCCCGACAGCGCCGCGTGGCTCGGCTTCGGTCGGTGGAACAACAGCGACACCCAGTGGGCACTCCCGATAAGCGCCCCGCAGAGGAGCCGCCGCTTGGGCCTCTCCATCATGGGAGTCAGAGTATAACGTCCAGGGTGTCGCTGAGGAGAGAGGACTGGCCAGGCAGGGGGACCCCCTGAGTCCTCCCGCACTGTGAGAACAACTGGGGAAGAGAAAAGTGAAGGGGACACAATTTGCTGGCTTTCACCGGCACACTCTAGCCACCTTCACGGCCAGTGTCTTCCCCTTCGCACCTTCCTCCTGTATTCGTCTGGGGGGCGGGGTCCACAGAGCACCCTTCGGCGGGGGTGCTCAACCCTGGCTGCGCAGCAGGATCACAGGTGGAGGGGGCTGGGGGAAAGGAGGGGGGCTTTACCCAATGCTAGGGCACCATCTCCAGGGATACTACTGACTTGAAGCCCAGGCAGCCAAATTTTTTGCTTCCATTCCCCAGGTGATTCTTCCTGAAAGAACTGGAGGAAATTGGGTTGACAAGGAAACCAACTGGTCAATACCAGATTTGTTCGAGAGAGCCCAGGCCGGCTCTTACGTTAGTCAATAAATCCATGCTGTGCCGTCTGCTCTGGCGAGACGCTAGAACATCTATTCCAGATTTCTGCATTCCCTCTCTTTACTTCTCCTGCCTAGAAGCCAAGAATAATGATACGGTATACAGTTTCTTAAATCTATTCTAAATAAAGACATCAAAATTCACAGAAAATCCCTCCCCTGCCCACTCACAAAGGTGTTGGTGGAAGCAGTCAAACAAATTCGTGGCAAAACACCATATAGGCATGAAATCGGATTCCCTGCCAACACTGCTGCTGGTCTATACCCGGGCTGCCCCTGGGAACAGAAGGCTCAAATTGGGGACATGCGAGGACAGCCACCGTGAGTAGAGGGAAAGGATCCCCCCTTCAGCGCCGGCTGCCCTCGCTGGCAACCAAGCCCCTCCCACGACTGTGTACGGGATCAAGGAAGGAATGCCCAGAAATCTAAACCCTCTGTAATCACACAATTTGTATCTATGCCCCGTTAGTATTCTGTCTTTCTTACAGCATTTCCTATATTCTGCCTTTATGACAGTCATTTGGCTGATCAATCCTACAACCGCAACTATTATGTTACTACAGGTAGGTGATTTTTATTAAGGGAATTGCTGTTAGTGTGCTCAGATTTTTTTTTAATCTTAGACATTAGCCTTCAGAGCCTCCTAAAAGGAAATAATGTCTCAGGACAGAATTTCCATGGAGAGCTGGTACATCTGATATTAGAAGGGCAGGTTTCCCCTCCAGATACGCCTCCATTCACTCTGGAAAACATCGACTACTTGCAAGCATGATGCTGGGATTATAAAAATGGAGGATGCAGAGTCCCTGAGGGTCAGAACAACGCACGGGCTGGACATATTTGCCCTGGGCCTACCTCAGGCCCTACAGGTGTCTCGGATTATTCTGAGTATCCTAGGACGTGTACGATTCACTCCAGGGTCCGCCAGTATTGGTAAAGACCACTCTCAAATGGCACTTTATTATTAGAGATCAAAGTGTTCCCATACTTGCTTGCCTTCTACGTAACCCAGTACTACAGAATGCAAACTATGTGCTTTCGATAAAATCCAGTATGGCCATAAACCTGGGTGCTGTGCAGACACGGCCCTCTAATTACAGCTTTTTTCCAACGACCGCATCTGGGCCCATGCCTTGGGGGTCTTGCCTTACTGATGATACGCTTTATGTTAAGTGTATGGTCGTGTAGTTTGCTCTGAGGCATTTCAAGTAATAAATCGCTTGCACGGGGGTAAAAGAGAACCAGTCCACTTTCAGAACACCAGCCTGAACAGGAAGAGTTGGTGCTCTGGGGCTCGGCGGCACCTCCAGCCCCGGCCCCGGGGGCAGGGGGGTACTGCGTGTGCCCCTCCACGTACCCGCCAGCAGGCCGATGAGCAGCATCACCACCCAGCCTGACCAGGCATCCAGCAAACTCTTGATGAACTCCCATATGGACTCCTTGCTTTTGCTGGTTATCTAGAAACAGAGACACAGTAGTTGATTCGGGATACATTTTCCAATTCACGCTTCCTTCCCTGAAACAGTTTCCTCCGGGAAATGGGGTGAGTGAGAAAACAAATGTAATTAAGCGACTAAATTGCCACTTTCGTCCCCTCACCCGCTACCCGGTGCAATGACAAAGCGGGCTTTCGGGTTCACGCAGTTGCAGAGATGCCATCGTAGCCACCAAAGACTTAGAATCCCCCCAAAATTCACTTAATTAAAAAAAACTTCCTCAGTGTGATTTGAACTTTGAGGATTCAGAAGCCACTCTGAAGGGAGACAGCCATTCGTCGTCACCATTTTAAATGAGAATTACCACTTTAACCCTCACCTTACGGCCTGCTCACAAAAGAAGCTCTTCAACAGAGTTCATTTCCTTCTTTTGTTTTCAAGGTCAAAGGTTAGCAGCAAGACCTCTGAATGGGCTAGCCCGGGTCACCTTCAGCAGGCGGATGAACGCGTCTGAACACACTGTTCCGACGCCATTCCTCCCTGAGCTCCTTAGAGCATTTTCTGGAAAGATTTTTGACTCTGCGGGTCAGCCGGCCTCTGTCCCGACTACGCAGCTCTGCTAGGGGGGCACAGAAGGAGCCGTGGGGAATGTGCACGCGAACGGGCACGGCTGTGTTCCACGGAAACTCTCCTCACCAGAGCAGGTGCCAGGCTGGACCGCGCTCGTGGGTCAGAGTTCAGCAAGCTCCGCTCCGGGCCGGAGGCTGCCCCCTCTGCCACTGTCCTCCACACCGGAGCCAGGAGGCTGGCTCATCTCCCGGACTCCCTACCCCACTCCTGCCAACTTGCGGGAAATGATGGGACCGAGCGGCGCCCCAGACGTCACTCCCCGTCCCGCTCGGAAGGTGCTCTCCCCGAGGCCGCCGCCGGCCCCCAGGCTGCGGGGCTGCCTCCTACTTTACCTCTCCACGGAGAGCAGCCTGGCTGGCCGCCCCGGCCTCACCACTCTCTCCTCCTCTCGCTCGCGACCGCTTTGCCGGTTGCCCTCCTTCACCTCTCTCCCCGCCTCTCCCAGCTGTCTGTCACAGGCGCCCCGCCGACCTCCCACTGCACCTGCTAAACCTCGGCAGGGCCCGGAGTTCCCGGAGTTCCAACCCCCTCCTTACTTCTCCCTCTCCGTGCACACCCAGGCCACCTCGGCCACTTCTCAAGCTTCGGCGCCCACTCACATGCTGGGGCCTCCTCCTTCGGCACCGCAGCCCTGACCGCACCCTTGAACTACAGAGTTCTCGCCGCCTGCCAACCACCCCCAGCTGCAGGCTGGGTAAACAGCTCGAAGCCAAAGTGGCTGAGACAGAACTCACCGGCCTCCCCCTCAAATCTGTTGTTCCCCTTTCCTTCCCTCTTGCCAACAAGGGCATCGCCCCCTTCTAACCGCGGCCCGGGCCTCATCCTGGACTCCACTCCCTGCCTACCCCCAATACCCCACCCCAAATCCTGTCAGGGGCTCCTCTGAATAACTCTTGACCCTGAGCCTCTCTCCATCTGCACTTCGCTGCCTTTCGTCAGACCTTCTTCCTCTTTTCTCCTGATTTCCAAGCTTCCTGTTTCTCCCTCTGCAATGCATTTTTCTTGTATTCTGTGACCATGAAGATGAAACCCAAACCCACCTTCATGGCCTACTGGGTCATTCCCGGGGTGGCCCCCTGCCCATGTCCTCCCGTCCTGTGAGCCTTCCCCCAGGCCAGAGAGCTCCCGAACCACCTACTGTGCAGTGTTCTCTCATGCCTTGGTGACTTAAAAAAGGGCCCCTCTTGATTTTAGAATCTTTTCCCCTTTCTCCGCCTAGCAAACTCCTAGTCAACCTTTCAAGGCCCAACTGAAATGTCACCGTCTCTAAAAAACCCTTCCCTAACCATCCCGCCTGAATGATCCCACAGCACTTCTACCGAACTTTATGGTGGCCACTAAAATAGAGATTGATCGGGCGCCTGGGTGGCTCAGTTGGTTGAGCGACTGCCTTCGGCTCAGGTCACGATCCTGGAGTCCCGGGATCGAGTCCCGCATCGGGCTCCCTGCTCAGCGGGGAGTCTGCTTCTCCCTCTGACCCTCCCCCCTCTCATGTTCTCTCTCTCTCTAGCTCATTCTCCCTCTCAAATAAATAAATAAATAAATCTTAAAAAAAAAAAAAGGAATTTAAAATAGAGATTGATCGCCAACTAGCTGCCGGGCACTGTGGTATGTGCTTCCATACACAGGCAACTCAACTCACTCAACCTTTAGATTTAATGGCCTCCACCTTTAGAGAGGAGACACCAGGGTCTAGAACTGGCGCCCCAAAAGTCACCCAGCCTAAAGGCATCAAGGGCAGGATGTACCTGATTTGTCTGCTTCTGGAGTCCCCTCATCGCCCTCCACACCATTCCTCCGTATGACGCAGCCTCCCACCCAACGCACGTAATCTCGTTATTACCTGTCCACATCTCGGCCTCTCTTGCCAGCCCTTCTCTCCTTCAGAATCCCGCCCAGGAGGTGACATGTGACCTAACCCTACCTCAGCAACTGCCCCACCAAAACACGGCCCAGCCACCTGAAGGGAGCCCCTTCGACATGTCTTTATGAATGCCACCTACCTTCCTGTGTCTGTCGGTGTCCCGGGACTTTTCCCGCAGCCAGTCGATGGTGTGGAAGTCCTCATACGTCCCCACATCAGGGAATGGCTCATCGAGGAAATCCATCAGGTTTCCAGAGCCGCTCATCGCTCCTGCATTGACCATGCTAGTTACACCTGGGAGAGAAAGCCTGGGATGAAAACCATCACTCAGGATATCTGCAGAGACACGGCAGAACAAGCCACATGTAGTACTTTCTTATGCAAGAAAGAATTGCCCCCGCACAGGTACCTCTGCCGTAATGAAATATAGATACAGCCCGTCTTAGTCCTTTCAGGCTGCTCTGACGGAGTACCGTACACTGGGCGGCTTAGAAACAACGAAAATGCGTTTCTCACGGTCCTGGAAACTGGAAGTCCAAGATCAAGGCGCTGCAGGGTCGGAGTCCGGTGAAGACCCCCATCCTGGTTCACGGGCAGCCATCTCTTCACGGTGTCATCACATACCGGGAACAACAGTGGAGCTCTCCGGGGGTCTCTTTTATAAGGACACTAATCCCACTGATGAGGGCTCAGCTCTCATGGCCTGGTCACGGCCCAAGGGCCGCACCTCCTAACCACCACCCCGTCGAGGCTTAGGTTCCAACACGTGAATTTCGGGGAGACACCAACCTTCGGTCTGTAGCACAGTCAAGTTTTGTTATTTGCAGCCGCCTCGTTCTATAAAGTCCCCATGAACACCGAATTAGCGGCTACCAAAGCAATGTCCCTAAGTGATACGCAGGGCTGGGTTCCTACAAGCCTCTGATCACGTTTTTGTAAGCCAGGCAATATACAACCCTGCTTTTTTGCGGTTCTGTTTTAAGACATCTTCTTGAATATATACTGCTGATTCATTTCCACTGAGGTCACGGCCGCAGTGCTGCAACTCATACCCAAATGAAGCTTATCTGCCCAACGGCTTCTCTCTACAAGGCGCACTGCAGCCTTCTTGCGCGTGGAAACACCAGGGGCGCTCCAGCCCTGCGTTTTGGGCCCACGACAAACAGCAAATTACCAATAAAAAAAAAAAAGGCACAAAAATGTGAAAAACATGGCACTAAACAATCTGTACAAAGGACACTTGCTTATAGTCGGAGAGCTGAAGTAAGATGGCGGAGCCAGGAGGGTGCCTTTCGGGCGACTCAGACTTTTTGCCACTCCGCACACGCACATGTCTGTGACTAACCAGGAGAGTACCGCATGTATCAATTTGGGGTTACGAGTACGTCTTGGTGAGTAGACAAATGCACAAATGCAGAACCACAAAGTAAGACTGACCACACAAATTTCTGAAAAACCTCAAGTTCTGCAAAAGCAAGGCATCAAAACGAGAGGGCCAGAGGGGCAAACAGGGTCGAGGCCTACCACTCCAAATCCAATCACTGCAACCGAACCAATAACTGGTTCTCTTGTGAGATAAAGTGCACCACTCAGGCAGGCGGCCTACGTGTCATCACTGAGGATATTCAAACCCTACAGCTAGAGCAGAGTGAAATGCTGGCCAGGCATTAACCCACTGGTGGAAGCCAAGACAATCCGCAGAGGGCAGAGGCCCTGTGTAGGGGCTGCAGGGTGGAGGCGGGGAGGGGGGCCCCTGGAGACGGACAAGGCAAGACGACAACCTACCACATGACCCGTGCTATGGTCTGAATGTGTGTGTGCCCCGGAAACTCGTATGTTGAAATCCCATCCCCCTGTGTGATGATGTTAGGAAGTGGGGCCTTTGGGGGGTGACTAGGTCAAGCAGCCCTCGGGAATGGGATTAGGTGTCCTTATAAAAGAGACCCCAGAGAGCTTCCTCACCCCTTCCATCGTGTGAGGACACAACGAGAAGTCTCTGACGGAGAAGAGGGCCCCCACCCAACCGTGCTGCCCTCCCCCCGCCCCGGTGTCAGACTTCCAGCCTCCAGAACTGTGAGAAATGAATGTCTCTTGTGTAGAAGCCCCCCAGTCTGTGGGATTTGATCATAGCGGCGCAAACAGACTAAGACAAGCCAAGAGCCATGCCCGGCTAGCAGCACACCGCCCTGGGCAAGGGAGCCGTGGATACAGGCGCTCACTTTTAATTTTTCTTAAAATACAGTCAAAAGGGCTCCTGCTGCCAGGACAGTAGCCAAGCTGAGAGTTTCTCCTTTTCCTAAGATAACAATTCCACTCCCACTCTCCTGGCTCCCTGGGTCTGGAAAACAACCGCAAATAAACCAAGACACCTTCCATGTTATACCACCATCAGAGCCTGATTTACAGATCACATAGGAGCTAATTTGAGATGAAGAAAATGCTTTGCAGCAGGACCAATGCTCCCCACCAGTTAGCAGGAAAAAAATAATACACTCTCACAAAGACAAGAAGTTGGAATAAGCACTAAATAAAAATTACTTTGGCAAAGAGCACGGAAATTTGAATTATAGGACGAGGCCCACAAAAGTGCTGGAGTAGATGGTTAAAGAGGGGAAGGGTAGTTATAAAGATGCTTGAGCATAGGCTTCTCTCATTGCTTTATGTATTTTTATACCTGGAGGACTCAACCACGACCTGATGAAACTGCACTTTAATCAAACTGAAAAGTCGCTATGGGCAAAGCGGGGTAATCACCTTACAAGCAATAAAGTGGCGATAGTGAGTGATTTATTGACCGTCTGTGCAACTCGGCTGCTTTAAAACTTTAAAAGTTTGAGGTTTGAGCCATGCCAAGCCGAAAACTATACCTGTTGATGAGTACCCAGGGAAGAATCATGTTGCATAAGTCAGTAGCAACCAATAATAAAGGGGAAGGAGTAAAATTAGAAAGCAAAGATTTCGTTCTCATTTCTACAAAAACAAGGTGGTAACCTTGTTTGTATTATATGTGGTACAGAAAATCTCGGATGGGAAAAATAAGGGAGCTGACTGTTGACCCACAATGGGCAGCCCTCGTGAGAAAAACCAAGCCAGCAGATAGAAGAGCACCATAGACTTGGACATTCTATGAAAAGGGAGTTCACGTTACCTGAGATGTAACCAAATCTCTAGTCAAGCAACAACTCCAGGAAATAATGGTTGAATCAAAAAGTCACTCTCGGGAACAATTAACATCTTTGAATTTTGATGGAGCATGTCATGGTCGTGACAATTAGACACATAATTGGTAAAGGAAAATAAACAAGATCTAATTTGTAGATCTAATCAGGGGCTTTCCTGGGAGCCCAGAAGGAGGTGCTGAGGTCACTTCTGATGCCCAGACCCTCCTGGGAGAAGTGTAAGAAGAGGGCATCCAGGTTAGAAAAACGGAAAGAGGGGCGCCTGGGTGGCTCAGTCGTTGAGCGTCTGCCTTCGGCTCGGGCCATGATCCCGGGGTCCTGGGATCGAGCCCCGCATCGGGCTCCCTGCTCCGCGGGAAGACTGCTTCTCCCTCTCCCGTTCCCCCTGCTTGTGTTCCCTCTCTCGCTGTGTCTCTCTCTGTCAAATAAATAAATAAAATCTTAAAAGAGAGAAAAAGAAAAATGGAAAGAATTCTATCTGGAATCCATTTGGGAGATGTGGATGGATAAGGAATGAGAATCCAGCCAAACATGGGAGTGACAAGGAGTGAACTCCAAGGACTTGCTGAGAAACAAACTTAACCTATATAAGTTCATCATGGAACAAGGAACAACCCCAAATGGATACAAATAGTCATTTGTACCTTAGCAAGGAGCCCTTGCTCCTCTCAGTCTGTTTTTATTTCTTCACTCCAATAAGAGCACTTTTGCTGACAGATGACACCCATGCTTCTGGCCTCAAGGCCTTGGTTCCAGGAAGGACAACATCCTAGAACCTGGATCGGAGATCCCTACTTGGTCTGGATTGTCCAGGTCAGGGCTCAGCAAACTGCAGCTTGTGGGCCAAATCTGGCCTGCTGCCTGGTTCTGTAAATAAAGTTTTAGTGGAATACAGCCATGCCCAGGCATTTATATATTGTCTACGGCTGCTTTTCACATGACAAGAGCAGAGTTGAGGAGTTATGACAAAGACTATATGGCCCCCCCAAGCCTGAAATGTTTACTATTTTGACCATTTACAGAGAACATTTGCTGATCCCTGATCCATGCAGTGGACGGATTACAAAAATGGCCATATTCTCTACCCCTCCCTGGATCTACCGCATTTTCAGTGGGACTTCCCAGGTCCTCCTCATTAAGAGGCAGAGTCTATTTCTCCACCCACTGAATCTGGACTTGCCTGTGACACGCAGCAGAAGTGACTAGCGTGCATGTGCGAGTCTGGATCCCAAGAGGTGATGCAGCCTCTGCTGGCTGGTTTGTTGGTGGTGGTGGTGTTTTTTTTTGGGGGGGGGGGCGCTCTGCCTCTGCCATGAGAAGCCTAGACTAGAATGCCAGAAGATGAGAGACCACATGGCATGGAATGGAGCTGGGTCAGCTCAGCTAAGGCCATCCCAGGTCACCTAGGCCCAGCCAGGCACAGGTTCCTGAGTGAGCCCAGCCAAGATCCGCCGAGTTTGGCCCAATCAAATCACCCAGCCCACCCACAGACTGTGAGAAAAATAACTGGTTATTGTTTCAAGCCGTTGGGTTTTTTGAAGGGGTTGTCACGTAACAGTGTTCAGCACTGTTGCTTGGGCTCCGGAGGGAGAGGAGCAATGAAGACAGGTAAGTGAGCTGGGGCACCGTGGACGGACTTCCGGGAGGAGGACAGGAACAACGATGGAGGATAAAACTGCCAACAGAAATGGGACGGAATCAAATTGCAGGCTGGAGGCGTCTGGCCCGACAAAATAACACCCGTCCTACCGAACCGTACTTACCTACAAAGGGAATCTGGAAGACACACTGCGCACCTAGATCTTTTATCCAATCCTTTCAGGCAAGAAAGTATCTATCGGTTTGGTCTTGCAGTATGACGGCTCCAAGAGGCTGGGGTCCAAGGGTTCACCGGCGGATGATAACAACAGACCCTGTCCGGTAAAGCTCACTTCACCCAGGGCCCGATGAACACAGCACGCATTAACTGTGAGGGTATCAGGGATGTGATTTATGACTTTGATACTGAAAACAACTCTAGATGGCTTGGCTCACCCTCAAAACAGGGATCTGTGCCATTTAAAGGAAATCTGGACTTTGCATAGTCGGATATTGGCAATAAAAAAACGGTTTCTAGAAGATGAACGAAAGCAGGAAATCACCCAGATCAAGGTAAAGAAGGACAGGTTCTAAGTCTGATCAAGGCCACGCTGAATACAGAGCACCCCATGCTAGACTAGTAAGGATCATCAGCATGTCAGGCAGAGGAAACCCATTCGTCTGAGTGTGCTGTGCCCTCTACCTAGAACAGCTCTCCTGTCCCGACAGGAAAGCTCCTATTCACCCTCCAGCATTCTCCTCTGTTTCGCACTCTCTGTGCCACGTGCATTAATTTCCCCAGAGAGAACTGGGAGCTTCCTCCTTGGCAATCAAAAACATTCTCTTTTTCTCTCGTGTTTTTAAATGGTTGGTAGTTAACAAAATAATAACACAAGATCCACCCTCTTAACAAATTTTCAGGGTACGGCCAAGGTACCCCGTGCAGAAGGTTGTACAGCAGATCTCTAGAAGTTTTTCGTCTTCCCTCACTGAGACTTTATACACACCGAACCACGACTCCCCGTTTCTGCTCCGCCCCCCCCCCCCCCCGCCCAGCCCCCCGGGAACCACTGCTACCTTCTGCTTCTATGAGTTCGGCCCCTTGAGACGCCTCATACAAATGAAATGATGCAGTGCGTCTTTCTGTGACCGGCTTATTTCACTCCGCGTAACGTCCTCCAGATCCATCCGTGTTGCTGCCTACGGCAGGACTTCCGCTTCAGAGTCCAGTGTGTGTACACGTCCGTTTTCTCCGTCCACTCGTCAGCTGGTGGGCATTCAGGTGGCCTACTTGTCTCTGTCGTTCTGCCAGTGGAGCACGATGCTTCTGCGGCTAGGTAAGGGGCACAGGCCTGCTGGTAGCTCTGGCACCTCGGACAGGGGTCTGGGAGGGAGCCGATGCCCAATAATGCGACCCACTGCCTGTTTTGGTAAATCAAGTGTCAGGGGCACACGGCCAAGTGCCTTCGGTCACGCCGCGCCTAGGGCTGCTTGGGGCTCCCGCGGCCCAAGGGAGGGACTGCGACACGGGCTGGGAGGCCCACAGGGTGGAAAATCCTGCCCACCCGGCCCCTCCCTCGAAACACGAGCTAAGGCCTGAATGGCAGCTAAGTCACCACAAGGGGACGGGCAGGGGACAGGGGGCCGGGACAGGAGCAGTCTCTACCGCGCCCGCCCTGGCAGCCCGTCTCCTGGCCCTCAGCCCCGTGGCCACCGGCGCTCACCGGACTGGCGAGGCTCTGCGTCTTCTCATCTGAGCTCGGATTTTCTGTTCCATCTGCCCAAGTCATCTGGGAATTAGCTAATAGAGAAGCCGGCAAATAAGACAACATGGTCTGATTTGGGAGAGGAATACTGGCAGAAAAACTGTCAGTGTTTTTTTGTATGGCGCATGAGCTAAGAATGTAAGACAAAAGCTGGAAATAAAAGATTCCATTTATATAAAGTTCATAAACAGGCAACACTAATCTGTGGTGTGAAGGTCTGGGTAGTGGTTACCTTTTGGGGTGGGGTACGGCCTCCTGGAAGGCGCCACAAAGGGCTTCTGGGGGCCAGTCGCATCCTGTTCCTTGACCTGGGTGCCGGTTACAGAGGGGAGCTCCCTTGGCAAAAATTCATGGAGCTGTACACTTGTGATTTTTGCATTTTTATAGGTAGATATTTACTTCCATAAAAAGCTCAGCTAAGAAAAGGGATTTCAGTCTGGCAGCACCTCAAAAGGTTAAACACGGAGTTGCCACGTGAAGCAGCAACTCCACTTGCAGGCTTAGACCCAAGGGAACTGAAAACATGTCCGCACAGAGACTTACACACAAATGATCAGAGCAGCATTATTCCCACTAGCCAAAATGTGAAAACAACCCAAATGCCATCAACTGATGAACAGGCTAGACCCCAAAAATGCAACTAAAGGACCTCACTAGCAACATTTCAACCTGGAAGCTTTGGGAAAATTGAAAAGGTAGTTTCTAACACTAACGTAAGTGCAAGTGCGCGCGCACACACACACACACACACACACACCTGGAGGTTTCTGTATCCTACAATCAGAAGTTTCTCCGACTAATTAGCTATCCTAATGCTTCAAGACTGCAGACGCCCTTGGCTCGTGAATAAAGATATGATCATACCACAGCTCTTAACAAAGTGTCACAAGATACCACACAAAAAGCTTAGGACCCAAGGAAGAAAGGATCTAAGAATATGGAGTTCAGAGCCAGATCCTGGTCAGACGGCACCCAAAAGAGAAACAAACAAACAAAACAACCTCAGAAAAGCTTCACTTCCTACGTCTTTGCCAGAAGTTCCAGAAGTCATCCCACGCAGCCACTACGAAGCCCCTTTTCTTGCAGCCCCTTTGCGCTGGCCGCTACCGTAACGGCCACCAGGCTGGGGGCCCCCGGTCAGGGAGGCTGCTTTGCCAGCCGTCCTTCTGCCCAGGTGCCCTGGAGTGTCCGGGAAGGTCCTGTGGGTCCAGGACACACATGCGGGGACTGCCTCCTCCTTCCCCCATCTCTCTTCAACCTGTAAGTCCCACCTGCCCTCCAAGAGAGGGCAGGACCCCCCCCCCCCCGGCCTGCCTCACCGGCGGTCCTTCCCTCGGCCTCCTGTAGCCGGAAGTCCTGCCTCAGGTTCTGGAAACCTCGTACGTCCAGAGCCCACGGCTCTGGCTCCCTGCTCTGAGCGACTGGAGGGCCACTCCCTCTCTAACCCACGGCCACTCCTCTGTCACCTCCGGTGCCTTCTCTTCTTCTCCCCACGCTCTGGCTCAAGTGTTTCCCAAAATGGGCCTGCAGTGGATGAGTCACCTCGGTGCAAGGCCTGCGTTACCGTGATCACCGGCATGACCAGCTAACCTCACTCCTTCCTGGTCTCGCCTCTCCTCCGAGGGCGGCCAGGCCAGCTCCTCGCCCGCACTCGGTTCTCTGACAGGGGGAGGGAACCAGGAGCTTAAGCCGAATGAAGATACCGTCCACCCGGCTGCCTTCGTTCTGAGCCAGGATCTCTGTGCACACAACACCACGACACACTTACGGAATGTAATCCGATACAAATGCACTCTAGCTTCAGATTACACAACACAGCCTGGTTCTCTTACTTCGCTCACGTGGACAGAGCAAGAAAAGGGTTCTTGCCATGAAATTTGAAGCTGTAGCACACATTTGTTTATCTGCCATTTCTGCTGCTCTGAATTCAAAGACTGAAAGAGGAAGTTTAAAATACAACAAATGGGGGTGCCCGGGTGGCTCAGTCCATAAAGCGTCCGACTCGTGATGCTGGCTTAGGTCATGATCTCAGGGTCCTGATCTCCTGGGTCGTGGGATCCAGCCCCCCATCCAGCCCCAGCGTTGGTGCTGGGCTCTGCCTCAGCACGTAGTCTGCTTGAAATTCTCTCCCTCTGCCTCTTCCACCACTTCCACGCCTGCACGTGAGCGCTCTCTCCCTCTCTCTAAAATAAATAAATATTTTTAAAAAATAATTTCAAAATAAAACGGGGCGCCTGGGTGGCTCAGTCATTAAGCGTCTGCCTTCAGCTCAGGTCATGATCCCGGGGTCCTGGGATCGAGCCCCGCGTCGGGCTCCCTGCTCAGCGGGAAGCCTGCTTCTCCCTCTCCCACTCCCCCTGCTTGTGTTCCCTCTCTCACTGTGTCTCTCTCTAGTCAAATAAATAAAATCTTTAAAAATATATAAATAAATAACTAAATAAATAAAAATAAAACATAACAAATGTACCGGGATTTTCTGTCCCCACAACACACACACACACACACACACACACACACACACACACACACACACACACACTCTTTCCCATCCAGCCAACAGGCAGACACAGAAAGGCAGTATCCATCTGTGGCTCTCCCTGTGCCTCCAGGCCCAGCGATTGGCCTGCACAGAGTTCCTGCCACACCCGAAGGAAGTTATAGGGAAGCCTTGACTTTGGTCTCTTCGCCCAGTTATAAAACCACCACATGACCCCATGCACATGAACTGCCCTATACATGTGGCTTTGCTGTCCTCACCCAATTTCTAGAACAACTACTGTATCTGATGCTGCCAGCACCCCACCCACATTCCTCAAAACCTTCCAGTAAGCTCCAGCTTATTTCCAACTGGATCTCTATGCCTGAATGCGTTATTAGGAGCAGGTATTAACTGATGACTCTCAGGAACTGGTGTATAAATATCCCCACTCCCTTACCCCCTGAATGGAGTCATTTCAAGGCAAGTGTTTTATAAGGCAGAAAAAATTGACCACTGCAGGCCTGAGCCTGCTCTCCTTAGAAAGGCCTGCGGGCAAGGTTGGCCCTTGGCTAGCAGGTGGGAACTTGCATTTCAAGAGGGTTCCCACCAGTCCCAGAACTGATGAGAATGGCTCAGTGTGCCTACACTGGTTGTCCCAAATAATGTTATTGATGCTGAACTCCTGCTTTCTTTCTAAGAGACTGGAATTTTGATAATGAGCCAGACAGAGGGTGCCTATAGGACCAACCTCCAATAAAACTCATGGGTACTGAGACTCTAACGAGCTTGCCTTTTCCCTTTGCTGATTGTGCCCTATATGCCTTACTGTAATAAATCATAGCCAGGAAGACAACTGTATGCTGTCCTGTGAGTACTCCTAGTTGAACCCAGAGATGATCTTGGGGAGCCGGGACACAGCAAGCTCTGTTTCCTAGAGTTTGCAAAGCGTAGCGTTGGCCTCCAGTCACCTGTTGGGTGAGCTGCATTACCAGCCCAGCCTCTACTGGCTGCCTTCTTTTCCGGGTCACACCTCCCCACGCCCCTCCCAGGAGACCCTGCGCCTCCCACAAAGCTCCCTGCACTGGGATCCTTGTCTCCGGGGCCACTTCTGAGAGAATCCAAATGAAGGCAGCATGGCATTTTCTACTGCATCAACCAGCAATGCCTTTCTTTGCCTCTGTGAAACCCATGAGTGAGGTTTCTATGGCTCTGTACAAACGGGCAAAACCTTCACGACCTGGGGCTAAGCGAGGAGTTCTCAGAAATGACACCAAAAATATAATCCATAAAAGAAAAAACGGACAAATTATACCGATGGGCAAAGTCAAACTTCCCATCCATGTAAGAATTCAGAAAAACTCCCAGATACACCCAATTGATTGCAACAGATGAACAGTCCACCAACACAGGGGGTCCAGGCTGTGCTGCGGACTCTAGCAATTCTGGGACAAGCTGAGCATCGAAACGGCCTGTCCTACGCTCCTGCACAGAACACTGGTGGCCGATCACTGCCTAGACCGGAGATACACAAATAGCAGTGTGCGTCAGCATGACCAGCGGGGCTGGCCAGGGCCCACCCCCCTACTTTCAGCTTCAGCAGGTCTGGGGTGGGGCCCAGGGATCTGCATTTCTAACAAGCTCCCAGGGAGGCTGATTGATGCTGCTGGCCCACAGACTGTACTTGGAGAACCACCCGCCCCGTCACCTTTGGTCCCCTCCTATTCTCCCGCTCTCCTGCATGCCCTGCATCCTTCCCATTGTGTCTTAATCACTAAAATTTTTAGTATCAATCTTATTTATCAATAGCATTTTGTTGGAATAATTACTTACAAGCTTGCTTCCTCCCCTACCGGATTGTGAGTTCCTTGGGGTCAGAGGCCTGTTACTCACCCTTATTTATTATCTGGACATTGACAAGTGTTTGCTGAGGCCCGCTCTGCCGTAATCCACTAAACCTAAAAAAGCTTAGCCAATCAGCATACACTATCTCTGTTCTAAAGAAACCGTTACTAATACTACAATCCATCGATAGATAGAAACTCTATGGAACAATCAATGCGTATTGCCGTTTAAAAAAAGAAAAAGATTGTATTTATTTATTTGACAGAGAGAGAGAGAGAGCCCAAGCAGGGGCAGCGGCAGGCAGAGGGAGAGGGAGAAGCAGACTCCCCACCGAGCAGGGAGCCCGACGCGGGGCTCCGTCCCAGGATCTCGGGACCATGACCCGAGCTGAAGACAGACGCTTAACCGACTGAGCCCACCCAGGCGCCCCCAGTTAAATGCTTTTGACATCACTGCACAGACATGCTCAATAATACACACAAGAGAGATTTTATCTGTGCATACACTTCGGACGAAAAGAATATATAAACCAAGCTGAAGTCACTACACATGTAAAATGCGAGTGGCTTTAAAACGTTTCTTTGGCTATATGTCACCTTTCACACGCACCATCCCACAGTTTTATGATTTATAACAACGCAAGTCTGAAGAGCATGACGAGCTTTCCCTAGTAGGTTTGTAGGTTTTTCTCCTAACTGCTCGATTCGTCTTGATTTTCCTTTATTATTTTTCACACGTGGAAAAAGTTGAGCTGACAAATATGTAGACAGATCTCCTCCCCCAGTGCAGCTGCCCCGTGGCCTGGCTGATGCCCAACCACAGGCATTTGACACCGAATCCCTGGGGGCCTGGGGAGCGGACTTTGAACCCGGTGTAGTGGCTAAAAGCACCACGAGCCGACAGTTCCTTTAGGCAAACCCTTCCTCGCCATTCTTATCCAAGTGGAGGAGGTGATAGGGACATGGGTTGAAAACTCCCTTTAAACTCTCTCGAGACGGTTCTCTGGAATACAGGACGTCTGCTGCAGCCGTTCCAGTTCTTTTTTTTTTTTTTTAATAAAGATTTTTATTTATTTGACAGAGAGAGAGACACAGCGAGACAGGGAACACAAGCAGGGGGGGCGGGAGCGGGAGAAGCAGGCTTCCCGCGGAGCAGGGCGCCCGAGGCGGGGCTCGATCCCAGGACCCCGGGATCCTGACCGGAGCCGAAGGCAGACGCCCAACGACCGGGCCACCCAGGCGCCCTGTACCCATTCCAGTTCTACACCAAGATTTCAACTATTAGACTACAATCCCAGACACAAGAAGCTCAGCAAACCCCAAGCCGCAGAAGTAAATAAAAAAGCAAACCAGACCACACCAAGGCATATCATAATCAAATTGTTAAGACCGGTGAAAAGGAGGGTATCCTAAGAGCAGCAAAAGAAACAAGACACCCGGTACAGAGAAAACTCTTCAGCTACATCCAACTGTGAGGCCGAACAATGTAGCGCTACACGCACTGAACAAGGATGAAGCTTGCAACCCTAACGTCGCACGAAAGCCAGACACGAAGGGGTACACACAAGTCCACTAATATAAAGTTCCAACGAGCACAACGAATCTGTAGTAGCAGACGCCCTTGGGCGGGGAAGTGACGAAGAAGGGGACCTGCAGGTGGCTTCTGGGGACTGGTCATGTTCCAGTTCTTTTGGGCCCTGGGTACCCAGGTGTGTTCACTGGGTGAAAACTCAGCAAGCTGTGCATTTCGGCTCTACACACTTTTCTGCACATGTATTTCAGGGCAAACTTTACTGAAGGGCAACAAGAATTGAGTCGCACTGCCTCACTTTACCGAAGGTAGACTTGTAGCTGGCACGCTACGACACTTCCTTGATGTGCCTGTGATGTACCTTCTTTTCTCTTGAAATATCTATCACATCAGCTCTTACAAAAGTGACCTCCCACCGAAATAATTCACGTGAAAAGTCTGAACCATCTGACAAAGCAAAGGCCCTGGGGTTGGGCCCACCCGCCGTGCAGCGGGCAGAGGATATGGGCTCCACGCTGCATGGACAGGTCAGGATACGTTTCCCCCGCGCACGAGGTAAAGGGGAGATGGCCACATCCTACATCGGCAAATGCTGGGTGCCCGCAGTGACAGCCAGACATCCAATCCCCACTGGCATCCGGGGGTTATTGCACGAAGTCTCCAGGCGATGCAGACGAACACGGGCATATACATTGTGGAGAATGAAAAAAATCAGCACACTCAAACTCATCATCAACACCCCCCAACTTCCAAAGAATACACCTAAACCTTGCATGAAGCTCACCGGACAGAGGGTGGGAGAGGGGGCAGAAGGGGGGGACAGAGGGAGAGAGACCACAGCACGAACAGAGAGGGAGCAAGGAGAGAGGAGTGGAGCTTCAGAAGGGGCAAGAGGGGGGCAGCCACAGCCTGGGGGCTGACCCCAGGAGCGGCCAGCGCTAGGCCCCCTCCCACAGAAGTTTGGGTTCTTACCATTGTATTCGCTATCCAATGCTGGGAAACAAATTACCCCAGAGCTTAGCAGCTTCAAACAATAAACACGTATGATTTTTCCAATTTCTGTGGGTCAGAAATTCAGAAGCAGCTTGACTGGGTCCTTCTTTTTTTTTTTTTTTAAGATTTTATTCATTTATTTGAGAGAGAGAGAGAGAGAGAACACGAGCAGGGGAGAGAGGCAGAGGGAGAGGGAGAAGCAGACTCCCCATTGAGCAGGGCTCCATCCCAGGACCCTGGGATCATGACCTGAGCCGAAGGCAGACGCTTCACCGACCGAGCCCCCCGGGCGCCCCTGGTTGGGTCCTTCTGGCTGCAGCCGATGGAATCAAGAGGACGCACTCACAAGCCGGCCCCCGGACGGGGCTAGCAAGTCCGTGCTCGCTGCTGCTGGGAAGCCTCGGGGCCGCTCCCTCCTGCAGCTCGGCAAGACTGCTAGAGCGTCCTTAGGACGGGGCAGCTGGCTTCCTCCAAAGCAGCTGATCCGAGGGAGCAAGGAGGAGGCAGTAGAGTGCCCTGTGACCCACAGCCGTGGAAGGCCTCCGGCGTCACTGGGACGGTCCCCTGCTGGCCGCACAGGTCAGCCCCGAGTGACCAGAGTGGGAGGAGACCGCATGCGGGCCTGAGCACCAGGACACGGGGTCACTGGGGCCCACTTTGGAGGCTGGCTCCCACACCAGTCAAAGCTTTTCATCCTGGGCTCCTGGGTGGCTCAGTCGGTTGGGCGACTGCCTCCGGCTCAGGTCATGATCCCGGGGTCCCGGGATCGAGTCCCGCATCGGGCTCCCTGCTCGGCGGGGAGTCTGCTTCTCCCTCTGACCCTCCCCCCCCTCATGTGCTCTCTCTCTCTCTCTCTCTCTCTCAAATAAATAAATAAAATCTTTAAAAAAAAAAAAAGCTTTTCATCTCACCTCTCCACCTTGCCTGAAACCACACCAGTTTCAAATTCATTTGAGATCACGGACTCTCGCTTTTTAAAACGCAGACACCTTTAGATGAGGGGCCATGATTCATTCGCTCCTTCCAGCCGATCCTCCAGGCTGGGCTCCCCAGAGGCACTGACAGAGGAGCCCCCTGGTGGCCATGTGGCAAGGGGCCAAGGGCCACAGGTCCAATGAGAGTCCCAAAGAGAGGGAAGCTCAGAGCCAAAGGACAGGCAGAAAGACTGAAAATTAACCTTTGCCTGGAGCCAAAAGAGACAGGGGAGGGCCTCCTCCCCGCCTCCTCCTTCCCTCCCTGCTTCCTCCTTGGCCCGCCTCGGAGCTCCTAGCACATCGCACGCCTTCAGTTAGCGCTTGCCTTGCACAGGACTGGGGAGCTGGTGCGGGACCGTGACCCTCCCTCCACGGCACGCCTCCGACGGCCCCAGGGCCACACAGCTGTTTGTCACGATTGGGAACACAGCCTGCGTGTTGGAAAGGGGATGAAGCCAACTGCATGTGGCCTCAAGTGACACAACAGACTGAGGTTCTGACATCCCCACTGCAGAGGCAGGGAGGGGAGGCCCGAGTCTCTGTGCTCCTGGTGTCAAGGGCCAAGGAATGAGAGTCTCCCCAGAGACTCCTCCACACAATAAGAACTTTTTAAAGATTTTATTTATTTCACAGAGAGAAACACACTGAGAGAGGGAACACAAGCAGGGAGAGTGGGAGAGGGAGAAGCAGGCTTCCTGCCGAGCAGGGAGCCCGATCCCAGGACCCTGGGACCATGACCTGAGCCGAAGGCAGACGCCTAACGACTGAGCCACCCAGGCGCCCCAAGGACAACTTTTCATAGGACTCCGTGTGCCAGGCACCATTTTTAGCACTTCACATATACTCAGTCGCTCGGGCTCTCGACATTCTCTGCATTAAATACTGTCACCCTCAGGCCCACGCCACAGATAAGCAAACTGAGGCAGAGGAGACGTTCGGTCACAGGTACAGGTCGCACAGAAGGTGAGTGGGGAGCCAGATTCGAGCCCAGGCCCCAAGGGCCCTTCCTCCCCAACAGCCTAGCAGGCCTTGGTCCTCTCCGGGCCTGAGAGCTACCTGCCTCCATTGACAGGGCGCTGCTGGCCGCTCCTCGCCTGGACTGTGCGGAGCTTATGCGGAGCTAACGTGAAGGCAAAGGCGCCGGGCTACCCTCTGACCTGTGAAAATGCTGCCATGCTAGTCCCCTAGGGCTGCCCGAACAAAGGGCCCCAGACTGCTCGGCTCAAGTAACAGAAATGTACTGTGCCACAGCTCTGGGGGCCAGAAGTCGGAGACCAGAGGGACGGCGGGGTCGCTTCCTTCCCAGGGCGCCGAGGGCGAACCTGTCCCAGCCTGTCCTGGGCTTGTAGAGGGCGGTCTTCTTCCCACGCCCCTTCACGCTGCCTTCTCTCCATGCCTTACCGGGACCGCGGCCATGCTGGAGGACAGCGACCTTAATGACCTCATTTCAACTTGATTACCTCTATACAGACCCTATTTCCGAAGTAGGTTGCCCTCGGAGGTCCCGGTGGGACCCCAACGTATGAATTCTGAGGGCCACGATTCAGTTGCTGAAGACAATGCTGGTGGGAAAGAGCACTCTGGGCCCCTCCCGCTCTGGGGACCTTTTCAGACGGAACTTCCATTGACCCTTTCCTCCACAACAACCCATTTTCTGCTTATGTGGGGTATAAATAAAATTTAAGCAGACACTCGAGATCTCTGTAAAGGCTGAATGCAGGCGGTCATCGAACGCGGCTTGGGGGTGTTCCTCCTGGAGCTCTCAGAACAAGGCCACCGGCTGGCTTAACTGGGTTACCAAGGTGAGGGCTGACACGTGGTCCATTCGAAGGTTCTGGGCAAAAGGGGTGCTGGTGGAAGGCATGACTAAGCAAAGAGGAAAAATAGCTCGTCTGTCATCTCTGCGGTCGGCCCTCCTATCTACTCACCACAAAGCCCTCCCAACCAAGCAGCGCCTCCAAGGGGTACCAGGGAGGGAGGAAAAATGTTTCACAGTGAGGCGGGAGAGACACGAAGAACCAAGAGACAGGGCAACAGAGCCAACCCACAGGGAGACAGGGTAAGAAGTGCCAGGCGGGCACAGGGGAGGCGGCCTCAGCCCTGAGAAAGGAGCCGGCAGCTGCCGGGCCGCCGGGCGAGGGGCGGACTTCCCAAGCGGATGAACAGAATGCAGCAGGTGCGTGCGATTCTCCCTCCAGCCAAACCCCACGCCGCCCCGGGCCTCCGAGCCGCTGCTTACGGCAGCGAGCCGGACACCGTCCTCAGAAGGTCAAGGGCCTCCGTAGGACTTCAGGAGGGCTCACGGTCCCCTCTGGAAGTGAAGGCTCGGGTCTCAAACTTCCAACGCAACCGACGACCAGGCTCTCTGCTCTCAAGAACGGCACCAAGACCTGCCCGACAGCAAGCAAGAGCCTCGGTGAGCGAGATGCAGTGTGAGTCTGCCCGGAGGGAAGGACAGGCGACAGTGCTGCGAAGTAAGTCAGAGGCCTGGGCCAGCTCATGTGGTCACCCAGGTCACTGGTCACCCGGCCACCATCCCAGCCTCCTCACCGGCCACCCCGCTTTCTCTCTTGCACACCTCTGACTCTTCTTACGACAGCCAGAGTCACCCTTTCAAATGCACGTCCCCGCGTGTCACTCCCACAGCCGAAAGCATCCAGCAGCTTTCCAGCACACTCAGAATAATCCAGGATGGGTGCCCCTCCTGCCATGTCCCTGCATGGTCGGCCCTGGCCACCCCTCAGGACACCTTTCCCACCATGTGATCTCTGGGCTGCTCTTCTCTGGACCTGCCGACCTCCTTGCTGTTCTTCAAATGCCTTGCCTCAGGCCCTCTGCACTGGCTGTTCCCTCAGCCCTGAACCCTCAGGGCCTAGAAAAATCCAGGCCTAGACACATAGCAGGGATCCAACAAATATTCGCTGAACAAGGAAGTAAATGAGGGAGTGAATGCATGAATGAATATTGAGGCTCATATCTCAGGGAAACATCTTTGCAGCCAGATATGAAAGCGGACATATCATAGGATTCCCATGTGTATGAAGTTCAAGAACAGGCAAAAGTAAACTGTGCTGACACAAATCAGACTAGCGGCTGCCTCTGCCAGAAGGTTTGGCTAAACGAGGGTGAGATGGGGCCCTCTGGGGGTGCTGGGAATATTCTCTGTCAAAACCACCTGAATTAAAAATCCATGCATTTTGCTCCACGCAAATTACATCCCAATAAAGCAAACCAACAAAGCATTATATACATCCTAGAGATGGGTGTATTTGCACATTTTCAGAAACCATATCCCATGCCAAGTTAGCAGTGGCTGCCTTTGGGAGGAGGCCCCGGGGACTGGGAACGCGAAGAAAGCTTCGATTTCTTTCCATAACTTTGATCCTGCCGGAAACTCTCACTAGGTGTATGTAACACGGAAAACGAGTCATTCAAAAATACTTCTCACGATCTGTGAAGGAAACCCACTCCTGCCCTTAGAAAGGAAGGTTTATCTCGGCCGTCCACTGAAAGAGTGGTTAAGCAACCGTTTGATAACAAGTTCTCCCCGCAGCCAGCACGGCAGCACCTGCTGAGGGAGAGTGGGGGGGCAGACTGTCCCCCAACACCTGCCCCCACGGGTGGGGGGAAAACGGATAAGCCTCACCGTGAACTAACACCACTCGATCTGGCTCGGGAGGGTGGAGGGTTGGAGGAGAGGTGGTGTGCTGGGAACCGCTGCACCAGCAGGCTTCAGGTGGGGCCTCGGGTCCTTCGGGGGCACCTAGAGCTCAGGTTAAAAATGCTCCCGCTGGGCCTCACCGCAGACCTACCCAGTCAGAATCCCCACATGTCCCAGAGTCCACATTTCTTTTCTTTTTTTAAAAGATTTTATTTATTAATTTTATTTATTTATTTTTGAGAGAGAACGTGCAAGTGGTGGGAGGGGCAGAGGGAGAGAATCTCAAGCAGACTCCACACTGAGCGCGGAGCCCGACGCAGAGCTCGATCTCACGACTCTGAGATCACGACCTGAGTCGAAACCAAGAGTTGGATGCTTAACCAACTGAGCCACCCAGGCGCCGCCCCCTTTTCTATCTTGTTAAAAAAACTTTTTATTATGGACATTTTCAAATACACAGAACATTATCCAGAGAGTCCAATGAACAACACCAATCAAATTCAGTTAAGTGTTCCCATTTGGCCATATTTGCCTCACCTTTTGCTCTCCCCGTGTAACTGAACCATTTACAAATAAATTATTTATCTAGAGCAGTGGTTTTTCATAGTGTGATCCAGGGATACCTTGGGGTCCCCAAGACCCTTTAGGGGATCCATACTGTCAAAAATATTTTTATAGGGGCACCTGGGTGGCTCAGTTGGTTAAGCGTAGTGTCTTCGGCTCAGGTCATGATCCTGGAGTCCTGGGATTGAGTCCCATATGGGCTCCCTGCTCGGCGGGAGCCTGCTTCTCCCTCTGTCTCTCACCCCCCCAACCTCTCAAATAAATAAATATTTAAAAATTTTTTTAAATATTTTTATAATAATCTTAAATTGTTATTTGCCTTTTTCTCATTCTCATTCTCTTGTGAGTGTAGGGTAGAATTTTCCAGAGGCTACAGATTGAATGTAGAAGCAGAGATGAGAATTCATCTGTCTTGTATTCAGCCATACATTAAAGAGATCTCCAAAAATGTTTTTAAAAAGTTTCAGTAACTTGTCACCGTCATGACACTTCATCCCTAAATACTTCAGCATGCATCACCAAAAATAAATAAATAAATAAGACTTGTACATACTCACATGTTAGTTACCTATTGCTGTGTAACACATCCCCCCAAAACATGGCAGCAGGAAACAAACATGCATTATCTCACTGATTCTGTGTCAGGAATCTCGGAATGGCTTAGCTGGATGCCTACCACCCCACAAGATTATCACATCTAATGAAACTTCCAGTAGTTTCCTTATATCATCTAACAGCTGGTCACATAAAGATAACACCAGGTGTCCCCAAGTGCCTATTACAGATGTTTGTTCAGGCCAGGGCCCGATCAGGGGCTCCAAGTTACATCTCGTTATTGTCATGGACTGAATGTGTCCTCCCAAAATTCATCTGTTGAAACCGACCCCCTAATGGGATGGTGTTTGGAGACGGGGCCTCTGGGAGGTGATCAGGTCCTGAAGGCAGAGCCCTAGGGATGGGACGAGTGCCCTATAAAAGAGACCCCAGAGAACTAGTTATTCAGTCTCTTCCTGCCGCGTGAGGAGGCGAGGAGAAGGTGGCCGTCTGCGACCCAGAAGAGGGACCTCACCGGAAGCCAACCGTGCCGGCCTCTGGCGCTGTGAGAAATCAAGGGCTGCTGGGGATGAGCCCCCCCCCCCGCCCCCGTCTCTGGTCTCTGTCACAGCAACAGAGGGGACTGGGACACTTAGTCCCTTAAGTCTCATTTGATGGTGAATACCCTCCTTTTTCAATCTTCTTTCACGATTTGGACTTGCAGCAGAGACGGGGCCAGAAGGCCCAGCAAGGATGCCAAGCCCCCCGTCAGGCACGGGGGAGCGGGGGACCGGCTCCGGGACAGGCTGAGCGGGGACCCGGCCGCCCGGCCTCCCGCACAGCCGCTCTCTCACACTGCAGGCCAAACCGCCCGCGGAGACCGATTTTTATGGGGCCCGGAAGAGTGAGAGAGAAGGCTGCCGGCAAGGCAAAGGGGGGGAGGGGGGACGGGCACAGGGCGGTCCCACGCCCCGGGGGATGGCGGGGGGGGGGGTCTCCCGGCCATTCTAAGCCTCCCAGGGCCAACCGCGCTGCACACGGCCCACACCTTGCAATGCCACTGCCATCACTGCTCCCTGTCTCTTGGGAGCCTTCCAGCTTGCAGATCCTCTGACACCCCTCCGATCCCCCCTCAAAAGCCAAGGAAGAGGCAGGATCAGCGAGTACCGGGGGCCCCAAGTCATGGACCCAGCAACTGCTCCAAGAGGGGAAGTGATGCAGACAAAGCCGCCCTCCGGGGTCAGAGCCAGACGCTCGAAGCAGGTGAGCACGCTGCCCGGGGCGGAGCGGGGAGGCGGGTGGCGTTGGGTGGCGCGGGCAGTTGGCGTCGGCCTCCTGATGCTAGCTACCCGAGACGCCACCACCAGCTTCTCACCACGGTCGCTGCCGGCACCACCTCTGCGCCACGCTGCCCGCCCCCTCGTGCAGCTACGGAGGGGACTGGGCTGGGAGGCCTGTGCCGGGGTCTCAGGTGACCAAACAGTGGCGCCCCGGAGGCGCCAGCGCACGCTGCTCTTGGGCCGGGCGGCCCCTCTCCCTGGCACTCTCCTCTCTGCCCAGCTGGCTTCCCAGCCACAACTGGCGCACAAACAGGCCTCCCCTTTCGGACAGAAGCTACTTCTGGAACCCCACAGCGTAAAAAAGCTTGCGCATTGTATTTTCCGATATATAGACGCGATGAAAGGGAATCGGATCTCTGATCAAAGGCTTAGCGTCAAACAAATCATAAGAAAATGAATTCTAGAATACTGACGCCAGAAGAACTTTTAGAGATCATCCAGATCAGTCGTTCTCGACCAGGGGCAATGCTCCCTACCCCAGAGGGAGAAGTGGCAGCATCTAGAGACATTCTGGTTGTCACGGCTGGGGGAGGGGCGCTACTGGCACCTAGCGAATGGAGCCCAGGGATGCTGCCCAGCCTCCCACAGTGCGCAGGACGCCCCCGCCCCCCGCAACAGATTGAATCAGCCCCAAAGGTCAACAGTGCTGAGGCGGAGAAACCCTGATCTAAATTTCTTGGTTACTTTGAGGAAGAGAAAATTGAGGCCCAAAGACACAAAGTAACGTGCCCAAGGTTACACAGTCCGGAAGCCAGAGTAGAATCCAGGTCTCTACATCCAACTCTATCACCCGTTCTGCTCTGTCTAGGGCTGGATGAGGGAGAAGGAAGGAAGGGACCCGAGGATCTTAATCCCTGTGGCCAGCCTGAACCAAATGAAGGAAATTGCAATAAACAAATTGCTGAATTACTGCAGCAACACATCAGGGTGTCCAGACTTTGTGAGAAATGCCATATACAAAATTACACCGGATACAAAAATTGATTCGAAATAGATTAAAGACTTGAACATTAGACCTGACACCATAAAACTCCTAGAAGAAAACCTAGGCGATAAGCTCCTCGACATAGGTCTTGGCGATGATTTTTGGAACGTGACAGCAAAAGTCAAAGAAACAAAACCAAAAATAAGTAAGTGGGACTACATCATATTAAAAAGCTCCACACAGCAAAAGAATTCATCTACAGAATGAAAAGGCAACCTACTGAATGGGAGAAAACACTTGCAAAGCATCTATCTGATAAGAAGCTAATATCCAAAATATAAAGAATACAGTTCAACAGAAAAAAAAAAAATCTGATCAAAAAATGGGCAGAAGATCTAAATAGACATTGTTCCAAAGAAGACAGGCAGATGGCCAACGGGCACATGAAAAGATGATCAACATCACTAATCATCAGGGAAATGCAAATCAAAGCCACAACTAAATAACACCGCACACCTGTTAGAATGGCTATTAACAAAAGGACCAGAAATAATAAGCGTTGGCAAGGATGTGGAGAAAAGGGACCCCTCATGCACTGTTGGTAAGAATGAAAATTAGTGCCCCCACTGTGGAAGACAGTACGGAGGCTCCTCAAAAAAACTAAAAATAGAACTACCATACGACCCAGCAATTCCACTTCTGGGTATTTATCAGAAGAAAACAAAAACACTAACTGAAAAAGACATTCACACCGCTATGTTCATTGCAGCATTATTTACAATAGCCAAGGCAGGGAAACCACCTAAGTGTCTGTCGATGGATGAATGGATAAAGAAACTGTGGTATATATTTACAATGGAATATTATTCGGCCATAAGAAAGAATGGGGGCGCCTGGGTGGCTCAGTCGTTAAGCGTTTGCCTTTGGCTCAGGTCATGATCCCAGGGTCCTGGGATCCAGCCCCGCATCGGGCTCCCCTGCTTTGCGGGAAGCCTGTTTCTCCCTTCCCCACTCCCCCTTGTGCTTGTGTTCCCTCTCTCGCTGTGTCTCTGTCAAATAAATAAATAAAATCTTAAAAAAAAAAAAAAGAATGAACGAAAGCTTGCTATTTGCAACATGGATGGACCTCGAGGGCATTATGCTAAGGGGAAGGAAGTCAGGCAGACAGAGAAAGTCAAATACTGTAGGATCCCTCTTATACATGGAATCGAAGGGGGAAAAAAGCTCACAGAGAACAGACTGGTGGTTGCCAAAGGCAGAGGGGTAGGGGGTGGGAGAAATAAATTTTTTTTTAATTGAAGCTTCAAGCATGGTTGGATCCAGGAACTTGAAAATGATTAATGAAAAATGAAGCTCAGTTACCAGCTAGGTAATGAAAATTGCTAGCTAGCTCCTTGAGAATGATTTCAGCCTGAAACGTGCTGCCAAATCCGGCTCGTCCCTGACTCCTCCACCAGCGGGAACAGCAGAGGCACCGCTGATGGTTTAACCCCCTCTGGGGTGAGCAAGGTGGCTCTCGCAGGCCTTCAGGATGTGTGCAATTGCAAAACATTGACCGATTTCTTAAACAGTAACTAAATACTCCCAGTACCACGCCCAGTGCTGGAGATGGAGGAATGAACAATACATACACAAATCCCAGGCTTCCTGGACTTCATATTCTAGCAGGGAGAAACAGACTCAAAACACAATAAATAAGTAAATTACTAAAAAAATTTAAAAAGAAGAAAAAACCACAATGAGATACCATAACTACCTACCAGAATGGTTAAAATTTTTTTAAAAACTGACAATAACCAAGGGGCTGGAAGGGAATAATTTACATATGGTAAGACTCATTCACTTAAAAAAAGATAAACACAAAGAGATAACCCCTACATACCTATGAGCATGGCTAAAATTAAAAAAACAGAACAAAACCAAGGTGCTGGCAAGGATCCTGAGCAACTGAAATTCTCATACATTGCTGGCAGAAAAGCAAAATGGTACACCCACCTTGGAAAATAGCTTGGCATTTTCTTATATAAGCACAATTTTTTAAAAAGATTTTATTTATTTATTTATTTATTTATTTATTTATTTATTTATTTGACAGAGAGACACACAGCGAGAGAGGGAACACAGCAGAGGGAGTGGGAGAGGGAGAAGCAGGCTTCCCGCCGAGCCGGGAGCCCGATGTGGGGCTCGATCCCAGGACCCCGGGATCATGACCCGAGCCGAAGGCAGCCGCTTAACGACTGAGCCACCCAGGCGCCCCTATAAGCACAATTTTAAAAAAAGACTACAGTAACAAAGACACAGCTGTAGAGACAGAAACATGAATGTGTGGATATATAAGTATATAGGCGTGGGTATGGACAAAGACATGATGCTGACATTTGGATCTCTAGGCTGAAGTATGCAAGGGTACGTCTCAGTATCTTGCCAGCTCATTTTCTGACATAGCATGAATTTCACAGAAACATTATTTTGATTTTAGCAAAATCAAAGGTAAGTCTCACTGACTTCACCCCATCCCCATTTTTCTTTGCTGACTTCACCCCATCTCCATCCCCGTTTTTCTTTAAACAGGGCTCACATCCTCTTTTCTCCTTGATGTCTTCTGAATGGCAGTCTTATAAAGTTCTAAGTTGGAAGAGAATTCCCCATTGTTTTTATAGCTTCACCTTACTGTGAAATAAATCATCAGAGCACATCAACTGAAATTTGGTTAGAAAATAAAGCAGAGAGAGGAAGTCTATAATCCCCTTCTTAGAGCCAAAGCTATCTGGGCTGCCTGACAGTAAGCCCACCGTCAAGGGGAAAAGAACAAAAAACCTTTATATTACCAACTAAAATAGCACTGCTTTTTAACACTGTCCTCCAACAGTTGCTGGGGAATCAAATTATTCATGGTGTGAGTTCCAGTACAGTTTACTGCCACCCCAACTTCCAGAGGGGTCATGTTTTACAGATTCTCCTCCTAAGGGTGCCCACCCGTGTCCCGGCCTCAGGCCCTATTTGAACCAGAGAAAGGCATGTAAACAGGTCAGAACGCTTAACAGAGTCCATTAAATGCCCCCCCACCGGCCAGAACTGAAAAGTCACCTGACCCCCCTCCATCTGCCGCTGAGTCATCAAGCCCCTTCTTCCAGCAGGCTAATTATTCAGCACGGAAATTAAAAAGAACACTGGGAATTCTTCAGTTCGGGCGTTCATCTCCACCCCACCCCCTTCTAAAAACCATTTTGTTCTTCAGAGATGTAGCTGATTCGCTCTTACGCTCGCAGTTAATCTTCGGAGGCTGCATTTTATTTTATTGGATACTGTTATTTTCCAATCTACTTAAAACACCTGGAGGGGGAAAAAATGCGTTTCTGACATATCCCCTTTAAACGCCGGAACCTTGCAAAATAATGCAAAACGATTTATATTGCACACTGAGCTCTTTAAATTGCTAACCAGTAAGTTTCCATTCCATTCAGAGCAAAGCAGCTTTTGCTTTACAAGAAATCAGGCTAAATACTGAGGACAAACCCCTGGAAGGAGAATTAGTAAATGTGTCATTATTCAAGAAGCACAATGACAGCTAGAAAACAGTTAACGGTTATCCTTGACGAGCCCCTTTCTCTCTTCATTCCAGATTTTTTTTTTCTCTCCTGAGCAAGAGGCCCCGGCGGTCTTCCTGTCTGGCCCCTGCCCACTTTCCCGGATGGGCATGCCAAGCTCGAAGCCACGCGTGGGCCTGCAACACCCCCCCCCACCCCCGGCATCCCCGCCTGGGGCATGCAGCAGCCGCAGCGGCCAAAGACCCCCACTTTCGCTTTCTGGGGCGCCGACGGGCCACAGGCCTGCAGGCCCGGGCTGCGCCGGCAGAGTGGGCGCCGCGCGTCTCTTACCTGCAGTGCCGCATGGCGCATCCCCGCCGCCCACCTGCACAGCATCCTAGAGCATCCTTTCTTCGGCGCGACGGCTGCGAGCGCGGTGACGTCACCGGAGGCGGGCCCCACGCCGCCACGTGACGCCCTCGGGGCGAAGCGGGGAGGGGGTGGGGGGCGAGGAAGACCCTGGAAGTCCCCGGAGGTGAGGAGCAAGTGGCCGGGAAGCCCCGCTCCGGCCTCGCTTCTGGGCCGTCTGCTGGATGTGCGCAGCTTTCCCGGCCTTTCACCGACTGTGGGAAACAAGCAGCACACAGAAGGAGAAATCCAAATGATTACAGGCTCCAAGCATGTAATAGGATTTCAAAAGAGTTAGCAAGAAAGGGATTAGTAATGAAAGGGAACAATTTAGGGTTTTATTTTTAAAAGTCTTTATCAAAGGCAACGGAGAAATATATTTTGTGTAAATCAAAATGACAGTTAAAATAAAAAGTGCATGGAAATACCTAGCACAGAGGTTCAGTGTTTCAAGTCATTTATCAAATATATCAAACACTTTAATTTGAAGCATATTCATTATTGGATATTATGCTAACTGCACTGGTA